>NC_068575.1:4702914-5012698 GCF_025698545.1 Gossypium raimondii
AGCAATTGCTTCGGCCATTGTTGGTTCAAACTGAAATCAAGGCAAAAAGTGTTTGATTCGTGAAAGAGGATGACTAAAATGAGAATGATTCCAACAAGATGAAACACAAATGTGGATCCATCCACCCAGCAAGTAGTATAATTAAATAAATAGTCAAGTTGATTGGTGGGAAATGGTTCCTCCATGTGACACAAATTTCACAATGGAGACAAAGTTGGGATGATGACACTTGGGGTGCTCTGCACAATGTGGAGCCTACAAATAATTGAAATTAATGAAAAAGCTACGAAAGAAAAGAGAAAAAGGAGACAAATCCCATGGAATCCAAGGTGTTTCTAAACCTTCTTCCCACTTACTTTGTGTAATTGAGTGAGTCTGAATACTCGGTTCTTACTTAAATTTAATAATTTATTTTTGAGTTTTAACTTCGGTTGAATATATAAAATAAAAATTCAATAAAACTCATTCGCCATTAGAATCAAATATTATTAAATTCAAGTTCGATTAAATCAATAATTTAAACAAAACTTAATGACTATTGAATCAAATTTAAATTTTTTCAAATCAATTCAATTAACTTACGAATGATTATCATATTCACCTTTCTCACCCAAGTACTTAGCTTTGATTTTGTCTTTTAAGATAACTTGGTAACAATGATTATCATGTCTATAATTATATATTACGACAATGGTTACTTGTCCATTACTACTTTAGTATACATTTATTATTAATTTTTTATATTAATGGGTATGTTAATTATATTTATTATTAATGTTTTTTATATTAATGGGTCTGTTAATTATATTTGCTATTAATTTTTATATAATATTAAGAGTGGGGATGGAAGTAATATTGTTTGAATCCGTGTCAAAATGTATTGACAAGAGTTTTAATTATTGTTCCTTGCAAGTCAAGAAATATTTGTTATTAATAGTAGTAGCATTTTATTTTTCTTTTAAATATACATATATTTATTAAGAAAGGACCAAGCTTTTGATTTGTTTATTATTAGGAAAAATTTTAAATTTATACATGAATTTTAGTTCAATGAGTAATTTAATACATGAATTTTGATGTGGTGTAATTTCTACATGAAACTTGTATTTTGGGTCATATATATATACATGAAATTTTAATTACGATTCAACTGTACACATGTAAAAACTGCATATATATATATATATATATATATATATATATATATATATATTTTACATTGGATTAATATAATTATTTATCTATACAATATATCAAAGTAAAATGTAAGAGGTTGATCCGCATATCCCAAAATATTTTGTTATAGCTTCGGTGCTCATATCTATTTAATTATTTTAATACACATAAAGTTGTTTATTGTGAGTTGAATGATTTTGGTTTGTTTATTTAAGATATTTTGTTTTTAAATAAATTCTTAATTATTTATTTTACATATACATCAATTTTAGCTTAATATATTTAATAGTGATTTTTTTAATAAAAAAAGGACCCAAAGGTCACTACCTCATTTTAAGTTGCATCATGAATTACAATGTTACGGATATCGCTAAGATAATCCATCTCAAAAGACAAATTACAACACTTAGAAAGAGCCCAATTACAAAGAGAATCAGCTAATTTGTTACAACCACGTTTCACCCATTTGACCTCGGCGGAAACAAAAGAATCAAGCATCTTGTGAGCTCCTTGATGTAGTGATCAAGGATTGTTATGTCCTCCTTGTGAAAACTAAAGCGGTTGACAATGCTAGCACAATCTGTTTCAAAAATAACATTATCGGCTTTAAGAAATTGAGCAAGCTGAAAACATCGATGAGGGCATCTAATTCCACTTTAATAGTGATTTCTTATTGTCATTTTATCGGTATATTTACATTTGAATTCAAATACATATTCTACAATTAACTTTAATCTCACTGTTACAATACTTAACCTCACTAAATTACTTGTTTAACATGATTATGGTGAATTTATAGAAAGAACAATCACGAAACAAATGCAGTTGCACTTATATTTAAAGTGTTATTAATGGAAATTTTATTATTTTGAAAAATAAAAGTATAATAACTTTTTTGGCATTCCAACTTTATAAAAGAATTATTTTAGCTCTCTATTTATTTTCCTTCTCTTTTAGTCTTTGAACTTACATTTTTTTTGTCAAACCATCCAAAATGGGTGAAAAAGTTAACGTTTGTTAACTTTGTTGACATGACATATGGGTGGATTACCACGTGTATGTCACGTTACCAATTAATTATTTTAAAAAATATTAAAAATATTTTCTTATATTTTTTTGTAATTTTTTTGAATTTTTAAAAATTTAAAAAAAATTAATTACTTATGTGGCATATATATGGCAATTCGCGTATATGTCACATCAGCAAAATCAACAGACATTAATTTTTCACTCATCTTGGGGTGGTTTGATAAAAATTACAAGTTTAAGAACTAAAAGAAACGAAAAATTAAATGGAGAGTTAAAATTCCTTTTTCTGTAAAGTTGGATACCAAAAGAATCATTATGGCAAAAAATAGTTGTTTTTCTTCTTCTTCTTCTTCTTTTGTAGTATTTTTTAGTGCTAAAATTCAAGATGGTGTAGAATAGTTTCTAATCTTATTATTGTTATATATGTTTTCGATCTCATTAGAGCTAATCTCACTTGTCTATATAAAGAGAGTCTAAATATAATTTGTTCAGCTTCTTTTAAACATGTTAGTGCTCCTTTGTATGATCATTTACCTCTCCTGAGTAGGGTTGAGTAAATAAAATAAAATGAAATAATTGAAAATCGATCCAAATCAAGGTGTTTAGACGGTTTATGGAATACAAATTAAAAATCATAATTATCCGAAACCAAACCAAACCAAATTGTATTCTTTATTTTTTATAAATAAATTTATTTTTATAATATAAAATAAATCTTTTATATTTAAAAATAGTGAAAATAAATATATATATTAAAAATATTATATAAAAGTATTTGATTATTTTATTTACTTAAAAAATTTAAAATATCTATGAAAAAACCCTTGAAAATTTGTCAAATAATATTTAAAAGCCGTAAAATAAAGTTTATTTTATTAAAATAATTATAAAATTTATAATAAAAATCGAACTAAACTAAATTATAATGGATGGATAAAAAATACAATCAAATTAAACTAATATCACTTGATTTTATTTCACCAAACTGGACATAAAAGATTTTCTTAAAAATTTAACTTTGCAATGAGATTGTTTTTCTCACTATAACCTTCTAGAGGTGTTATATAAGTACATATCATATTATAATTATAAATTTAATTATTTAATTTTTATAAAATTAAATATATTACAAATTAATATTGATATAATGATATATTGAATACATGTAAAATTATTATCATAAATATATTTTTAATTATTTTTTAATATAAACATAGTTTTGATATTTTTAATTATTATTTAAACTATTATATTTTTAAATATATTCTTAATTATTTATTTTACATATACATACCTTTGAACTTAATCATTGGATCAATCTTGTTGTTTGTACGAAATCGGCCCATTGTATATTTGAGGTTGTGACCAATGACATCTATAAACAATTATATGATTAGAGGAACATGACTCTAGCCAAACGTCACTTTTGTGGGACCGTCTTACACTAGATTATCATTTCTCAATGGCGCCACCCATTTCGTCTCTTGGGCTCAACAACCAGTAACGCTATAAATTAGCGAACCGACTGTACAACCTTCTCAAAACATACAAAGCGATCGTTCCTTGCACAAGATGAAAATATCACTTTTGGAAGGACATGGATGAAAGCGTCAATCCCGTAATGCGGAGAAACAATGAATACTCATTGAGAAGGCTAAGTGCGGGTTCTAAGCCTCGTGAACTTTTTTTGAGAAATCTCGACAACCTTTGACTAGATGAGTGCAATAAAGGAACAAAAAGCTAGAGTTTTAGGGAAACGGAATTTTTATAGAAAAGATGAGTCAATATTTATGTCACTCCATCCCCTATTTGTAGTATAAAAACCTATTTTGTTCCCATTTAAACTCTAAAAGATAAATAAAGATATAATCTGAAATTAAATCTAAATAATATCATAATAATCCTATCAATAATCCTAAAAATAAAATTCAAATTTAAATGGAGTGTTCTGTTCATAAATCTTTTCTTTGAATTTTTACCCCAAGTCTTTCACACTTTATATTTTTGGCTTCCTATTTTGCATGATGACCCATTTTGTCTTTAAATTCAAGTTTTTTGCCCCCAAATTTCCTTTTGCCTTCAATTTAATCCCTACCAGATAAAAAACCATAAATAGATTAAATTAGTAGGATCACACTCAAAATAAATATATAATTAATACATAAAAATATGTCTTTTAGAGTATTATCAATTTCTTAACGAGCTATGGAAATGTCGGTCTCCAATGAGGATTATAGCCCATCAATTTTCTCTTGTATAGCAACAATGAACCTGCAAATTATAAAATACAGAAAAGTATAAAAATATTTCTTTTATAGAAAATTTTATATATTTTAATTAAAAAGAAAAAAAAGCAAACCCAATTACACAACAGTAAGGAAATGTGAGAATTAAAATGGATAAAACCCATAGATGTAAACAAATTTCATGGGTATCATTAGCTTATTATATAGTATATGTCAAAGCTAACATACTATTGTCTTCTTGGGAAAAAAAATTAGACAAGGTTTGAGGGATGGTCTTTCTTTATTAATTTAGACACCTTTAAATGTCTTTTATTTGGTAATTTATACCGTAAACTTTGACAACCAATACAAAATTTTTTTTTTGGTGTAAATGCCCCTTAAAGTCCCTGTACTTTTTGCAAGTCAATAAATTAGTCCCTCTCTAAGGAAAACAGATTAAAGGAGACCATGTACTCTTTTCACCGACAATTAAGATCAGAGTTAACAATTTCTACTAATACATGACACGTCCCTAATTATGATTAGTTAAATTTGAAAACATTTTAAATAAATTAATATATATAATATAAAAATCTATAAAAGAATTTCAAATTTCAATTATTATAATACAAATTTTATATCTAAAAATCCTAAATTAAATTAAATTAATTCAATTGAATTGGACAAACAAACTCGACCGGAAATCATTTGATATGATTGGTTGGACAACCAATCTGGTTTTAAAAACCTTAACCAGGACAACATCAATATGTGAATTTAATTTCTTGTTTGTTTAATAGTTTATTTAATAAATCTAAATTTTGAAGCATTTAAAATGTTAATAAAATCTTATTTCTAATTATTTTCATACATTGAATATGTTATTTTACTTTGTTAGAACTTGTTTAAAAGAATATTGTATGCTTCAATAAAAGTCAAAATTTATCTTTGATCATGATTGTTCGCAACTGAGCTACTTAGTAAATTAAAAATCAGACCTCGGCTATGCACTATAAGTGCATTCTCCTACAAATTTCGCGCTAGTCGACTTTGCCCTATGATTCATTAGCCAAAGGTATTCATCCCATCCCCAAAGTCATGAGATAGATTTGTAAGCTTTGCCTATGTTATAGTGAAATAACAAATTTTCAAATGCAATATCACTGGACCTATGTAGAAACACGTTCTGTTACTAAACGCAACTTTATATCACGTAAAAATGGTGGGTAACCACAAACCCATTCTCTATGCTTTTTCAGTACATTCTAAGTTTACACATTCTGTCAATTTAGTTTTAATTTAATAAATTTAGTCCACAATATTTACACATTTTGTCAATTTGATTCTAGTTTAACAAAATTAGCTTGCAACATTTATACATTATGTATGAGCTCAATTTGTTCTTATACCAATCAAAATTATGTACGAGTGATAAAAAATATTAATATTGTGGTTAATTGTCCTTAGTTCACTTCCAAAATTGATAGGAATTAAATTACTCCTTTTATTTTTAGAGGGGCCAATTTGTATAATATTGAATTTGAGAGGAACAGAAGATGTGTTTTTACCCATTTTTATCCTCACCTCACTACTGCAACTGTTATTGAATCCAAATAGGTATCCAACACTAATTTCAATCACATCACTATGGTATTCAAGCTCACTAATACAACAATTAATCTCGCCACAGCTGCTATTTTTAATTTTACTAGAGTTGATTGAATTGCCCATTCAATGAAAGTCATAGACCAATCTAAACACAAATAAAAAGATAAAAACTTATTTAGATATAAATTGAAAACTAAATTTTATTATTTGACACAATTAAAATGTAATTACTTGCTTGATTGATACATTTGTTCAAAGGCAATGTAGCCCCTTCAATTTGCTCAGATTGAAGGTTATTATTGGATAAGATTTATTATTATTATTATTATATTTATTATTATTATTATTATTATTTACTTTGGGCCAACTTAATACAACTTGATTTACTATTAATATTTAATTATAAAATATACAAATATTACTAAAATATTGATTTTAATATTAAATGAATAATGAAATAGGGTCAGCATTAAGGAAAAAATCTGAATTGTACCCTAACCAAATTATGTAGAGTAATTTTTTAAATACTATTTTAGTCCTTATTTGAATTGTACCTAACTAAACTAAATGGATCAAATTTGCTCCTGTACTCTTAAAAGAACCAAATAAGGTTAATTTGCAATAGAATTAACATTTACTGTAACAAATTTAACATTAACAGAGTTAATATATTTTTATACAATAAATGTTAACTTTATTATAATTTAACCTTGTTTGATTCTTTTAATAGTACATGAGCTAAATTGATCATTTAATAATAGAGGGATTAATTTGATGCAATCCCTATAATACAGGTACTTTCACCCTTATATATGTATTTGAATCGTAATTTCAAGATGAAATTGAACAATTGAAAAATGTAAAAACAAATGAAATTAGCTCATTAACTTGTATTTACATACAAAATGCTTCCCTCCACATTTATCCGGTGGCACTCGAGCCTCTGATGGTCCCACGCTGCCGTATCAACCTCCTCCTACGGCTTCAACAGCACCAGCTTCGACGGTTCCTACAGTTGTTCTGCCAATACGTGGTCACCTGGCCTTCGCTTCAACGAAGCCGCGGTTTGCTCATCTCTATGATTATCACAGATTTTCATCCAGTAATAGTCGTGTCAAGAAGTTGAAGCAATTGTTGTGAGATCTCCAGTGAGTTCAAAAATTCTCTTTTGAAAATGATGGGTATCATGTAATTAGTAGTATATTATTTCAATTTTTTATGAGAATTGTAGTGTCACTTAACGCTTAACGTCATTTGCTTAAAGCAATGCTGGCCTCATCCAATGTCCAAAACTTGATGACTAACATTTTGATGCCTTAATTTGAGAAGGCTAAGTTTTAGTATTATAAAATTTTCTCAGAATGCAGATGAGGCAAAGATGTAGTGATCAAATATAATTGCAATCGATAGTATGTTAGTTTTATGTACTATAAATGCTACAGTAAGAGAGTTTAAAGCCGAACATTTAATGTCGTGCTCAAACACTTGATGCAATCTCACTTTTGTACAATTAAGTAAATTCTCTCCCAACTCATTTTAGCTATGCAAGTGAAAATTCACATTCAACACTCCGATGGTTTTCCTACTATGAATCAAGCTCTTAATAAGCTCCATGTAAAGTGGAATAATAAATTTTCAAATGCAATATGTCTGGCAATTGTCATGCTTGAACGACTCTTCCAAAAGCATCAATGAACCTGAAAATTATAAATGCCGACATAGAATATGTTACAAATCCCGTTATTATCAGCCTTATATTTGCACATATGTGTGTTTAGTTGTTGATATATACATAATGAAACATTTTATCAACTTCAACCTCACCACCAAATATTTTGAAGCATCATCCTTTTTTTTCCTGTTTGGACCTTCAATAACAAATTTGGCTGGAATTCCAAACAACTAAAAGAGTGCCCTGCACCAATGAATGTTATGAATTTGAATACCTCTAAAAGCCTGTCAATAGCACAGGTACCATCTAAGATAGTAATCAGTAGGCATATATTAAGAGAAAAAATAAATATATATAAAGATATGATAGCTAAGTGCTTAAATGAAGAAAGCAGAGCATATAGTACAACCATTTTGAAGGCTTCATAGGCCTCTCTCTCCACATCAATGATTTTTTAGAATTAAATTATTAGAAGCAATTGTCAAGTTATTATTATGATTTAAAAGTAAAAAGCAAATAGATAAATTAGCACCTCTTTTTATGCATATAAAATGATTGAAGTTGACTAATGCCTTTCTCCAATGCCTTTCTGCACAAATCAGCAAAAATATTTTGAAAGTGTGATAAGTAAAAAGTAGGATTAAAACAAAGGGATTTTAACAAGGAAATTAACAGTATCGAACTTCAATGAAAAATGGCATCAGACCCCTGACTTGGAGATTCAATATACCACTCTTTTTTTTCTTCAAAAAAAGATAAGGTCATCAAAATAAATAAATAACAAAACAGACCAACCTAAAACATCCAAATGTTGGGGATGTGAGCAATCTTTTGCCAATCAGTGCCAATGTCCTTCCGACATCTTTCCTCCAACTGAGGAATTTCTATTATTTGTAAATACTTCAAACTGGTTAGGCAACTCATCTCGTCCGGAAGAGATGTTAAATTGGGCAAATTAAAGAGATAAAGCCGTTGCAGATTTGTTAAATGTTGAAGCCACTCCGGAAGATGACGACACTTTGGAATATTTTGCAGCCATAGAGAGCGTAGGCTTGTATGATCTTGGAATATTTGGATGCCAGCTCCAGATAACTCCAGCTCCTTGCAGTTCTTGACTTCAAACACTTCAAGGAAAGTGAGCTGTTGGAACACAGGAAGCAGTGACCTCAATCCATTGCAGTTACGAATTTTTAATGTTTTCAATTGAACAAGATGTTGAAGCCAAATGGGGAGAGACACCAGCTTTGGAATATTATCAATCTCCAAATGAGGGAGATTCTTAAGGGGTTCCCATTGAATGCCCTCTAAATCAACCTCCTTGCAATCTCCTATTGTTAATCTTTTGAGGCTGGTGAGATGTTGCAGGCACTCATCTAGCGTGTGAGTGTCCAACCCCTCAATGTTGTGTACATCGAAAGATTTCAATTTGGAGAGTGGAAGAGAAGAGGTTGAAGTTGATGGGGCCTTAGCATTGATGTTCGTCTTGATAGTCTGCTTTAACGGCCTTGAACTGGTATTCCTCAATTCTAGCTTATCATCGAGTGATGGATACAGTGGCATCAAAGTCAAAGGGCAATTTACAATCCATAAAGTGGAAAGACAAGGAAATGCCATGGTTGATGTTCCCATAACTATTGTGTCGTCCTCGTTGGAATCATCATCGATTGGTTTTATCGTCCTCCACCAACTCTTCATATTTGGGCAATTCACAAGGAGAAGATGCTTTAGTGATGGGAAGAATGATTGTGGTTCTCCTTGACTTCCTTTTGGGCTATTATCATCCATGTACTCCAGCTTAGTACAATCATGTATCTCCAGCCCTTTAAGACAACGAAATTGAGCAAAGGATGGGAGATGTTTGAATTTACCACCACGACCCATTATTTTAATACGGACGAGATTTGTGAGAAAAGAAATCCAACTTGGAAACTCAGCATCACCCCTCCATCCTGCAATAAAGAGCTCCTTGAGATTAGGATGGGGCTGGAGGTCTTCAAGTGACTTCTCATCATCATCTTCATCATCAATATCAACATTCACATTCCATTGTAAAACCAACGATCTCAAATGTTGCTTCTCTTTCAAATTAGCAGCCTTAAACTTCTCTTTTGCATTTTTTACGAATCCCAAATTTGTTATTTCTAGACGTCCCCTTAAGTTGTTAAGCAGTCTCAATTCACTTAGATCTGCACCGCCATGGGACCCATCTTTATCCACTACAAACCTGCTTAACGTCTCAAGTGAAGTCAGCTTCCCTATTCCATGTGGCATATGAGTTAAACGAAAACAAGCTTCACACCCAAGATGGGTAAGATTCACCAATTTTTCAATCTTCTTTGGCAATTCTTGAAGCCCAGTACACCAGTCAAGTTTCAGCGCTAGCAAATTCTGAATCTTGCAAATACTCTTTGGGAGAATCTTAAGACCGGGATTATAAGAAAGATCAAGGTGCCTCAAATGTTTCAACTTACAAATGGAGGGTGAAATCTTTTGAATACCTATAGAATTCAATTTCAATACACGCAAGCATCTACAATTTGCAATTATCAAATCCCAAGTTTCATAGCTCAAATCTTGATTTTTTCTGTCTTGAAAATGTAACAAGGTTCGCAACTTCTTTCCCTTAAACAAAGGTAATAATGAAGGAATTAATAAAGGATTAATTGATATGTGGCGACATTTTTCACCAACATCACTTGCAATTTTATTTGAATCTACAATACTACTCTCCATCCCTGCTACTGATTCAGCTAGATCATGCATTAAATCATGCATTTTACATGTTAGCCCTTCCCATGAATCTCTTTCTCCTACTTCTTGGAAGAAACTTCTTTCAACTAAATCTTTAAAATACCCAAACCCGATCTCCTCGAGAGATTGACTTTGATTCAATTGCTTTATGAAACCCTGTGCAATCCAAAATTGAACAAGCGCTTGTACTTCAATTCTGTAATCTTTTGGATACAATCGGCAATAAGCAAAGCAATGCTTCAAATGAGACGGGAGATGATCATAACTCAATTTCAGTATAGGAAGAATTTCTCCTTCAATTTGTGATATTTTAGCAAGTTCGTTTTCTTTGAAAGAATGCCACTCATTTGCAGTTTTCTTCAAAGATAATGTACCAGCTATTGTCCTTATGGCTAAGGGAACTCCACCACACCTTTCCGAAATCTGTCTCCCTACTTCCACAAAGGCTGAATTTGTTGAGTCCGCATATCCTTGCTCAAATGCTATCTTTTTGAACAAAGACCAACCATCATCATCAGACAAGCCTTTCAATTTCAAAATATGGGATTGACATTTATTGGTTATCTCCGCTACCCTTAGAGATCGAGTAGTTACTATTATCCTACTCCCTTTAGCCCCACCCATCAATAACTTCTTTAGCCTAGACCACCTTTCTGGGTCCTCATTCCAATTGTCATCCAAAACAAGCAAATATTTTTTCCCATCAATTTTATCTCGAAGTTGTTTTTGCAATTGATCCATTTCAAGATTTTGATCAGGTGCTTGATTAGTCACAGATTTGATAATGTTTGCTACAATAACTTTCACATCAAAATCATCTGAAACACACGCAAACATCGTTAAGTCAAAATGATTTTTGACCATTTCATGGTTATAGACAAGTAGGGCCAAAGCAGTCTTCCCTAACCCTCCAAACCCCACAATTGGAATGATATAAACATTCTCTTCACTTTGAAACTCCAGCACGAGTTTTAGAAGAGCTGCTTTATCATCATCCCTCCCTATTATGTCATCTTCACGCTCAAAAGAGTGCGTTTGCTGCCTCCTTTTAGTCATGAAAGAGGTTTCCGCGGGGCGATCACGCGGAATGAAGCCAAAAGTGTTGGCCTCACTTTCAATTGAAGCTAATCTCGCCTTAATGGCCTTCATTTTCCGACCCATTTTAAGACCATAAGCTAATTGGTTTGAGCTTGAGAAGAAAAGGCGTACCTCTTTCGTCAGCTTGTCCCCACCCGATACATCTTTCCGCAAAGCTTCAGTAGAGAAATCATCGAGCAAGTCGTCGGCATCATAAAGTACATCTTTCAGCTCTTCAAGCCAAACTTTGACGAGATTGTCGGTCACCGATTTCTCTTCTGCGTCAAGAAGCACAGCTTTGATTTGACAGACAGTGCGTTTGAGGTCGTGGATGTCATGTTTTAGATTCCACCACAGCCCAACTTGAGAGAGAGCACGAGAGCTCAACTTAATAATGAGCTCTGCGGCAATGTCAAAAGCAATTGCTTCGGCCATTGTTGGCTCAAACTGAAATCAAGGCAAAAAGTGTTTGATTAGAGAAAGAGGAGGACTAAAATGAGAATGATTCCAACAAGATGAAACACAGATGTGGATCCATCCACCCAGCAAGTAGTATAATTAAATAAAAAGTCATGTTGATTGGTGGGAAATGGTTCCTCCATGTGACACAAATTTCTGAACGGAGACAAAGTTGGGATGATGACACTTGGGGTGCTCTGCACAATGTGGAGCCGTACAATTAATTGCAATTAATGAAAAAGCTACGAAAGAAAAGAGAAAAAGGAGACATAAAATTATTTATTTGTGAGTTGGATGATTTTGGTTTGTTTATTTAAGATATTTTATTTTTAAATATATTCTTAATTATTTATTTTACATATACATGTATTTTAACTTAATATATTTAATAGTGATTTTTTTAATAAAAAAGGACCCAAAGGTCACTACCTTATTTTAAGTTGCATCATAAATTATAATGTCATGAATATCGCTACGATAATTCATCTCAAAAGATAAATTACAACACTTAGAAAGAGCTCAATTACAAAGAGAATTGGCTAATTTGTTACAACCACTTCTCACCCATTTGACCTCGGCGGAAACAAAAGAATCAAGCATCTTGTGAGCTCCTTGATGTAGTGATCAAGGATCGTTATGTCCTCATTGTGAAAACTAAAGCCGTTGACAATGCTAGCACAATCTATTTCAAAAATGAAATTATCGACTTTAAGAAATTGAGCATGCCGAAAACCATCGATGAGGGCATCTAATTCCGCTTTAATAGTGATTTTTTATTTTCATTTTATCGGTATATTTACATTTGAATTCAAATACATATTCTACAATTAACTTTAATCTCACTGTTACAATACTTAACCTCACTAAATTACTTGTTTAACATGATTATGGTGAATTTGTAGAAAGAACAATCACGAAGCAAATGCGATGCACTTATGTTTAAAGTATTATTAATGGAAATTTTATTATTTTGAAAAATAAAAGTATAATCACTTTTTGGCATTCCAACTTTATAAAAGAATTATTTTAGCTCTCTATTTATTTTCCTTCTCTTTTAGTCTTTTAGCCTTTTTGGAAATTTTATGGAATACAAATTAAAAAATAACAATTATCTGAAACTGAACCAAATTCTATTCTTTATTTAATTTATAAATAATTTTTTATAATATAAAATAAATCTTTTATATTTAAAAATAGTGAAAATAAATAAATATATTTTTAAAATATTATATAAAAGTATTTGATTATTTTATTTACTTAAAAATTTTTTTAAAATCTATGAAAATGACTTTGAAAATTTGTCAAATGATATTTAAAAGTCAGTAAAACAAAGTTTATTTTATTAAAATATTTATAAAATTTATAATAAAAATTGAACTGAAATAAATTATAATGGAGGATAAAAAATACAATCGAATTAAACTAATATCACTTGATTTTATTGCACCAAACTAGACATCAATTTTTATTTTAAAATTTAACCTGCAATGAGATTGTTTTTCTCACTATAACCTTCTAGAGGTGCAATATAAGTACATATCATATGATAATTATAAATTTAATTATTTAATTGTTATAAAAATTAAATATATTACAAATTAAGATTTATATAATGATATATTAAATACATGTAAATTTATTATCATAAATATATTTTTAATTATTATTTAATATAAATAATTTTATTATATTTTATTATTTTCATTATATAAAATATAGAATTTTGAGTTTATAATAATTTCAAAAATATATACTTTTCATAATCAAATTTTATATGAATTAAATCTAAATAAGTAGATATGTAATAATAAATAAAAATTAATAAAATAAATTTATTATTTACCATGATTGTAAATTTAGTATATATTATATTATTTAATGTTAAATATAATCTTTCATTTTACAAATATAATTTAACATCCTTAATAATCAATTTAAGGTAAAAACACCTCTCTAGTCCCTTTCAATTTTGATATCACATAAATTGGTCCTTCTAAAAATTGAAAGCAATTTTATCGTTGTTAATTTCGACATTGAGCAACTAAGGATAATTAATGTCATCATGACGCATTTTTATTGGTATAATAACAACTTTAACCCTAAAAGTTTACACATTCTATCAATTTTGTTCTAGTTTAACAAAATCAAATTCCAACATTTACACATTATGTATGAACTGAATTTGTTATTATACCAATCAAAATTATATACGAGTGACCAAAAATATTAACATTATTGTTAATTGTCCTTAGTTCACTTTTGAAATTGATAGGGATTAAATTGTTCTATTTTTTCGAAGGGTCAATTTGCAAAATTTTGAATAAAAGGATATTGCATAATTTTCAACAAAACAAAAAATGGTAATATATGTCGTAAGTTTCCTTCTAATTTCCAATTGATCTGATATAAAGGGGAGGGTGTATTTCAAGAGTGATGATATATGTACAAACTGAGTAGTAGCTACGGTACCTATGCTATTAACAGATTCTTGGAGGCATAAACGAGCGTGCAATGTCCTCGCCAAGTAAGTAAATTCAATAGGGGTTGGAGGCTAAAGGTTGATACATAAAAGAAGGGGAGGGGCATAGTTCTGCTTCAAACAAAACCCCAAATTTAGCATCTTGAGTTGTTAAAATAAGTAAATTCACCATTCTTTTTTGTTAGATTTTGGCTCTCTTCTTCAGCAGAATGTAGCGTACAGTGCAAGAAACAGGGACCATCCTTTCTACCATGATTTGTTTATCTGCCCACATATTCCAACAAAACGAATATGGTAATAAATGTCGTCAATTTCCTTCTAATTTCCAATTGATCTGATATAAATGGTGTAATTCAAGAGTACTTGTATAATATATATGCCCAACTGAGTACTAGCTTAGATGGAATCTATGCTGTTGACGGACTCTTGGAGGCATGCTCGAGAGAGCTTAAACACATTTGTATTTTTCGGTGTTCCATACAATATTCTAATTAGTGTCAAATTCATTAAAAATGATGTAAAAAGTAGTATAGGGAGGAGGGTCGATCCACAAAAATTGAGATATCAACATTTGTTGTTCGGTTCAACCAAGTTGCACATCTAGATACCTATCCTACCCACGATGTGTGACTATCTGTGCAAAAATAAAAAGGAAAATTCTAATGTGATAAAAGTAAAAATAATACAGATAAAAATAAGCAAAAAGGAAATTAAATTAAATAAACTAATATGATAGAATTTAAGCTTTAAGCTTGATTTTGTTCAAATTTCGAACCAATGCACAATAACAAGTCTTCTCCTTCAACCGATAAGCCAATTATAGTGATCGAGGATGCCCTAGACCACCAATCTTTCCACATGTAAATTAATTACGAGACGCCCAACAATTAATCCTTATCGAACGAACAACAACAAAACACGCATCCACGATTTAGCTCTCCGGTAGCCTTGTGAGCTAAAAGGGTCCATCTCGAACCAACAGCGTCAGTTACGTGAATCGTTTAGATCCAATTGCTAACTTCTTAGTTGGACACGCCAATGTGTTCTTCGGAAGATCAAATATGACAAATGATCAATCCGGTACTTCTAATTATACGTCTATCAACACTGAATCAATTAGCTCTTTTTAACATGGTGTCAACACAACTTTGTGAGATGCCAGTGTCTATCTCCTAAATTAGAGTAACAACAAATACCGAAATAAAAGTTTTTAAGTATAAATTTGGATCTCACAGCTGTCTACTGGATTATTTATTTAGCTACTAATGAAAATATATGAAATAAAATATAAATAAAATTTTAAAAATATGGAAATAGGATTGCGCATGGAAGAGAGAAGTAATAAACACATATGAATAAAAGAGTGGGGCAAATTTTCCAATAATAAAGAAATAAAAATCATCACCCTTAAAAAAAAGAGTGGTTTTACCCTTAAAATATATATACAATAATGTTGCAATTGATAATTCTGCCCAACTTCTTGTTCTTTATTCATAGCATCATGTGGTGTTATTCAAGAAAAATACATTGAAAGCTGCAGAAAATTTATGAAGGCAGTCCGTTAACTAAGTTTTTATAATATAAAATTAGTAACTTTTTATTTAATTATTACTTAGTGGGTGGGTGGTGACATCTTTAAAATGCAATATTGACTCTACGGGTAATGTTGATAACACTCTAGAATAACGTATTTTTATATATTAATTATGTATTTATTCTGAGTATGATCCTGCTAATTTGAGTTATTTATGATCTTTTATCTCATAGGGACTAAATTTGAAGCAAAAGCAAAATTAAGGGCCAAAAGCGTGAATTTAGAGATAAAATGGGCCAATGTGCGACACAAGGAAAAGTTGGTGCCAAAAGTGCAAGCATGGAGGACACAAGGGTTGAAATGCAAAAAAAAAAGATTTTATTTTATTAAACTCTATTTTAATTATATTAGGATAATTAATATTGAGATAATTATTAAGGATTATTTTTAGGATTTTATTTTATCTTTATTTATCTTCAATTAAATGTATTTATCTTTTAGGAATTTAAGTAGAATTAGAATATCTCCCCTAGCACTATAAATAGGGGGTGAAGTGACTCAAAAGGGGAGCTCATCTTTTCTTTTTCTGTAAACACTCTCGCCCCAAAAGTCTAGGCTTTTGTTCTTTTCATATTTCTTTTCAATAAAATCTTTATTTTTATTTTATTTATTTTCTTTTCTACCACAACCATGAGCCACTAAACCCATCTAGCGAAGGTTGTCAAAAATCCCCAAGCGGGTTATTGAGGCTTAGAATCCGTACTTAGCCTTCTCAACAGTATTCATCGTTTCTCCGACTACTGTGGCGCTTCCGTCCATGTCCCTTAAGAAGTAAGCTTTTCAACGTATGCAAAGGCGACCGCTTTGTATGTTTTGGGAAGGTTGCACAATGTTCGTTAGCTTATCGCGTCGAGGTTGGCGAGCCCAAGAGACAAAATGGCGTGGATTCGCCATTGAGAAGCGTTGATCTAGCATAAGACGATCCCACGAAGCGATTGTTGGCTAGAGTCGTTCCACCAAATTGTAAGTCTAAATCATTGAGCTGGTGGTCGAGGCGTCCTCTTCCACTATAACTGGCTTATTCGGTTTGGGAAGGATCATCTAAAAGCCGAGGATTTAACCCAAGGCGAATGAGACAACTGGAGGTGGAATCTCCCATAAGAATTTTCTTTCTCTCAACTCTATTTTTATTTTTTTTCTAATTTTCAATTCAATATTCTTAATTACTTTTTATTTTATTTTTCGTTTCTAGATCCAACAATTTAATTCTTCTATTGTTTTTATTTTTTTTAGGAACGCAGGTTGTCTTGGGCAAGACTCTGCCTGGGATATCACGAAACAAGATATTTTGCAAGTCCAGTCCCTGAGGATTTGACCCTACTTCCCTTTTACTATTCTTTTCATTATTTATTAGGGATAGGATATTTTTGGTGCTTTCAACGACCGCATCAAATGTATAGATGTATGTATTAAGGCTTGTATTTTCATCTTGTTCAAATCATTTCGCTCTTCCTCCTGCACTAATCAAACACTTTTTGCGTACCATCAATGGCTGAAGCAATTGCTTTCGATATTGCTAGAGAGCTCATTACTAAGTTGATCTCTCGAGCTCCCTCTCAGATTGGAGTATGGTGGAATTCCAAAGATGACCTCGATGACTTCAAACGCACCCTCTCTAGAATCAAAGCTGTGCTTCTTGACGCCGAACAACGATATGTGAAACGCACCCCCTAATTTTTTTTAAGCTCATAGGATCAGTTCTTTCTATTGAAGAAATATCATGAGAGAGCTTATAATTAAAATTATGTTATATAATAAATATATATATAAGTAAAAGAAAGGAAAGAAATAAAAATGGAAATCAAATCGAAACTATGCATAAACTTTGGTCTAATGTTATATTTAAATTTGGGTAAACTACAAAAATAGTCACTTTTGTTTACCTCAAATTACATTTTAGTCACTTATGTTTAAAATGTTACATTTTAGTCACTTATGTTAACGTTTTATTACGAAGCGGTCACACTACTGTTAAAATTCGTTACCTCCCTAACGGAAGTCGTATGTGGCAGTCCAAATGGGTTTTAAATGCCAACTTGGATGTCTAGTTGTTGGGATGAAAATAGGTTTTTAATTAAATAAAATTCAATTTGGACTGTTACGTAGGACATCCAAGTTGACAATTAAAACCCATTTGGACAGCCACATAGGACCACCGTTAGGGAGGTAACGGAGCTTAACGATAGAGTGATCACTTCATAAAAAAACGATAACGTAAGTGACTAAAACGTAACATTTCAAACATAAGTGACTAAAATGTAGTCCGAGACAAACAAAAGTGACTATTTTTGTAGTTTACCCTTTAAATTTTGATTTTAAGCAATTTTATAAATGAAATGTTAATTTGAATCAATTTTCACAAATGATTAACATCGTTATTTATATACTTTCATTTTACATGTACATATTGTATACATAAATAATTATATTTATCAATATAAAAATAGATTAATGCCTTCATTTCGTAAATTTATATAATTGAGTCAACATCAAAACTTTATGTATATATTTAAACCACAATTAAAGTTTCATTTATATTATTATGCCAAATCAAAATTCATGTATCAAATCACACATTATAACAATGTTCATGAATAATTTTGATATTTTTCTAAAATAAAAAAATTTAAAAAAAAAAAAGAAGACTTCGACACCATTGGTGTCGTGGTTGGACGTAATATTTGTCAATCTCTTTTTTTTTCCCTCCCTACTCTTTTGGAACTTGCTAAAAAATGACGTCAGCATTATTCCTTGTGTTGGAATATTGTCTAAAACACTAAAATCCTGTTAATAATTTTTGAGTTCGCATGTAATAAGCAACAAGTAAAATAAAAAGTACAACTAAGATGATTACATAGTTTGAAACTTAGGCCTTACTTAGAGAGACCAATCCATTATAAATTTTACAATACAAATAAATTGTTCAAACCTAACTTGGTGCAACCTTACCATTGTACAATTATGTAAGCTCTTCCAACTCTCTTTACCTATTGTAAGTGAAAATCAACAGTCAATAATAGTTCCTCAATTATGTCTCAGATGTAGTTTGGGTTCAAGTCGTTCTAGTCACGTTATTGTTAGGGCTTTCACCTCCCATTGTAATTAAAAAAATAATAATATTAATAATAAGAGTATAGTTAATTGTTACCAAAGTGAAGTTAAATTACCAAAGCTCGATGCATGGGTTCGTGTTTGAACACTTCAATATTACATAGCTCTTCTCTCTATCTAATTTTAACAAAAACGTTGAGCCTTTTGAGAAATTTGTGCCAAATTTTTTGACTTTTGTCTGCCATGTGGTGGTTCCATGTGGCCATGTCCGACCAATTAACATTACTTTTATCAAGAATTATATTTTTATGATAAAAAGTTTTATCAAGAATTATTAATGTTTATTAGTGTGTAAAGTTAATAGTTAATATGTTAAATTTTTATAATTAGGATCAAATTGATATAATTTATAAATATTAGAAGGCTAAATTTATTATTATGCCAATAAAAAGATAATGTCAATATACAAAATGATATTTTAATGATTTCCCAATTGATGGTGTTTGATTAACTCATGACACCAACTCTTTCAAGTGTTTGATATAAATAGAAATAGATGCCTTGTAAAAACATAATGCATAAACAAATCGCTTAATGATTAATTTAGTTCTCAATGATTATTTTTTTGTCAATTTAACCCTTATTCCTTTGTTGAACTATGGCCTCAACCATTTAAAAAGGTTCAAATTTCTTTTTTAAATGAATATGTTGACTAAAACATAAAATTCTTTAACGATGTTGATGTGGCAACCTACATTGTAGACTATGTGTACTTCATGCTAACATAACACTATTTGTCTTATATGTCACATCAATAAATAATTTAAAAATATAAAATATTTATAAAAATAAAAATAAAAATATATATATAAATAGTTCATGAAATTAAAAAAATTAGCATGAAATACATGTAGATTGCAATGGGGGTCACCATAATTAAAATTTTAGCATTTTAAGCAATATTTTTATTAAAAAAATAATAGTTTGGCTCTTTCTAAAAAGTTGAAGTCAAATTTTACTCAATAGAGTGGAAGGAAATGTTAATGTCTGATTAAATGCTAAAATTACATATTTTTATGTAATTTAATTGGTCAATTTATGAGAATGCACCACTGATTTTTCCATGTTTACACTCAATTTTATACAGGGGTGCAATTTGGGGTCAACTTGGAAAAAAAAAAGAAGCAATTGGGCTAGATTGAAGAAAGGAGAAAAGGTGGGCCAAAATAGAATTTTTCCAAGTCGTAATTAGCTGAAAATTTATTTTGACTCGGTGGGAGATTATGTAGGGATTTTTGATATCATGAGAATATTTTTTCCTTGATTTTCTATGGCTAGTGGCTCTTAATTTAGCAAAGCCACTAGTATAAATAGGGGGCTACTATGTTCATTTATTCATCAAGTCATTAATCAAGTTTTTAATTACCAAGTTTTTTTTATTAAGTTTTGCATCAAGTTCTTTTTAAGCTTTTCATCAAGTCTTTTCATCAAGTGTTTTTAATTAAGTCTTTCATCAAGTTTTCATCTTTGGAATACAATTCCTCCTTCCTTCTCACAAAATTATTTGTTGTTTTTGGTTTCCTTTACTTTCTTTTCATTTCCAGTAAGCTAAACCATCCCACTATTATACCCAACCAAAATTCCAGCCCCCATACTTAAAACACATCACCCATTCTTTTTACCCTTTTTAACCTTATTTAATTTATCCAACTCCAACATGCCCCAAACCTTACTCGATTAAACTTATTTCAGCTTTAGGTCGATGTTAACTTCGTCAAGACCTGTGAGTTACGAACCCGAGTAATTCAGTTCCTAATTTTCAGTACTTATTATTTCTCCGGATTAAGAGTATGACTTCGTCAATTCACAAAGTCAAATCAAGACTAAGTAAAAAAAGACGACGTTTGAATTAGTGTGGTTAGACGTACAGTTGGAATTCTGAAAGGATCGATTGTCTAATCGATTTTTCGTGAACACATTGGCATGCCAAGTGGAGATTGCTGTTTGGTTCCATCAAAGGAAGTAGTAACCGGATTTAAATGTCCCACGCGATTGAGGACATTGGTTCGAGCTAGGCTCTTCTAGAACGCAAAGCTGTCGGAGTTCTAAATCACGAACATTTCATTGGTTGTTTGATCGGTAAGGGTTAGTTATAGGACGTTCCATAACTAATTTACACAAGGAAGAGTTGGTGTCCGAGGCGTCCTTGGTAGCTATAACTAGCTTATTGGAAAATAGGAGCTCATCTAATTTCAATGATTGGTTCAAAGACGAGAAAAAACCCGTGCCTGAAGCTGAGCTAAGTTTAATTAATTTTTCTTCAGATTTCTTTAACTGTTTTTATTTTTTTATTTTCAGCTTTTACTTTTCACGCATTTTTCCCCTTTTTATTTCAGGTTTTCAATTTTATCCTCCCCCAAATTTCTTGGGCACGACAACTGCCCGGACACGAATCTGGTCAAGAAAGAGCAACAATTTTACGTGAATCCAGTCTCTAAGGGATCAACCCTAATCCTTATACTGCTTAAATTGCAAATTATGCGTAAGTTTATATTGGTGGACTTGACACCCATCAGTTTTGACGTTGTTGCCGAGGACTGGTAACACTTACAATTGTTTAAATCGTCTTCATGACCAGATCTTCATCAGGAGATCTCAAATATGACCCAGAGATCAAAAAGTCAGCACGAGCACGACGAAAAGAGACGGAAGCTCTTAAACGTGCAGAGGCAATTCAACGTGGGAAACAAGTCGTAGTGGTTGAACCTGAGACCGAACCACTTTTTGAAATAAAAGAAGAAAAAGACAACCTTGGTGAACCAGAAAGGATGGCAAACCGAACCATTCGTCAACTAGCCGCTGCTCCCAACGAACAAACATTGTTATGCATCAACTATCCAACCAGAGGAACCCCATTCGAGTTAAAATCTGGTCTGATTCACCTTTTGCCCACTTTTCGAGGCTTGAAGAACGAAAATCCATGCATTCACTTGAGAGGATTCCACATGGTCTGCTCAAGCATGAAACCTTAGGGAGTAACTGAAGATGAAATCAAACTTCAGGCCTTTCATTTTTCTTTAATTGATACAGTAAGAGAATGGTTATTTTACTTACCCCCGGTTCTATTACAACGTGGGATGACTTATCTCGTGTATTTCTTAAGAGATTTTTTCCAGCATCATGAGTAGTTGAACTTAGGAGAGACTTAGGAGAGTGAATGACTATTGGGAACGGTACAAAAAACTGTGTGTAAGTTGTCCTCAACACGGTTTGACTAAACAATCACTTTTTCAATATTTTTACGAGGGTTTGCTCCCTATGAAAATGAAGATGATTGACGCTGCTAGTGGAGGGGCGCTTGTCAATATGACTCCTAAAAGGGTAAGAGATCTGATATCCACCATGGTGGCAAATTTTCAACAGTATTAGCCGAATTCAAAACTGACAAGAAGGGTTAATGGGGTAAACGTTTCATCTTTAGAAGATAAATTGGATAAGCTTACCAATATTGTTCAATCTTTGCTTACAGAAAAGAAAATTTTGACTCAACTGTGTGGAATTTATACTACGTCTGAACATCCGACGGATTTGTGCCCAACCCTTAACGACAATTCAATGGCAAGTGTTGATGCTGTCGGAGGTTTTTTGAGACCTCTGCAAAGATGCTATGATCCTTTCTCTAACACTTACAATCCCGAGTGGAAGGATCATCCCAACTTAAATTACAAAGCTAATCCTCGATATAATCCATCATACCAACCGAGACCTTTGCAACCACCACAATAACAACCCAAGCCGAGCACATCTCTAGAAACTGTTGTGGAAAGACTTGTCGTCGATGCTGCAAAATATCAACAAAGGACAGATGCATCAATACAAGAGTTAACTAATCAAGTCAGTAAACTCTCGATGGTAGTTAATCATTTGGAATCTCAAGGTAAATTACCTTCCCAGACAGAGTCGAATTCTAGGCAGAATGCAAGTGCAATAACTCTTCGTAGTGGAAAGGTTCTGGAAACAGTTCCAGTCAAAAGTCATGGGCAAGACAAGGAACTGGAAAAATAGATCTCTGATCCAAAAGTCAGACCGGAATCAGAAATTCAAAAACCAGTAGTGATGCCACCTCCTTTTCCAGGGAGGCTTGCAAAGGATAAGAAAGAGAATGAGGGAAAAGAAATCATCGAAACATTCAGGAAGGTAGAGGTAAATATCCCTTTGCTCGACGCTATCAAACAAATCCCTCGTTATGCAAAATTCCTCAAGGAATTATGTACTAGCAAGAGGAGGTTAATAGGTAACGAAAGAGTAAATGTAGGAGAAAATGTCTCCGCAGTACTGCAAAAGAAAGTTCCACCCAAATACAAGGACCAAGGTATGTTTGCTATATCCTGTGAAAAAAGAAAGTAATAATCCAGTTGGCAGACAGGTCAGTCGTCTATCCCAAAGGGTTGCTTAAAGACGTCCTTGTTAAAATTAACGAATTAGTTTTCTCTGCAGATTTCTACATTATTAATATAGAGGATGATAACTCAACTAATTCATCTGACATTTTTCTTGGAAGGTCGCTTCTAAGTACCACAAGCGTAAAAATTGATGTTCAGAGTGGAACACTGACAATAGAGTTTGATGGTGAAATCATGAAATTCAACGTCTACGAAGCTATGAATCATCCTAACTCACTATCAAATATTTCTAGTATCGATATTATAGATTGTTTAACTCAATTTTATTTTAAATATCATGACTTTGATGAATTGGAAACTGTCCTTTATAGAAGCATTAACATAGTTGTTCTAAATTATCTCGAAGAATTATCAATTATAGGAGATCCATTGCGATAAATTGTCAAGCACTTGGAGATGCAACCATCATTGATGAATCGAGGTAACCAATTTGAACTATTACCTTCCCAAACTAAAATGTTGCCTTCAGTTTTACAGCCACCAACCTTGGAGCTTAAAGTATTACCGGACCATCTTAAGTACGTCTTCTTAGGAGAGAAAGACACTTTACCGGTGATAGTGTCAAACAAACTAACCAAAGATGAAGAGGAAAGTCTATTTCGAGTTCTGATGGATTATAAGGAAGCTATTGGTTGGACAATAGCCGACATAAAATGGCTAAGTCCATCCACTTGTATGCACAAAATTTCCATCGAAGATAACATGAAACCAAAAAGAGATGCTCAAAGGCGCCTTAATCCACCCATGATGGAGGTAGTAAAGAAGGAGATCCAGAAACTGTTAGATGCTGGAATGATATACCCAATTTTTTATAGTGATTAGGTTAGCCCGGTCCATGTCGTGCCCAAGAAAACTGGCGTGATAGTGGTGAAAAACTCGTTAAGAGAGCTAGTCCTTACCCGAGTTCAGAATAGATAGAGGGTTTGCATCGATTACAGGAAATTGAATGCAGCTACCCGGAAAGACCATTTTCCACTTCCCTTCATCGATCAAATGCTCGAGCGATTAGCTGGTAAGACCCATTATTGTTGTCTCGATGAGTACTCAGGATATTTCCAAATTTCAGTGGCACTTGAGGATTAAGACAAAATAACTTTCACATGCCCCTTCAGAACGTTTGCGTATAGATGAATATCGTTTGGACTTTGTAATGCTCCGGCCACTTTCCAGAGATACATGGTAAGCATATTCTCCAATTATGTCGAGAAAATCATTGAAGTCTTCATGGATGACTTCACGGTGTACGATAGCTCTTTTAACGAATGTCTTGATAATCTTGCTAAGATATTACAAAGATGCCTAGAATTTAATCTTGTTTTAAATTATGAAAAATGCCACTTCATGGTTGACAAAGGATTAATTTTGGATTATATAGTTTCCTCGAAAGGAATTGAGGTCGATAAAGCAAAAACAGATATTATTAACTCATTACCTTACCCCACATCTGTGAGGAAAGTTTGTTCGTTTCTCAGTCATGTAGGATTTTACAGACGATTCATGAAAGATTTCCCGAAGATCGCGCAACCGCTTTGTAAACTGTTACAAAAGGATAAAGAATTTGAATTTGACCAAACTTGTAAAGAGCATTTGACGTGCTGAAACAGAAATTGGTCTTCGCTCCCATGGTGCAACCACCAAATTGGAACTTCCTGTTCAAAATCATGTGTGATGCAAGTGACCGAAGTATGGGAGCTGTTCTTGGCCAAAGAATAGGGAAAGAGCCTCATGTTATCTACTATGCTTCGAAGACTTTAGATGCTACCCAAAACAATTACACAACCACTGAAAAAGAATTATTGGTTGTTGTGTTTGCTTTAGATAAATTTAGATCTTACCTATTGGGAACTAAAGTGATTATCTTTTCTGATCATGCAACTTTGAAATATTTAATTGGGAAGAAGGAGGCAAAACCTTGATTGATTAGGTGGATTCTGCTCCTACAAGAGTTTGATTTTGAAATTCGGGATAAAAAGGGACGCGAAAACTTAGTAGCTGACCATTTGAGTCGATTACTGATTCCAGTAGACAACACACCATTGAAAGACAATTTCCCTAATGAAAATCTATTTTCAGCAAATGCGCTTCATCCTTGGTATGCAGACATAGTAAATTACCTCGTCACAAGTATTGTTCCTTCGGAATTACCAAGGTCTAAAAAAAATAAAATAAAAAAGGATGCTCGATATTACATTTGGGACGATCCTTACCTTTAGAAGCATTGCTCTGATCAGATAATTCGATGGTGTGTAGCAGAAACAGAGGTACAATCCATCTTAACTTTTTGTCATTCGTATGCATGTGGAGGACACTTTGGACCTAAACGCACCGCGCATAAAATTCTTGAACGTGGACTATTTTGGCCAAACATATTTCGTGATGCCTTTTTATTCTGCAAAACCTGTGAAAGGTGCCAAAAAGTCGGCAACCTTAGTCATCGAAATGAGATGCCCCTTACTCCTATTCATATTTGCAAAATTTTCGATGTGTGGGGCATCAATTTTATGGGCCCTTTTGTTTCTTCTTTTGGTAATTTTTATATACTCTTAGCTATTGATTATGTCTCTAAATGGATAGAGGAAAAAGCCACTCGCAATGATAATGCTAAGACTGTGGTTGACTTTCTTAAAAGTTCTATCTTTTCCAGGTATTAAAGAGGTTGATTTAAACATTAACACAAGAGAGTTCACTATAATGTAAATCCATTGTAATCTCCATTCTTATTTGTTCTATCCTAGGATGTAAGGAATATTCTCGAATCATGTGTTTTTTTTTTGTTATTCCTTCTTTTCTTATTTCAAATTTCTTAATTAGTCTATGCTTTCATGAATCAATCTATAATCATTTTTGCATTCAAGTATTACTCTGTAGTCGTTGAGAAGCATTGGCGTAAGAATTGCAAAGCACTTTGGCCATCTCTCAAACCATAGAAACACTGCACTTTTGCTGATATGATTTTCGGCTTGTTGGCTTTTTTTACCATTAAATTAAATAAAATTCAATTTTAATTCAAGTGGATAAGAAAAAAATATTTGAATTACAAATTTAGATAAGCCAAATTAGATAAAATTACTCGGGGTGCATTTGAACACCATAATTATATGAAAATTATATTTTTTTGGAATTACAAAAAAAAAGTAATTCCTTAAATTTGTTTAATTAATAGAGTGTAATTATATTATAATTTCCTAAGTCATATTTGTTAATTTAAATTATAATTACACAAATGGAGGTGAGTAGATAGTTACGTGAAGCTGATGGTTCACTATATCTTGCTGATAAACTACAGAAGGTTTCTGGTGAGCAATACAATTGGAGTAAACGGGGTGAAGAGGATTTCGCTATCAATGGATTTGGGAAGGGGCCTATGGATATGGTGTTGGAGGAGGAAAATGATGTTGTAGCATTGGTGGAAGGAAAGAAGCAACAGAGGGTAATGGAAATTCCAGCTGATTCTTTGGGATCAAAGGAAGGCTCAAGGTCTATGTACTTATCGGCTAGCTCTGGTGATCAGAGCAGCCGGGATCAATAAAAATCTTAAGTTGGAATGTTCGTGGTTTGGGGAGACCACGAACAGTAAAGAGGCTCAGAAATAAGTTGAGGGCCATTAATCCCCGAATTTTGTTTCTTATGGAGACAAAATTAAGTTCTAGGAAGATGGAGTTAGTCAGACAGAAGTGTGGCTTTGCGAATGGAATTGATATTGGATCTATCGGCTCTAAAGGTGGTTTATCTCTGGGCTGGAATGGTAATGCATTGATCACGCTTAGGAGCTTTTCCTCTTTCCATATTGATGTTGAGGTTATTGATACTAAATGTGGTAATTGTTGGAGATTAACAGGGTTTTATGGGAATCCGGATGAACGGAGTAGAGCTGATTCATGGAATCTACTTCGACAATTGAACAATGAGCAAGAAATTCCTTGGGTTGTTTTAGGGGATTTCAATGAAATCACCAAGTCATTTGAAAAGAAAAGGGGCCGTCTTAGATCAGAACGTCAGATGAAGGACTTTCGTACAACTTTAAAAGATTGTGGTCTCAATGACTTGGGTTTTATTGGAAGGTGGTTCACTTGGGAAAGAGGTAGATTTGCTGCTACGAACATTCGTGAACGTCTGGATCGGGGAGTTGCTACGTTGGGTTGGGTAAGTATTTTCCCTTATTACCAACTTGAACATTTGTGTCATTCCTTTTCAGACCATTGCCCCATTCTTCTTGACACCATAAGAGCGAGGTGAGAAGTCCGGAGGAGAAGTAACGAAGCTAAGCCCTTTCGATTTGAAGCTAAGTGGTGCTTGGATAGTTCTTTTGAAGGAAGGGTTCGAAGATGGTGGGAGGATATTTTTAATTGTGTTCCGAATAAGTTGGAGAGAATTGGCCTCCAAATGCAAAAGTGGAGTAAGTTAAAGGATAGAGAAGAGAAGAAAACTCGTGTAGATCTAGAAGCAAAACTGAACAGTCTTTATCAACGGGAAGTTTCTAACGAGACCCTTGAGGAAATTATGAAGGTTCAGCTAGGGATTAATTTGGAAGCGGACAAAGAAGAAATATATTGGGAGCAAAGAGCCCGTGTTAACTGGTTGAAGAATGGTGACCGAAATACCAAGTATTTCCATTCGGTTGCGGTACAACGCCATCTTCGTGGTAGAATTTCTGCATTAGAAGACGAGAATGGTAGACGAGTTTATTCTACTTCAGAGTTTATCAAGATAGCTTCAGATTATTTTGGTAAGCTGTTTTCTGCATCAGAAATGGGATTGGACGAGCATCTTTTTGGTCTAGTAGAGAAGCGAGTTACTGATAGCATGAATGCTAGATTGTTACAACAATTCACTGAGACGGATGTTGCTAATGCTGTTAAGTCAATGACTCCGTTGAAAGCCCCTAGGGTTGATGGGTTTCCAGTTATCTTCTTTCAGCGATACTGGCACATTATTGGTAAGGAGATTTCAACGTATTGTTTATCTATTTTGCATGGTCAGACTGAGATTGGTGATATTAATAAAACGCGTATTGTATTGATTCCCAAGGTGGATAAGCCTAAGAATATGTCTCAATTTAGGCCTATAAGCCTTTGTACTGTTATCTACAAAATTGTGGCAAAGGTTTTGGTGGATTGGATGAGCGATACTTTGGGGAGCTGTATCAATGAAGCTCAATGAGCTTTCATTCCTGAAAGACTTATATCGGATAATGTGTTGATCGCGTATGAAATCCTCCATTCACTCAAAATGAAGAGAAGAGGTAAGAAGAGGAATTTTGCACTTAAGCTTGATATGAGTAAAGCCTATGATCGTGTTGAATGGGATTTTCTGGCTGGAATAATGAAGCATTTAGGCTTTCATGTTGATTGGATTGTGCTTATTATGAGGTGTGTTTGTTCTGTCTCTTACTCAGTTAGTCTTAATGGAGTAAACAGTGACTGGTTTTTTCCTTCAAGAGGGCTACGACAGGGTGACCCTCTTAGTCCATACCTTTTTCTGATTTGTGCCGAGGGATTTTCCACGCTTTTACAGGAAGCGAAACGAGCGGGTCGGATGATAAGTGCGTCTGTTGGTAGGGAGCGGTTGACCCTCAATCATCTGTTTTTTGCAGATGACTGCATCCTATTTGGAGATGCCTCGTATAATGGGGCAAGAGTGGTTCGGGATATAATAAAGGAGTATGAAGTGGTTTCAGGACAGCGAGTGAATCTTGATAAGTCTCTTATTTATTTTGGGGCAAATGTAAATTCCGAGGTAAGGATGGATATTGTTAGCCAGTTAGGAGTTCGGGAGACTAAGAATCCGGAGAAGTATTTGGGATTGCCTATGATGGTAGGCCGGAAGAAAAGGTGGGCTTTTGCTAGTTTTGAGGATCGACTCAGAAAACGTGTGGAAGGTTAGAGGTTACGCTATTTGTCTATGGGAGGGAAAGAGGTGTTCATTAAATCGGTTCTTCAGGCTGCCCCAATTTACGCTATGCAATGCTTCTTATTGCCCAAATTGTTGTGCCGTAAGCTTGAAGGAATTATGAACAGATTTTGGTGGACAAATAATAAGTCATCGAAAGGTATACATTGGAGCAGTTGGGAGATGCTTTGCAAACCGAAGTGTTTTGGGGGGTTAGGTTTTAAAAATTTGTTCTTGTTTAATAAAGCCCTATTAGCTAAACAGGTTTGGCGTATTTTTTATCAACCTCATTGTTTGTTAGCCAGA
This sequence comes from Gossypium raimondii, assembly GCF_025698545.1. Lineage (NCBI taxonomy): Eukaryota > Viridiplantae > Streptophyta > Magnoliopsida > Malvales > Malvaceae > Gossypium > Gossypium raimondii. Next base: position 4,732,694 of record NC_068575.1, read on the forward strand.
GTTTTTAAAGCCCGGTATTTCCCGTCTTCTGATATTTTTTCAGCGAAAACTGGATCTTACCCCTCGTTTACCTGGAGGAGTCTCTGTAATGTTCGTGAGGTAGTCAGGGAAGGGATGTTGTGGCGGGTTGGAAAGGGTGATTGCATCAATATCTGGAATGATCCCTGGTTACCTGGAAGAGAGAATAATCGAATTTCAGTGCAGATGATCAGGTCTAATTGGACTACTGTCAATCAGCTAATCAACAATGTTACTAATACCTGGGATAGGGAGCTGGTTTATGACCTGGTGGATGAGAGTACAGCGGATCGTATCTTCACTATCCCCGTCTCCGAATGCGGTCAGGAGGATCGGTTGGTTTGGAAGCATGAGGGTTCCGGGGAATACTCTGTTAAGAGTGGATATCGGGTTCTTAATTCTGACTACTTACGTGATCCTAAGTACAAATCCTCTTGTGGTGAGGAATACAAAGTATTTTACACTGCATTATGGTCTTTAAACATTCCAGGGAAAATTAAAATACATATTTGGAGGTTGGTGAATAATTTGGTGCCTCATTTTTGTAACTTGGCGAGGAGGTCCTTGTGTGTAGTAGCTTTGTGCCCGCTGTGTAAGGAAGAGCCGGAGAATTCTGATCACTTGTTGTGGTCATGTCGTATTTTGCAGAAGGTGGGTGTCGTTATCTGTGCAGATTCCTCTTTTCGATGATTCAGTGGGACACTCGCTCCGTTTTGTCAAAATGTTTTCTGTAGCTGAGGAACATAAAAAACAATTAATTGTGATTTCTATTTGGAGTCTTTGGTTCTATAGAAACAAACTTATCCATGAAGGGGTTATTTTTTTGCTGCAGGAGGCTTTGGGGTTTATTTGGGGATATGTGCACAACAATCGGATTTATTCGATATCTCTCTGTTACGATCCTAGATCTCTGACTAAGGAGATATGGAGACCACCAGATCTGGGTGTTACTAAGTTAAACTTCGATGCGTCTTATCTAAATACGGAAATGCTTGCTGTTACAGCTGTCCTAGCCAGAAATTCACAGGGTGAGATTATAGGAGCAGAAACTTATCTTTTTTCTGATGTTGTGGATGCGTTTGTGGCTGAAGCAAGGGCTTGCGAAAGGGCGTTAATCTTTGCGAAGAGGATGCTTTTCCGACGACTGATTGTGGAAGGTGATTCGCTGACAGTTATCAATAATGTTCAAAGGAAGGAGAAGGACAAATCGGTGCTCAGACCGATTACACATCATATATACATGTTGGGTATGGCTTTTGAGGAGGTTTCTTACCTTGCAGTGCCTCGATCGATTAATGAAGCGGCTCATTTACTGGCACTGGAGGGTCATAGACGAAAGTTCTTTGGAGATTGGCTCACCGGTGTGCCAGATTCTGTCCGTGTTGCGGCTTTACAAGATCGCTTGGCTTGGGACCAACGGAACTGAGTTTCTGTTGTTGTGCTTTGAAAATGGAAGTGGATCCTTTGTGGGGCTTGTTCTCTTGTTCTTTCTTATTCCAGATGCTGATGATGAGGAGAGCTATGGCTGATATTGAGGGTAGGTCAGTGGTTTCTTGGCCTAAGTTTTGGCTTCTGATGGGTTGGTTCGATAGTTTCTAGGCATTTGATTGTTTGTTTCTTTGTTTCTTTATTTTGCTCTGTTTTTGTTTTTTCTCTGTTGGTGCTTGCCAACTGTCCAGTTTGTCGGTTCTGTTTTCTTTCTTTTGACGTTTCAGAAGCTGTTGTCATGAGCTATTCTTTTATATAATATCAGTCTATTTCATTCAAAAAAAAAATTATAATTACACAAAAACATAATTTTAAATTCTAAAAAAATATTAATTATTATAAAATTATCAGTAATATATTGAAATAAAAATCTCTAAAAGTAATAAAACAGCTAGATTTTTAACTGAAAAAGGAAAATTGAAATTGTTGGCCAATTTATTCACTGGTAAGGACAATTGATTTGGAAAATCGTAATTATTGCGGGTTAAGTATGTTAATGATGCTTAATTTGGCAAGCAAAAATAGTAATATATATAACATTTAGTTCTGATTTACGCATTTTGGCAAGGAGATAAAATGCTGTCAAATTCGGCAATTTTAATTGACTATTCAGTCTTTAATAACGCATAAAATACACAATTTAACTATTTTGTTCCTGTATAAGTCCTTTAAAATAGTTCAAATATTTTATTTTACAAGCATAAAGGAGAATTATGGTTAATAATTTGATAATATCTTTTAACCATATATAATATAACTGCATTATTATCATGGTATGATTTGAACTTTTTAAATAATGCATCACAATTTTTTTCCATACATATCAACGGTAAGTAATATTAATGATAATAAATCTAAATACGGTATGATTTGAATTATTGAATATAATAATATAAGCCCTCTGAAAAGTTTTTCTACACCCTATAAATAAGCATAAACACAACATTAAAAGAAATTTAAAATTTGTCCAATTAAAAATATGCAGACTATAAATAATATCTTCACAACCTTTTTATAAAAAAATTCAGATTTTTTATTCAAAATTACACATCAATGAATTTTTTTCTATTTACGGTTTTTAATCTTTTAAGTTTGCTTCTTCTTTTTTGGAATAAACCATTATTTTTCTATTTTCATTCTCAGTTAAACGTTAGTGTACAATTTTGGCTAAATTTACTTTCAAATCCTTTAACATTGATAACAAGCTGATTTTGTATGTTTAACGCACTCAATTTCAGTATTTTTTACTATTGAGTCTGTAAATTTTGTTTAATTTTATTAGATACGTAGTTTGAGTATCAAAATTAGAGTTAACACACAAAGCAGGCTAAATTGAAGCAAAAGTAATAAAAGGAGACTAAATTGAAAATTTTGAGAAATTTATGGCTGATCGAATTACTTATTTGACTTTGTAAAAGTTAGATTTAAGAAAATATATAAAATCTGATTTTATGTAGTTGATTATTAGATAATCATGCTAAAATTAGCATATAAAATGTGTGACTTTGGTTGAGATTGAATAAAATATAATTTGTTTTCCTATAACTTTTTCATTCGTATGTAGCATTAGGCAAATCATTCTACCATTTCATTTCTTTTTCCTATTTTTGGTTTAACTGCTTCGTAAACCCTTTCTCTTTTCACCTATCATTATTTCATTCAAATCTATTTTAAATCTCAATTGAGTATAGGGTGAGCAAAATCGATTCGATTAGAAAAATATGATAAAATTTTCAAATTTTGAATTAAATAGTTCAAGTTATTTGAGTTAATCAAGTTATTCGGACCAACTCGAATAAAAATTATGTTTTTCAGTTTAACTCGAATATGAATTACACAATTCAAATTATCCGAAAATCCAAATAAGAAAAGGTAAAACTATGTCGTTTTGATAAATGTTTACTAATTAAGTTAAAAGACAAGACCATTATATTGTTTATGTAGTTAAATAATCTTATAATTTGTCTACTAGTTAAATAATCCTATAATGTAAATGCAACATCGAATATAAATAATAGGACTCGTTAACTTGACTTGAAATTTTTTGACTTGATTTGATTAGATTCGAAAAAAATTCAAATTGAGTTCGATTGCTAAAATAGAATTCGCCAACTAGACTGACTCGAAATTTTTTTACTCGATTCGATCAGATACTCACCCCTAATTGAGTATGATTAATTTCATGTTCAACTAATTTCCTTTTAGCTTTAGTCCGGTTACCATTTCGACCAAAAATCGTGAGATATGAACTCGCACTAAAAACCTTTAAACATGGTATTCGCTATCTCTCCAAAATATGGGATAGTAACAATCGTCTCTTAAAGCTAATTCAATTTCAATTCAAAAAGCATGCATTGGGTTGGAGTTATTTGGCATACAATTGGGAAAGCGAGACGGTCATCTACCAAGTTCGAATTCCTGCGAACTTGACATGTTCAATTGGAAAAATCTAGTTGGATTCCGTCAAAGGAGATAGTGATCGAATTTAAATGACTTACGCGATTAAGGCCATTAATATGAGTTGGACTTTTCTAGATTGCAAGGCCGCCGAGATCTTAAATTACAAACGCGTGTTACATGGTTAGATAGTCAGTAAGGGTTGGTTTGTAGGTCATACCGAAACTGGACCGCCCGGCCCGATGGCCCGTCCGAAATATGGGAGGGTTCGGGTAAAAATATAGGCCCAAAATATGGGCTTGGGTAAAAAACGAGGCCCGTTTAAAAAATGGGCCGGGCTCGGGCTCAACTTTTTTGGCCCGGGCCCGACCCGGCCCGAATATAATAAATATATATTTTTTTATTTTTATTTTTTTAATTTTAAAATACTTTAAAAATATTTTTATTTTTATTTTATTATTTTTAAAATATTTTTTGTGTTTATTAAAAATCGGGCCGGGCCGGGCCGGGCTCGGGCTTATTATTTTTTTCCCGGGCCGGGCCTGGGCAAAATTTCAGGCCCATATTTCGGGACGGGCCGGGCCCGTGCCTAAGAGTCGGGCCGAAATTTTTTCCAGGCCCGGCCCGGCCCATGGACAGGTCTAACCGAAACCAACTACACAAGGAAAAAGTTGGTGGTTAGGGTGTTCTTGATTGTTATAACCAGTTTATTGTTTGGAAAGGAAATTCTACTTTCAATGATCGATTCAATGTCAGAGTGCACCGTGGTTGAGGCTAAGCATTCACATATTGATTTACCATTTTGATTTAATTTCCTTGATTTTATTTTGCAATCACAATTTTGTTATTATGTTTTTTTATTTTTTATTTTTATTTTTATTTTATTTTATTTTATTTATCAACTAAATTCCCCCTTTTATTTATTTTACAGCTCTGTGCGCGCAAGCCGGGTGCACGATAGTTGCCTAGACTCAAAAATCTAGCCGCGTAAACAGGAACATTAATTAGGAATCTAAGTCCCTATGGGATCGATCCTATTAGTTTATACTACTATTTAATTATGTTAGAGCGTAGGAAATTATATTTGGTGGTTTCGACACCCATCAAACATTTAATATCTTTTATATTTATGTCCTTTTAATATTTTAAGGCTTATTGAGTTTTAGTTATTAAAACATGTGTAAATACTCTAATAACTAGTTTTTAATTAATAATGGACTGGTTAGAAATTCAGGTTAATCGTATAAAAATATTCAAGTTAATATGAAAAGTTAAATATTAGGATTATAATCCTCAAATTACACATACTTAACTTTTGTGACATCGTATCTTCGTAAAGAAAGTCACATTTTTCAATTCATTTAGAAGATAAAAACACAAGAATTGAAGATTTTACAAAATCAATGAATTCATATATACTTTCACATTTAATTTTATTCTTGATTATCTTATCGACAAATCATAATTTGTTAAGTTTTATATTAAAGTTTTATGATTCTAACAACCATGATATGGTATTATTGTTAAAAACTGCAAACAAAATTTATGCATGTAGTCGTACATATATATACATGTTAATAATGCATATGTTATGTTAAGGGCCATATATCCGTTCTTTTAATATTTTGCGTACTGTGTTATTATTGTGATTCATTTTAGAGAGAAAATAAAATTGTGCTCTTGTGTTATATTAAATATTTTGTTATATTAGTTCAATTTTTTAAAGAAACATTTAATTCTTAGTTTTTAAAAATCGTGTAGTGTAAACGTTGACTTTAAGAGAACTTGGCATTAATAATTGAGTCCAGGTTCTCAAAACAATGTATGTATCAATAACTGAGTTGTTTCAAGCGAAATTAATGGAGTTACGAAACGCGAAAATCATATTTTGATGTCACTCTTCTGTTCTAGTGAATACCTTGAAAAATAAAAATAAAATAAATAGTTAATAATGTCAGTTAATAGGATCAGATTCTTAATGCAACTCTTCAGCTCCTTAATTTTGTTTTGTCTCTTTATTTTGACTTTTGAATTTTGTTTCGATTTTCTTGCAGAACTATGTACTTAATTTATTGTGAGGCTTTGATGTCTTCATGTGCTTTTCAGCAAACCATTTAATGCTCCTTTGTTTTCTAAGGATAAATTACTTTCTTAATCATTCTAAATAGAGATTATTTTTGTTTTAATCATTCCAAATTTTCTTTACTCCATAAAGAAATTTGATCATTTCATCAAGAAGTAGCGGTTGTATCATTTTGGAGTGACCAAGAATAACTATTATTTAGAGTAATTAATAAGTAGTTTATGCTAAATTTTTAGTAATTACTGTAGAAATACACCATCAGTATTCTGCTACTATTTTAATGGTGGATTGATCAGTTTGACTGATTTCTTTCTAGTGACTAAATTAACAAAAAAATTTGAGGTGACTAAAATAAGAACAACTACTATTAAGAGTGATTAATGAGGGTAGTTTACCCTTTTTATACTCTCCCCATTATTAACGAATTCCAACAATTAATTGAGCTTTAATTCGGTACCATTGCTATTAAGACAATCAAAAGAATATGTTCTAGTTTACTTTTCTTTTACTCTCCCCGTTATAATAATGAATTCCAAAAATCAATTAAGTTTTAGCTCAATTTGTACCATTGTTATTATGGTAATCAAAAGAATGTGTTCGAGCACGTTTAAATACATGTTTTTTTTTTATAATTGGGGGATGGAAATAGAGTTGCTTGAGATCAAACCTAACTCTCATGTTTACAACACACTGCAATTATAATTAGGCTAGAAAATTGTTGGTATGCATATTTTTCTTTCAATTTAAGGGTTGAGGGTTATGGGTACTAGTAAAATTATATAAAAATGTAATCTAATAATATTTTATTTACAAAAACTAAATTAAAATATTTTATAAGATACAAATAAACCTAATCTAATTTTCTAATGTTTAAGTAGTTGTCAATTTTCAAGACTTGTTTGAAATAATAATTAAAACCTTGTTATCCTTCTTCCTCTCCTTAATACTGTAATAATAATAATAATTAGTTATTGTCACTAAAATAATTTATTTCTCCATGTCTAAATCCTGCATATGTTTTAGAGATCTAATTCCATTCTCATTTTTTTTATATTTGTTCTTCTTCTATAATCCTGATTGGGCATGGAGGAATTTACGAAAATAATCTTGTATTTTTAAAATAAATTATATTATTATGAAGATATTTTATCTTTTTTATTTTAATCAAATCAAAAAATATAAATAATGATATTTAAACCTATGCTAGAAAGAATAAAGCCTCAATTTTGTCAAAGCTTTATTTTAATTTTTTTATACAATTTAATATTAGCTATGATTTTGCCTTTTTCTAATTTATATTATTATATCCATTTTATAGTCCACATTTGGAGTTAAGTGATTGTCCTCTAACAATACTTTTCTAATATTCAAACTTATGTCTCCGCTTGGAAATGTAATATACTTAACTCTTTTAATTAAAAAGAAATATACTTAAAAAATCCATATATTTTTCATCACATTTTTATTTCTATATATTAAAATAAATGATACATTAAATTGAGGATATATTATTGAAATTTGTGATTAAAAAATTTGTTTAAAATCCCAAGAAGAAGACGGGTATTTGCTACATTAAATTGGGGCATTAATTAGGCCATAATGTTATGAGCAACAATTTTTAACTTATCAGAATTGGTTGATTTCCACCTCGTAGTCAACTTCTTCAACTTTCACTAATTATACAGATTCTCCATCTCCATTTCTTCATATTCATATCCTCCAAAATTATGAAATCTTTAAAGATTTTGTACAACTATATATTCTTTCATTTGAGTTGAAAACACAAAGCTGAATGATAAAGATAAGATACAAATTGGGATAATGGACAAAAGCAAAAGAAGAGCATCAAAATTCATAAACACTGCCGGTGGATGGCTCAGCCATTTTCTATTTTATTTATCAGAATTCGTTGACTTCCACCTCATTGCCTCGTTGTCTGAATTATTAGATGCTGAAAAAAATATTGAGCTGACTTCTTCAACTTTCACTAATTATTCAGAATCCATCTCCATTTCTTTCTTCTTTCTTCCCTGAATTTCCTTTTTTGGCTTCTTCGACCCTCTCTTCACCTTCTTTTTCATTATTTCATCATGTCTGTCATTGGAGAGGCTGCTCTTTCTGTGTTTTTGGAGCTGTTGGGGGCCAAGTTGCTCAACTCTGCACTCAACTTTGTGGCTGATCATAAGCATCTCCGCCAGAAGCTCGAGCAGTGGCAGTCCGTATTGCCCGATATCCAAGCAGTGTTAACCGATGCTGAGGAGAAGCAGATCAAGAACGAGGGTGTGAAGAAATGGTTGGACGACCTCCAGGATTTGGCTTACGATGTGGATGACATCTTGGACGAGTTCGCTTATGAAGAGTTACGTCTGAAGCTCCAAAAAACTCAATCTCAAGCCAGCACTAGCAAGGTACGGAAACTCATTCCTACCTGCTGTACCAATAGTAATTTTACTCCCACTTCGTTTCTGTTTAAGAATTCCATGATTCCCAAGGTCAAAGATATCACAGCTAGACTAAATAATTTGACTACTCGGAGAAGTAGTTTGGGGTTGAGCGACATCTTATCTCAAGTTCCAACATCCAAGGGAAAGCAACCCAGGCTGCAACCAACTTCCGTTGTGGATGGATCTGTGGAGTATGTCGGTAGACTCGAGGAGAAGACAGAAATGATTGAGTTGCTCAAAGGTGATAACTTCAATGGAGTTTCAGTCCTTTCCATCGTCGGCCTGGGAGGGATGGGTAAAACAACTCTTGCTCAGCTTGTTTACAATGATGCCACCATCAACGAGTGTTTTGATCTCAAGGCTTGGGTATGTGTTTCTGATTACTTTGATGCAATTGCTATAACAAAGGCAATTTTACAGTCCATCACTTCTGAGTCATGTGATTACAGTAACTTGGATTTACTTCAAGTTAAGTTGAAGGAGAAGTTGTTGGGGAAAAGATTCTTGCTTGTTCTAGATGACATTTGGAACGAGAATTATAATGATTGGACCATCTTACGGTCTCCGTTTGGAGCAGGGACCAATATCATTGTAACCACTCGTCTTCAAATCGTTTCATCTATTGTGTATCCGCTCAAAGCTTTTCATTTGGATAAACTATCCGATGATGATTGTTTATCCATATTTACACAGCATGCATTAAAAGCAAGAAATTTCGATGCACATCTCCAATTTAAAGAAATTGGAGAGAAATTTGTTACAAGGTGCAAAGGCTTACCTTTGGCCGCAAAAGCCATTGGAAGCTTGCTACGCACAGTTAAGTATCATCGAGAATGGAAAAGAATATATGAAAGTGAGATATGGAACTTACCAGAAGAGCACTGTGGCATAATTCCAGCTTTGCGATTAAGCTACCATCATCTTCCCTCATACTTGAAACGATGTTTTGCATATTGCTCCATACTTCCTAAAGATTATGAATTTAAGGAAGAAGAAATTATCTTGTTATGGAGAGCAGAAGGTCTCTTGCAACAAAAAGCTATGCCTCAAAATAATGATCTTGGAAATCAATATTTTCAAGATCTACTGTCGAGGTCATTTTTTCAGAAATCTAGTAAAGATGAATCACGGTTTGTAATGCATGACCTTATCAATGATTTAGCACAAGTAGTTGCTGGAGATATATGCTCCAAATTGGAGGGTAATAAACAACAAAAGTTCTCAAATCGCACTCGACATTCTTCTTATGTTATCAGCCGATTTGACACAATGAAGAAGTTCGAAGCATTTAATCAAGTGAAATCATTACGTACATTTCTACCTTTAGGGTTGTCAGGGGCTCATTTAACTAATGTTGTCTTGGTTGATTTGTTGCCAAGACTTGGGTACCTAAGGGTGCTTTCTTTGAGTGGGTATCGGATCACTGAGTTGCCTGATATTTTTGAAAATTTAAAACATCTTCGCTACTTAAATTTGTCTGGCACCTTAATCAAATGCCTGCCCGATTCTTTGTGCACTCTTTACCATTTGGAAACATTATTATTAAAAATGTGTTTCAAGCTTCAAAAGTTACCCTCGAAGATGGGAAATCTTGTCAAGTTGTATTATCTTGATATCAGAGGTGCGAACTTAATAGAAAAGATGCCTTTCGGAATCGATCAGCTAACCAATCTTCAAAGATTGTCTGATTTTATTGTAGGGAAAGGTGATGGACATCATATCAAAGAATTGAAATATTTGTCGAACCTCAAAGGTGATTTTCGTCTTTCTGGGTTGGAGAATGTTAATGGTCAAGATGCAGGGGAAGCCAAGTTAAATGAGAAGCAGGGGATTGATCGATTGGTATTGCATTGGAGTAAAAAATTTGAGAAGGATTCAAGGAATAAAGAGGATGAAGAATGGGTGTTGGACTCTCTTTGTCCTCCAAAAGAGCTTGAGCAACTCGTCATTGAGAATTATGGTGGTGCAAAATTTTCTACTTGGATAGCAGATTCTTCCTTCGAGAATATGTTGTCATTGGAACTTCGCAACTGTAAAAATTGCAAATCCCTACCATCAATTGCAAGGTTGTCATTGTTAAAAGACCTTTTGATTGGTGGTTTGGATGAGATACATAAGATTGGTGTTGAGTTTTTTGGAGCATATCAATCGAATGCATTTACGTCATTAGAGACTCTATGTTTTGAGAGTATGCCAAACTGGGAAGAGTGGGACCCATGTGAAGGTGATGAGAAAGCTTCGAAATTCCCCAGCCTTCGTGAGCTTTCAATCAAAGAATGTCCTCACTTGTTGGGAAGGTTGCCAACCCATCTTCAATCCTTGCAGAAACTTGTGATCTATGAGTGTAGAAGGCTGGTAGTTTCAATTTCAAGTTTTTCGTCTCTGTGTGAATTAAGCATTGAAGGGTGTGAAGAATTGGTGGATGAAGGCCCTTCTTCTGCAGAGGCAGTTACCTTTTTGAAATCTGTGTCTCTGCAAAACATTTCAAAGTTTGATATTTCAGCAGAGAAGGCATTGTTGAGATTTGCAAACTCAGAAAATTTTAACATCTCTCATTGGAAAGAGTTGAAATCGTTATCGCAAAATGGGTTAAGCTTAGTTGGGCATCGTTTTATTACGATTGCAGACTGTCCCCAATTGGTCTCTTTGGAAACAGAGGAGAGATTGCAACTTGACAAGATTCCAGGTGTTGAATCTCTCGAAATAGTGGCTTGTGAAAGGCTCAATAGACTACCAGAAGTCTTACATGCTTTCACATTCCTTACAAGAATAAAACTTTTAAGGTGTCAAGGCTTAGTTTGTTTTGCTGAGAGTGACTTTCCTCCTGCTTTGAAAGAGCTGAGCATTTGGAGTTGCAAAAATTTACAATATTTGGTTCGTGGAAAAGAAAATAATCATAAGAGTATGAGTAGCAACACTAGTCTTCTTGAGCACTTAGAAATACTATTCTGCCCATCTCTAATATGGCTATCATCAAGGGGAGATATCTGCAATCGGCTTCAACATCTCCACATTGACGGTTGTTCAAAGCTAAGTAGCTTATTTTTAAATGCCAAGTTACCCGTAATGCTTAAATACCTCAATATTTGGTGTTGTCCAGTGTTGGAATGCATAGCTCAACATTTCTATGAATGCAACAATCTTGAAACTATTCATATTGGGTATGTTCAAAATATTAAATCCTTACCAAGAGGATTGGACAAACTCAGCCATCTTCAAAAGATTGAATTTGAAGCCTGCCCAAGTCTGGTTTCATTTGAAGAAAATGTGTTGCCCACCACAAATCTCAGAGTTCTCTTAATTGCGTTTTGTAAAAATTTTAGAGCCCTTCCCAAGTGCATCAACAACTTCACCTCCCTTCGAGAATTAAAGGTGTCAAACTGTTCGGTTGGCATATCCTTTCCAGAAGAGGGTTTCCCTACCAACCTCACATCGCTTCAAATCTCAAAAGCACCTAGAATTTATACATCACTTGTTGAATGGGGATTAAACAGACTCACCTCTCTTCAAGAACTCGAAATCAGTGGTGAAGGATGCTCAAGTGTCAAGACGTTTCCTGAAGAAGGGATAGGAATGACGCTGCCTCCTTCTCTCACATCTATCTGCATTCAAGATTTTGAGAATTTGGAATTCATGTGCTCCAAGGGCTTTCAACACCTCACCTCTCTTCAAAAATTGCTCATTTGCAATTGTCCTAAGCTCACATCTCTTCCGGAAAAAGATACGCTTCTCTCGCTTGAGCATCTATGTATTAGTGGTTGCCCGTTGCTAGACGAAGGGTGCAGTAGGGGTAAAGGACGAGAGTGGTCCAAGATTGCCCACATACCTTATGTTAGACTTATTAAAAAAGTCATGCCGAGGGAATTAGATTGAAATTTAAGCAGCAAAATCTGGTATCGATTTCTCCACATTTATCAATTTCATAGCTTTTTTTATATATCTTATTGTTCTCATGAACAACATGATAATAGAAATCAGTCTTATATATTTTGCATTGAAGGCTAAATTGGCGAAACATAGTGGAGAACTTCAACTGATCTGCTTCAGCTTATTTGATTTAGTAAAGCGGTTAGTCAACTCTGTGCAACATTTATTCAGCAAATTGAATGTTCTGTTTTCATCTGCATCTTCTAATGACTATGCAAGTGCTATGAAATATTTGAGATTTCATTGTACTATTAACCAATAGTTTTTCAGAAGAACAAGTCTTTTACGTGATTGTTTGTTGATCTTTGTGGATAGATTTCTGTTATCGGCATAAGGATGTTTTAAATGAAGCATTGTTTTTGACTTTTTGGGATTGTTTGTCACTTGTAATTTATTATTGTCAGGTATTTCTTTAGTTGATGTTCATTTAGAAGATTACTCAAAGTATCTGGATAGTCATTGTGGCGAGGTATTTTATTTTATGATGTAATTCCATTGTAATCTCTATACTTTATTAGTGAATTTCATTTTTGATTCTACTCGTGGATGTAGGGAATATTCCCGAACCACGTATATCATGGTATTCACTTTTTCTACTTTCGCTTCAATCAATCAAATAATTTGTAAACTTACTGGTATAATATACAATATATCATGTTTGAATTTTCCACCACCCAACAAACAACCACCAGAATTTGAGATAATCTTTGTGCATTCAAGCAAAGCATCACTCTGTAGTCGTTGAAAAGCACCCTAAAATATTGATTCCTGATAATGGGATATTTTAGACCATAATTATGTTAAAATTTTAAAATTGAAATTACTATAGTATCAAAATTTATACAATTGTACGATTTATACTAACGGTGTAATCAAGTCAAAGCCTTGAAATTTGATATTCAAAATTGAATCAGATTTCACTTTCAAAGCTTGAGCTTAATTTGAGATAAAAATTGAATAACAAAAATTAAAATCCATTGCCTAATAAAAAATAATTTCAATTCTTATACTCAATTCAAGCTCGATTATGTTGTGCCCAACTTGAGGTTGAATTGAAAACTTTTGATACTAATTACAATAATAATAATAAAACTCTTTAAGTTAGTGAATCAATTTAATTGAACTTATAATTTGAATGGTTGTTGCCCTTGAGGTTCTCCTAAGAAATTTGTAGACTCTGTAACAGAAGGCCTCCTAAGGATGCTACCATAGTTACTTGAAAGTCGAGGTTTCGGATGAGAAATCGAATGGAAATCGAATTTTTGGAAGTGAGGATAAGCCTGTCGATGATTAAGACACATTTGAAGTTGAAGATGAGACAGCATTGAGTGAAAATATAATAGAGGTGGAGGCAAGAATCGAGAAACTCGAAGCTGAGCTGGAAATTTCTCTTTATTCCATTGTTCCGGAGCACGGTTGCTCCGCACATAAAGCGCATACACCCGCTCAACTCCTCTCTAGACTCTATATGCATGCTTGCATGAATTGGACTCGAGACAACCATGCCACGATTGCTAAAAACACTGTCTCCGGGCTCGTTTTGATTGTGAAATCTTGCAGTAATGATGTTTGTAGTTATGCAATTGTAGATTATATGCAGATAATGTATGTATGCCCTTTGCTGTTGAGACATGAGTGATTTTCTGCTAATTTATTTTTAAGCTTAACCTTCTGGCAATATCGAACGCCATAGTGATGAGGGAGATTGTTTCTCAAGCGTTTAGCCATAGTTCAATGGCTCTAACCAACTTATATAAATTATTAACATGTTAAGATTTTACATTAAATTGCAAATATTATAATTTTTTTCTTAATTTGAATAAGTATTTCTTTTTTTTTATTCCGAAATTTAACAAGAAGGTATAAAATATTCTAAAACATCAGTAATAATTAAAAAAAAAAAAGAAGAAGCAGCAGCTGCTAGAGAATTTGTTGTGCATAATTTAGGAGCTTTATTAGAATGATGTTGAATCAAATTGAGAGAGTAGCAAAATACTAGCATTGAAAGCTAAGTTGGTGTATGAATCAAGCTCATGGTGCACTACTGACCAAACTCTATCGTAGTGTTAGTGACAAAGGATTTGCATTGAAAATCAAATCCTGGTTTCAAACTCAAACAATCCTTTCCATCTATTGAAGTATGGTCAGCATGTAGCACCAAGAGCAGAAAAGAAGCAAGACATGCAGGACGAGCCATGCAGAAGCTGTTGGAGCAAGTGCAGCTGCTGTTTCTTTTGTTCATTAGTTTAAGGAAATGTATTCTAGTTCATTTTGAACTAAGTTAGGTTTATGATTGATGTAATTAGATGATGAATGAGCTGTAAACTCAGCTTTGTCTATGCTTACAAGTTTTGTTTTTTCAAGTTTCAATGTATTAGTGGTAGTAGGTATTTGTTGGAACAATGGCAGCAGCAAAAGAAGAGAACAAGTCAGAGAACAAAAAAGCAAGGTGCAAGAAGCATTTTTATTTGCTCACAAATGTGCAGCAAGGGAGCTTATAGCTGATAGCTCATTCGGCTCATTCATTCAACGAGAAAAAACATACATTTATAGTCAAATACATCACCAAATAGTCAACTAACCCCACTAATCAGCATTGAGACTATTAAAACATTGCTTGTACACATAAACAAGCCACCTAAACTAGTCATTCAACACCTAATGCATCAAGTTGTCATCAACTTGTTCATTTTCAACTAGTTTAATTAGAATGCAACTCATAAGTCTCAGTAAAAAAAATCAAATGGATTCAAAATGTATTCAACTAGGGTTTTCTGGACCGTATCAATAAGCTAGACCCATACTTCGAGTTGTTTCATGCCATAAATAAACTCAAACGCTCAAGAAATCCGTTGGACAAGCGGATTCACATCTCTTACAACCAACACAATCTTCTGTTCTTGGAGCGGAAGCAATTTGCTTAGCTTTACATCCATCCCAAGGTATCATTTCTAACCCATCGGTGGGGCAGGCTCGGACACATTGAATACACCTAATACATGTATCATAAATTTTTACTGGATAATCTAACAAAACCATTGGCTTAGTTCGCAACAACAATTATTATTTTTTATTTCTTGTTATACTTTTTTGAATTTCTTTTATCTTTTCTTTTATTTTAATTTTTTTTAAAAAATTTCTATGTTTTTCTTTGTGGTTTGCTTATGTAACCTCTATAAATAGTTACCAAGATCTCGTACCAATGTGCAAGTATGTATTTTAAAAATACCCTCTATTTAGTTCATAAAATTATACATTAAAAGATATTTGATAAAATGTTACCAAATTTAGATGAGTAATAAATATAAATAGATAGATAAATATACACAATATGAGTAAAATGCTCTTTCAAGTGTCTGAGATATATAAATTTATTGAAATCCTCCATCAATAAAAATCAAATCCAAACACACTATTGTATAAAAATTCGGAGTTTAGTTCGTTCAGTTCGTGTAACCACTTTTATAAGATAATAATCCTATAAATTAGGAGTTTGAATTTCAACCTCTACTCTCTCTCCTTTCATCCCTAAGCCAAGCGAAGTATATAAACATCACTTGTAATACAACTTTACAGCTTGCTACTTTATAATCTTAAACTCTCTCTCCCTCATCAGTATTCATTGCTGATATTCATCACAATTAACACAAAAATGTCTGCAATTGTAATTTAAACCAAACTACTCGAAAGATTTCTTTCTTTTTCGATTGTGTTTTTGTTCGTCACAACTGTTCCTGTCATTCCAAGTCTAGGGAGGTTGTTAAGAGGCGAAAATGGGACATTGGGTTGATTCCATTGTCCTTGGTTCTTCGTATTATTTCATGGTTTTGGCTGTTTTTTGGTGCAATAATCAGGTAGGAAATGCGGCTGCTACCAGGGGGTGTGATTTGTTCAAGGGCAGTTGGGTTTATGATCCATCTTACCCTCTTTACTCAGACTGGGCTTGTCCTTTCATCCAAAGAGAGTTCAGTTGTCAGAGAAATGGACGCCTGGATACGCTTTACTCTCAATACCGATGGCAGCCTCTTCAGTGCTCCCTCACAAGGTACTCTATTTATTTGTATAAATATAATATTTAAATATATTTATATTAGAAAATTGTTTAGTGAATTAGTAAATATAATAAATATAGTAATTTTAAAAATTTGTTTATTTTCTAATTTTAATTTTAATTTTAATTTTAATTTTAATTTTAATTTTAATAATATGATATTTTATATTATTTTAAATAGTTTTAGATAAAAGATAAATATGTTAATTTGAATATCTCATTTTTAAAGGTTATTTTATTTCAAATTTTAATAAAATAAAATAAATTTAATATTTTACTACCTATATATTTATCTTATTTAACATTGAAGACTTTATTTTAAATAAAAAAATAAAATAATTATCAAACACATTTAAATAAAATAAAATTTAATGAAATTTTTCAATAGTTTATCAAACGCACTTTGAGTTTGAAAAATAAAATATTTTAGACAATAAAATATGTTATTTAAATTTAGACTAAACTATAGAATTAGTCACCCAATTATTAATATATTTTGTTTTGGTCACTTAGCTATGAAAGTTTTCAATTTAGTCACTAATGTTTTAGATCATTTCTTTTTTTATCACTTGCATTCTAAATGGTTTCTATTTTGGTCACTCTCTATTAAATGGTTAACGGAATGGATGGTACGGTATTTTCTAACTGGTATAATAACAAATTCAGTCATTAATACTTACACATTCTATCGTTCCTAATTCTAAATAATTTAATAAATTTAACCCTTCACATTTACAAATTCTTTCAAATTGATCCTCAAACACACATGTCATTAAAATCTAATTAAATAATATTTTATATTAATATTAAAATAAAATCTAATTAAATTTTAAAATTAAAAAAAAATTCCACCCCTCCCCAAACCTTCCCCTACCGTTCCTCTGCCTATCCCTCTCCCTCACTGTCCCTCCCTCTCACTCTGAATATCAAATTACTGACTTCGTCCCTAATTAGAAATATGTGATAATATAAGTATAATTTTTATTATTGTTATGTTGTAGATTTGATGCATTGAAGTTCCTAGAAAATTTCAGAGGGAAGAGCATAATGTTTGTGGGAGACTCTCTAAGTCTAAATCAATGGCAATCCTTGACATGCATGCTTTATTCTGCACTTCCTAATGCCAATTTCAACATTTCTCGAGTTGCAGCTATCTCCATTTTCCAATTCCAGGTCTGTAAATAAAACCCTTCATCTTTATTTAATTTATTCTTTTTGCTTCTATAAGCACACTCCGAATTGAGTTAAATATCCGACCAATCGAATACAAATTAGTAATTAATTAAGAATTTTTATTTAAATCTAATATAATTTTTTAAATGTATAAAAATAATTTTGATTTTTTAAAACAACATAAACAAATTTTCGAGTTCAAAAGATTGAATTAGGGTTTAGACAAGCAAAATTTTCACTGTCAAACAATGGCAGAATGTGCTGGGCAGCCTACTTAAAACTTTCAAAAATTTCAAGGGGTTCAATTAAAATTTATAAAAAAAATTTAGGGGCTTAATAAAAATTCTTAAATATTTTGAGAGTTCAATTAAACTTTTTTAAATTTTGTGAGGATTATGAAAATTTTCAAAAATTTTAAAAGCCAAGGTCCTCTCTGACTCCAATGATGTGCTGCCCCTACTATCATCATAAAACTTTGATTCCCTCTATCGGCATCATGATGATATGTTTAAATTATTCCATAAAAGTTTCATAAATCTAGAAAAATACCATGCAATAATGTTGGTAATCGAAATATGATCATAAATTGAAGTTCAAAATATGTAATTTGGACCTTATTTTGCAAATGTTGATCATCACAACTTGTGGGGAAAAATTTTGCAGGATTATGAAGTGAAGGTGATGCTTGATCGAAGTTTGTATTTAGTAGATGTTGTGAGGGAAGACATTGGGAGGGTTTTGAGACTTGACTCAATTGAAGGAGGCCAGTTATGGAAAGGGATTGACATGCTTATCTTCAATACTTGGCATTGGTGGTACCGTCACGGACCAGGTCAACCGTAAGTTTTTAACTGAATTAATATCACAAGTCAATCATATATCAATTCAATTGAGAAATAAATAAAAATAATATTTTTAAAAAGTAATAAATATTATTCTATAGGTATTTCTATCTTTTTATATAAAATTTATTCATTTCAATTAAAATCTCAATTGTCTTTTATATAATTATATTTTTTACATGATCTTTTACATCGTGATATGCGATCAAAGACGGAGGGAAAGGGGCAAGAAGTGACCTTGGCCCCTTAACATGATAAATTTGCCCCTCCAATTCTTTTAAATTTTATAAAAACGTAAATAGATAAAATGGTAAAATTCTACCTTGATTTTTAAAAATTTGTAATTCAATTTTATCCCGTTAAATAATAATATTTTAACTTTGTTTAATTTAGTGTGTAAGTGTATATATGTATAAACTTGTCCATTTTAACATGATTATGATACATTAGATGCTTAGGTTATTTTAAACACACATAAACTAGTAAATAGTTTTTAACACGTTTTATCTAAGTTGAAATTTAGTGTCAAAGCATACGCTTGGACTGACAAAAGGACCTAAATAGAATGATGCTTTAGTTTGAGATTTAATGGTAATGTTTTGAAGTTTAAGAATCAATTTAGGATTTGATATATAATTTGGAGATGTTTAGTGGAATTAACTCTAAAAAAGTTTGAAAAAAAAAAAGAGCAATTTTTTAAATAACTTGGTTTGTTTTAAAATTTTAGGGATAAAGCACTATTTAATCCCTGAACTTAGTTTTTTTCCAATTTGGTCCTTGAGCATTTTTTTTACCCCCATTTGTCCTAGGGCTTGGAAAATTTTTCCAACTTGGCCTTTAAACTTGAATTCCATCGAAGTTTGATGGCGTAACACTTTCTCAGAGTGCAACACTATCACCTCAAAATTTTAAAAGCATTATATAACATCTAAAATTACAAAACTATATTAAAAATCTAAAGAAATTATAACTTTTTTTTAAAAAAATTCAAGTTTATGGACGAAATAGGGAAAAGTTGTTAAGTTCCCAGAGTACCACATCATCACACTTTAATGGTATCCAAGTTTATGGGTGAAATCGTGAAAAGTTGTTAAGTTTCGAGACTAATGTGGATAAAAAGAAGCTTTGGGACCAAAGTGAAAAGTTGTAACTAAATGGTGCTTTATCCCAAAATTTTATTCAATCAACAAAAAGAAATCATATGCTCTTATTGGTAAAAGTACTATAGAGGCCCTTGTATTAGGATTCGGGTTGCATTTTGGCCCTTCTATTCAAAAAATGAGCAAATCAGTCCTCATACATTAGATTAAAGAGCAAAATAATCCTTTCTATTAAAAATTCCATCCATTTATACTATTAAAAACTGGCATGGTTGACAAAATAATCAAATAATGACACGTGTTCCTCATGTTGACATACAAGGATCAGTTTTTTAACAGCAAAAAATGATGAATTTTTAAATAAAAGAATCAATTTACTTTTTAAACTAACCTATAGAAACTAATTTACTCATTTTTTAGTAGAGTTGACAAATTGAAATCTGACTCCTGGTATAAGGGCTTTCATGGTATTTTTCCGCTCTAATTGAAATTTACATCGATGAAATTTTATGAGTTTTTTTTTTTTTTTTCCAGATGGGATTTTATTGAAGTAGGAGGCGTAATTATGAAAGACATGGACCGTATGCTTGCTTTTGAAACAGCACTCAAAACATGGGCTGCATGGGTGGAAGCCAACATCGATCCTTCAAAATCTCTCGTCTTCTTCCAGGGAATTTCTCCATCACATTACAAGTAAAACCTTTAACAAAACACAAACTTCATCAAACCCTTCAATATCAAAACCCTCAAATTCGAATCAAATTTCATGTTTCCTTATCCTTTATTTCAGCTCATCTTTATGGAATGACCCAAAGGCAAAAGGGTGTTTAGGGCAAGAGCAACCATTGTTAGGGTCAAGCTATCCAGGAGGTGTTCCACAAGCTTTAGGTGTACTGAAGAGAGTGTTGAGCACAGTGAGAAAGAAGGTTAAATTGCTTGATATAACGGTGTTGTCGTTGCTACGCAAAGATGGGCATCCCTCGGTGTATGGATTTGGAGGGTCAACAGGATTGGATTGTAGCCATTGGTGTTTAGCTGGTGTTCCAGATACTTGGAACGAAATTCTTTTCAATCTTATTTTTTGAGTACATTGTTAATTTGTTAAATTTAGCTAATAATTTTCAGGGAAAGAGATAATAATGTTATTATGATCAATGCTTGATTTGATTATTATCGAGACTTAAATGGTGGTTATAGTTTCATGTTATTAGGGGGTTTCTATTTCAATTTTTTTATACAAATTATTTAAATTTACCCATAGTTCCTCCCCAATCCTTCGATAGGAGGATAAATATTCTTTAGCACGCTCGAATCTAGGTCTTCCTACATAAACAATAATACTGATGCCAACCAAGTTAAAACTCAATTAGCTATAAAAATTCTTACTTAACATTTCAATTTTAAATTTAAATTTATACTAATTATTTTTTTTATTTTATGTTAGAACCATTTTAACACATACATATTGAATATTTTTTTTTCTGATGTTATTGTAGCATGGAAGTTATTGGTAGCACTTGGATATTGAGGCACTTGTAAAGGTACCTCTTCTAATATACTATGTTGTAAATTCATTGTAGAGACGATGTATGATTTGAGCTCAATCAAATCTGGCAGGAAAAACAATACCAAACCCTGGTTTCAAGTTGTTTTTTATTTAAACTTTTGTTTGGGTGAAGTTAAAAAAAAAATTTATTAGGACGAGATTGAATTGTAAACTTCTTGAGAGAAAAGTGTAATTTAACCATTTTACATAATTAAAAAGTTTACAATTTTGAGGGACTGAAAGAAGAAATTTACCAATGATTTGCACATAAATAAATATTGATCTTTAATTAGCGTTCAAATAAGCTCTTACATTTAATTTAATACATAAGCCTTATCTTTTAGGTTAAAATATGATGTTAGCTCTTGTACTTTGACAAATTTTGAGATTTAGTCCCTATACTTAAAAGTTAGAAATTAAGTCTTTCAACTATTTTGATTTAAAATCTCAGTCCAATCATTCAAATCTTAAGTATTTTCTATCGAAGTTGTTAATTTAGCATGTTGATAAGTATTTTCTAATGAAACTACCAACGACGATAATGATTGAATTAAGATTTTTAATTTGAAAAGTAAGAGGATTAAAATTTTAACTTTTAAAGTATAGGGACTACATCTCAAATTCTATAGAAGTATAGGAACTAATAACATATTTTAACCTATCTTTTGTTTATATATTTTTTCCCTTTAAAGTAGGGGAAAAGGTAAACATACTCACAAAAGTGCAATAAATCCAAGACTTTTCCAAATATATTACCTATATAATTCACATCATTGCTCATGCCTTTAATCTTTTGTTATCTAAAATTCAATACTAGGTTGCTTTACAAACAAATTATTCCATACTGATTAGGCTAAACTTTTAAATCAATGAATATGAGAAAAAAATTGTAAATAATTACCTTCATTATTTTCAATTTGGACACAATTCATAATTGCAATTACGAATTAGGCATGGTTAGTATTATCAAATATTCTGGCATCACTTCCCCAACACTCATACTTCCAAAAAACACAGATATAAACAATATGTATTATTTAATTGTATCTTATTGAGTATAATATATGGTTTTCATATGTTTATTAAATATATATTATATTCAGGGCGAAGTCAAAAAAATTTAGGAAGGCGAAATTAAATTGTATATTTTATGATAATAAAAATACAATTTTTATCATTTTGGGAGGCAAAGTGTAATTTTATCATTGCAAATTTAAAATTTTAAGGGCTTAAATAAAAAATTCTATTTTGAATTAGCCACTGGTTATATTAGAATCGTATCCAATTATAAAAATATATATCTGAAATAAATCCAAAATAATCATATTCGAGGCTTTATTTTAAATGAAAATCACCGACAGTGAAATAGTTAGGTTAAAATATTATACTTTTGGTATTCTATTTTTATTTTTAAGAATTTAGTCTCTTTACTTTTAATATTTAAATTTAGGTTAAATTATTAAACTCATTAAATTTTTCTATTAAATTCATTTGGCGTCGCATTTTAGAATAAAAACACTCACTTGGTAATTATGTAACAAAAAAGATAATGTTATGATAAATTTGAATTTAACCGAAGACGTTTAACGACAATAACAATTAAACATACATTTTAAATCAAAAAGTAGAAAGACTAAATTTCTTGAAAGAAAAGTAGAACTAAATTTCAAATGTACAAAATATATATATAAGCATTGAGCATATTTTAAGTAATTAATTAAATTTTAATGTTATTCACTAAATTCCGTTGCCGACAGTAAAAAGATTCTTTACATTAGTATTGTAAATATTGAATTTTCTTAAAAGAACCAAAGTAAGAAATTTATATAAATTGTTGTCAACAACACAAGAAGAAGATGCATTACCCCCCAAAGGAAGCTTTCCTTAGAAGGATAGTATCTAACTATACCCTAATGATTGCCAATTTAATTGGCCTTCACGTTTTCCAAGCACCTATCTTCGTTTGGTGCAATGGAGGCCAAAACGTTAAAATATAGTCCAACTTTCTATATATATTTGTATATTTGAAGTTTATTTTTAGAAATTGAGTTCTCTATTTTTCGAAATTAATGTTGTTAAATTTAGTTTTTAAAATTTATAAAAATTTATAAAGATTCAATATGATAAAATAATTCAATAATATAAATAGTATAAAATGTGAAATTTAATTTAATAATATAAATAGTAAATATAAATAAAATTATTATTTAAGTTTAGGATTTTTTGGACGATTTTAATTTTTTATTTGAGGGTAAAAGGTGAGAAGTAAAAGTTTAGGGGGAAACTAAAAAGTTTTGGAGGTTGAGGGAGTCAAATGTTGAGGGGAAATAAATGGGAGGAGTAAAATTCTGGGAGGGAAATATTTTTAAAAAAAAAAGTGGGGGTGGGGGAATGGGTTTCGGGTAAAAGGGGGTGGGATAGGAGGGGAGCAAAAGTTATGGGGGAAAAGTGGGAGGGAGTAAAAGTTTTGGGAGGAAAGTGAAGAGGTTTAGGAGCTTGGGGTAAAAATGTAAATTATTATAGTTTGATATTTGGTTTATTCAAATTATTCGAGTTATTCGAATTCGAAAACTAAACTCGATTCAAACTCGAAATTCGAAAAAAATTGAGTTGACTCAAATAACTCGATTCGATTAACTCGAAATTCAAAAAAAATTTTAATTTTTTCGAGTCGAATCGAGTTTTGCTCACCCTAACTATAGATAATTTTAGTTACAATTAATTTGTATGTTAATTATGTTACCAAATCCAGTGAAACTAATCACTTAAATGAATAATTAACTTTTTAATATTTAAAATTAAGCAAGCCAATTCAAGTTCACCGAATTATAGAATCGATTCAACTTGTTTAAATGTATTACGTAAATCAACTGGATTAAATTGTCAAAAAAGAAGAAGCCAAAAAAGGTATCTTTGTTCTAAAGTGATCCCAATTGGCCACCATAGGGAAAGAGAAACGTAACACTTTCCTTCCAAATCCTGATTAGCATATATATAAAAACCCTTTTCAACTGTTGATGGAAATTAATACACATTTTGCTTCCAACACACATAATTGTTCTTTCATCTTCTCTTACAATGGGAGATGGGTTTCCTAGGTTTTGTTGGATTGTGCTGTCTTGGATTTTGATCGTAAGCATTCACCAGGTTCAACTGAGTGAACCACAAGCAGCAGCTGCTGGCTGTGATTATTTCCAAGGGAGTTGGGTTTTCGACAAAACTTACCCTCTTTACAACACCACGGATTGTCCATTCATTGAGAAAGAATTTGATTGCCAAGCCAATGGCCGACCTGATCAACTTTATCTCAAGTATAGATGGAAGCCAACTGACTGTATGCTGCCAAGGTAATTAAGTTCATCTTAGGTTCTATTTTTCATTATTGAATCTTAGTTCAGCTGGTTGATATAATCATTTTTAAAAGGTAGTATTCAACTAGTTTAAATATTCGAACTTAAAATCTAAAATCACTGCTTATATTCTCATATTATTGTGTCCGCAAATAATAAAAATTGAATCTTAAATTTACTGAATATCACATTTTAAAAATAAGTAATTGTGGTTTTTAAACAAAAAAAATAATATATTCATTTCTGTATTTGAAGAAAATTTTTGGTGAAATGTACCTATCGTTCCAACTCCTAAGTGATAATTTACCAATAAAGGTCCAATAATTTCTGTATAAAAGGGAAATTTTATTTAATTATAAGGTAGTTGATCCCTTCTTTTTTTTTCTCTTTTACTTAATTATTTATCAATTTACACTAGTTCGAGTTTTTGTAACAGTATCATGGAGACTTATGTACTAGGAGTTAGATTGTATTTTGCCTCTTTTACTCAAAAAAATGAGTAAATTAATTCTTACACATTAAATCAATGAGCAAACTAGTCCTTTTAGTTAAAATTTTCATTCATTTTTACTATTAAAAACTGGAGTGACTAACGGAGTAACTAGATAGTTACACATGACATGCCAAGGGCGAAGCCAGAAAATTCTTTTAGGGGGCGAAATTATATTTTAATTTTTAATAACTTATATCTTTATAATTTTTAAATGATTAAATCAAATTTTTATCATTTTGAGGAGGAGACTAAAGTGCAATTTTATCTTTACTAATTTAAATTTTTAAAATTTCTAAAATGCCTAAATGGATAATTTTCAATTTTAGAGGGGTCGGGGCTCTTACCAGCCCCCCTAGATACGTCACTGTGTCATGCCATATGTACCTCATGTCAACATACATGAACTTATTTTTAACAGTTAAAATGGATGATTTTTTTAGCATAATGATTAATTTTCTCATTTTTTGAGTAGAGGAAAGAAAATGCAATCCAATGCGTAATACAAGGGCCTCCATGTCTTTCATTATTACTCAATTATTTGTCATCAAAAGTTGTATATGTTCAAATATAAATACAACAAAACACATATGTAGTTATTAAACATATCATGCTAATGTCATTGTTTATTCTTTATCCAAAATTATTGGATTTATGAAATTTGAATTTCTAACTGTTCTTGAGAATAAGAAAATCCCATTAAACTTCCTTTTAAGTAAAACGTGTGTTCAAAATCTTGAACTAGGTTTATGCAGCAACAGAAATTCACAAGCTGTTTTTTTATACATGCGATGTGAATCTCAAAATTTTAGGGTTTCTGATCTCATATATTTTGGGTCCAGATTTAATGCTGAGGAATTGTTGAGAAAGTTGAAAGGGAAGAAAATGATGTTCATTGGGGATTCACTAAGCTTGAATCAATGGCAGTCTCTAACATGCATGTTGCATGCATTTTTGCCACAATCAAACTACACTGTTCACAGAGAAGGGAACCTTTCGACCTTTAATTTGCCTGTGAGTTGCCAAATCTAGTAGCTATTTTATTTCCTTCTTATATTTAAAACTTTTCAATGTCACCTTTAGAAGATAGCTGCATGAATCAAATGAGTTAAATCAAATAGACTAATTACTATTGTTTGGCAAAAATACCGAGTAGACCTTTTTAAAAATAGTTATTATACTTTTATTACAACAGAATAAGCAGGGGTGAACCTAAAATTTGTTTTACCAGGATAGAAATTTAATTATAATTTTTCATAGATCAAAATATAAATTTATTATGAATTAATTTATAATTTTATCATTTTAAAGGGATTAAACAGAAATCATTTCATTTTTATGGGGTTAAAGTGTAATTTTACTATATATTAATTTATAATTTCTTTATTTATAAGAAGACTAGAAAAATTTTTATGGGGCCAAAGTACAATTTTACTATATATTAATTTATAACTTCTCTAGTTATAAAAGAACTAAGTTAAAAAGTTTCATTTTTGGGGCCAAGGTCCCTTCCTACCCCTTTTAATTCGCCTTTGAAAATAAGCCATTAAACTTTAATTTATAACCGTTACCATTAATTCTTAACTTATATCCAAATAAACCCTTAATATTTTATTTATACTCAAAATAAAAATTAACATAAATAAAGATGAGAGATCAGCTGCCTTGGCCCATTGGTTAAAATGGAAAATTTTTATTTAGGTCCAGAGGTAAAGCCAAAAAATCGTTTTAAGGGGTCGGAAATGAATAATAAATTTTTAGAGAGACCAAATTGTAATTTTTTTATTATCAACTTATAATTTCATAAATTTTGAAAAGATTAAAAGAGAAATTTATCAATTTTCGGGGTTGTCTACTCCCCTGCGTTGGTCTCTATTGAAAATTAATAATTCCATATAAGCCTTTTCAATGCAAAAATATAGCTTTTCTAAATTTATAATTTTAGCTCCACCCTTAATATAAAATTCTTTGCTTTGCCCCTGATATTAAATCAAAAGATAGAAACTTATTATGTTACTATAAGAATAGAGGGATTTATTTAGCAAAAGCAAACTATTTCAAGGACTTTTTGGGTAGTTTGCACTTATAGTTGGTATTAGTTAGAATTAAGTGCCAAGATTAAGTTTCCTTTGAGATATATAGTTGGTTAAGCAATTTAATAAAAGTGGAAATTTAGACCCCTAAGTTATACCCTTCATGCATTTGGACAATTGTGTTGAGCCAAAAAAAAATTGCAGGAGTATGAAGTTTCGTTGATGCTATCACGCAATGCATTTCTTGTGGATATTGTCCAAGAAAAGATTGGCACCGTTTTGAAGCTTGATTCCATTAAAAACGGCGAATCATGGAAAGGATATGACTTTCTCATCTTCAATACCTGGCATTGGTGGCTCCACACTGGAAGAAAACAACCGTAAGCAAAACATAATTTCAGCAATTAAAACCAATTTTTTAATTGCATCTCGAGTAGATTTGTAAACAAATACAACACTCGAATTGGGTTGGGTTTGAACCGGAATATCATTCCTATAGTTTTGATTAGACCTGTTTAAAAGTTAATTATTTATCTAAGTTTGAAAGTTCGTTTGAAATTTAGAAGAATTTAGATAAAAATATCAGACTTCATAAATGAGCTTGAGTAAAAAAATTAAACCCGTTTTTAATATGGGTTAAGCTTAAGCTCAAAAAAGTTAAGGATCCAGACATGTTGATGAACTTAAAATGAGTTTGCCATAACTATTTACAAATATTAGTATGTTGGAGCAAAATTTTAAGCCATTGTTTGGTCCAACTAAACTTAGGCAAATATAAAGTGTGTTAATATCATGCTTAAAATTGATTCAAACCGAACCCAACCCATAATCACTTCTAATTCTGATTAGTTTGACCCAATCTTTTAATTCTTTTAAATACTTATAAAATCTCTTATCCAATTATATTTATATTTGAGAAAAAATGATGTATGTATGTATGTATGTATGTATGTAACTTGAAAATGAATTGGATATTAGATGGGATTTCATTGAATCAAGAGGAAAGGTGAAGGAAGACATGGATCGTATGGCTGCATATAGAGAGGCACTAAGAACATGGTCAAAATGGGTGGATTCCAATGTTAACACTACAACTACCCAAGTGTTTTTTCAAGGCATTTCTCCGACTCATTTCAAGTAAGCTTTAGCTCTTCTCTTCTCTTCTCTTACCATTTGCATTAACTTCCTTGTTCTTATTTTACTTAAAAGAAATATAATTATGAAAAAAATTGAAAGCCATTTTTTTTTCCAATAGAACTTAATTCATTTTAATTCCATCAAATTTGGTTCAAATTAGAGGTGTTTATAAGTTGATTAGTCAATCGTTCGCTTTAGACTGCACTTGAAGTTAAGTTTTCAAGTTTCGAGCCAGATTAGCCTTACTTGTTTTATTAGTAAAAAAAAACTATTTTTAATTGTTTTATAAACAATGAAAATGGACCATTTAGGTAAGCTCAAGTTTGGAAAATTTTTGAAATCGAGTTTAAACTGGACTTGGAAAATGAACACCTATAGTTGAAGGAAACTCATTTGCCATAAAGCACAAATACTTTTATGATTAGAGACGTTAGTGGACTTGAACTTAAATTCTCTTTTTGGTTTAAGCTTGATTCGAGTTGAAAACTCGTGTTGTTTAAATTATTTTCAATAATTATTGTTTAAAATATTTCATAAATATTTTCAAGATGAAATATGTGTAAGAGTCATAAATTCAAGCTGTAGTGTTTCCTTGTATATATATAAATTATAAATCACTCTAAATATCTCAAAGAGAAAATGACAGTTCATTGACATCTATATAAAGATTTTTTTTTTTAAATAAAAATCAACAAGTCTCTTACGTTATCCATATATAATATGTGGATGTACAATTATAAACTTCACCTCAAACAAGTCGGTATTTTGATCCACAATTTTGACAGTGGCAAAGAATGGAATGGTACCAAATCAACAACTTGCACACATCAAATCAGACCGGCTACCGATTTAACATACGAAAGTGATCCACCTCCGGAAGTGACGATCGTAAAGGAAGTGCTAAAAAACATGTCGACGCCGGTCGTTTTGCTCGACATAACCAGATTATCACAGCTGAGGAAAGATGGTCACCCATCAATTTATACTGGTCTAAAAGGAAATGATTGTAGTCATTGGTGCCTAGCTGGTGTTCCTGATACATGGAATGAAATCTTATATGCAATTCTTACAAGTAGGAAAACTTAATTCAAGATTATAATTTTTTTTCAATTTAATGTATTTAGTTAATAAAAATTAATTTCCCATTAATAGATGAAGAATTTTAAATTTAATAACATAGGCGTAGCCATCAATTTAATGTATTTTTACCCAAACCCAAATTAAGTCAAGCTCAAACCAATGGAAAACCTACAATATTATTCATAATAATATTAAAACTTTAGATTTTTTTATTAGTATTATATATTTTAATAATTAATTTTAAATATTTTTATTAATAAATAGTATTCAGGTCAGGCCAGCCCAATTTAAAAGATATTTAACTCAATATAAATTCAACATATTAAATGAATAATTCAAATGTCAAAATGAGCAAAGGAAAATCTAGAGTTGTAAGCTTTGCAACTTTAAATTGGACATGAGAGTTTCTTTTATTGGATACATGCCACATTATTTTTTAACAAAATTCCTTTATTTTATCAATTGAATTTAAATTATTATATTAATAAAATTATTTAATTATTTAATCGTATTTCAACCTTTTACATAAAATAAAATTTCCTCTTTAACTTTTTCATCATTTAATTTTTCACTTTTTAAAATCACCCTCAATTTCAAATATAAATTTACTTGTGTAAAAAAAATCTAAATTTGTTAATTGCATCTAGACCTTTTTAGGGTTGGTCTTGTCAAAATTTTAAGTCTATTTGCTAGGCCCAGGTTTGGCCTAAAAAATAAACTTAAAATTTTGTCTAAATTTGACCCGGATAAAATGTTAAAATCAGGCTCGACTCAACTCACTTGAATTAATTTTTTCTATAAAAATATTTAAAAAATAGCTCAAAATATTAAAAATATTAAAATAAATGTTTTTTAATAATTTAAAAATAAATTTAAAAATATTTATACTTAGATAAAATTAACAATAAAATAATAGTTATATAATATATAAATAATAAAATAATAGTAACAGCAAGAAAATAGTAATTTTTTGTCTTTTTGTTAATTCATATCGGACCGGGCTTAACCCGGTTGAGAACGGTACTTATATTTGTACAAAAAAAATCAAAAAAAAAAATGTGAACGGTACTTAACCCGGTTGAGTCGGAGCTCCATGACCCGAACAGCAATTTATTTTTCAATTCTTCTTCGTTACGCAAAAAGGAAAAAAAAAAAAAAACAGCTCATGAAAATGGCATGGTCAAATACTCTGCTTCAGATTCACATCAAATCCCCTTCGATCCCTTCTCTCCATTTCCCACATACCCTCCCAAAAAGCTCCCCATTCCTTCTTAATCCTAACCCTATAAATCCCATTCCCAGATCCCTCAGAATGCAATTCCTTCACAGACCCAACGCTGTCCCACTCGTATCAAGAGCCATGGACATCATCCAATCGTCTCCTCCCACGTGGCAATCCGCAGTCCTCAGTAACCTCTTGATCTTCGTCGTCGGCACCCCACTTTTAGTGGCGGGGCTTTCTCTCTCCGGAATTTGTGCTGCGTTCTTGCTTGGCACTCTCACTTGGCGCGCTTTTGGCTCCCCTGGGTTTCTCCTCGTTGCTTCGTACTTCGTTATTGTGAGTTGCTAATAATATATTATGAATTGTAGCTGAATTATGGGAATTAAGTTAAATTTTGGAAATTGGGTTTTGATTTTGTATCCATCTGGTATTAAAAGTTGCTTGCTTTGGAGAATTAGCTGTCATTGTTTGGTAGTATGGCAAGGAAAATAAACTTAATTTATGTCGAAAGGTTACTTTTTAATTAGTTAGCTATTCAAGTTTGATTAGTTGTATTTAGAGAAATTGATTGTACTAGGTGAAATGAGGTCAAAAGATTAACAAAAGTTACTTGATGGTTTCTAGCATGTTAGCTGAAATAAAGTCCTGTATGAAATGATATAATATTTTAGTTTTCTATTATGGCTTGTTTTCCTTGCAAAGTATGAATCTTGAATTAGTTCCTGCCTCCCTCTTCTAATTCTCCTTACCCATTTCTAGTTGAAAGTTAATTGAAATTCCATGTGATTTTGTGTTATAATTCCAGTTCATAATCTGAATGGAGACAATAAATTTGGATGAAGGAGCTTTAAGCAGTGGGAAAAATCCATAATAATTTGTAATTCTCTAAATCTCTAAACAATCTTACATCTCTTTGTCATGCCTTTCAAACATAGTTGGTATAACTATGTTCAATTGTTTATTATGCTTAGCTATTGTTTAATCATTTTTAATTTTTCATTCCCCCTGCTCCCCAAAAAAAAAAAAGTTTGTCTGAGCAATGAGTCTTTCTCAAAATCAATTTCCAAAGCCATTTTATTTGATTATGACTTTGTGAGTAAAACATGTTTGTATTTGTTAGGGAACCGCAGTAACAAAAGTGAAAATGGCTCAAAAGGAGGCCCAAGGGATTGCGGAGAAGAGGAAAGGAAGAAGAGGACCTGGGAGTGTAATTGGGTCCAGTGCTGCTGGTTGTGTATGTGCTGTTCTAACAATATATGGAGTTGGAGGAGAGGCATTTACACGTCTTTGGCAACTTGGTTTTATTGCTAGTTTCTGTACTAAGTTGAGTGATACAGTGTCCAGTGAGATTGGGAAAGCATATGGCAAAACAACGTAAGTAGTGCATCTCTGTTTGTTAATATATAGGCGCTTTAGATTAACTGTATTAATAATTCTCCTTAGTTCATTCTAAAGAAAGGATATTTCAAATCAAGTGGAATTTAGATCCCTTATGGTTCTTGCTATATTCGAGCTCTATTATTGTCATATATGCTGGTGATAAAGGTCGCTTTGACATCCTATATAGAAACAAAATTTGTGAGTGTTAATATTGCCTCAAATCTTTTTTTTTCTTCAAAGGTTTATGTCTATTGCTACTCTCTTTTTTTTACTGTTAAACTACACTTTAGAATTGCAAATATAAAGTGTGTGATGTGCCAAAATGAACAGGTACCTGGTGACAAACTTTCAGATTGTTCCTAGGGGAACAGAAGGAGCTGTCAGTGTTGAAGGAACTGTTGCTGGACTTCTGGCATCTATGCTGCTTGCCACTATTGGTTGTCTATTGGGTGAGGTAGTACTTGCTATGTACTCATACTATGTGAATAATTTGTTCTGCCATTCATGATACCATTTTTTTTTAATAACAAGCATTATTGTGATCATTACAAAATGTTTACACCTTGTAAGAACCTGGAATTTTTTCTATTCTCTGCAACAATAGACTAATTGGTGGGGTGGTGCCTAGATGGAATGATTTTGCAGATATAATTTGTTGAAGGTGTATTTTAGATAGTTAAAGGTGTTTTTCAAAGGGAACTCTTAGCAAAATAGCAGATCATGATATATTTATAAATTGATTTTGACATCTCAGTTTAGGCATGTACGACCTTTGTGAGCATTATTTTGCTGGGAACTTAAATTTCAATTTAATATAGTTCAGGTATTACAATTTGGTAAATTGGATAATATTTTCAAGGGGAAGGAGAATTAAATTAGTTGAAACCGATTTTTATTGTTAGTGGTTTTTTGTATGTGAGTGGATGAGGTTGTCACTCTAGCCTTGCTGCATCTTTAGCTAGGATTTTCTCAAAAATCTTGTATATATCCCTAAGGTTATGGCGTTGTTCATAGTATTGACGCCATAACCTCAATACACTTTCAAACTGAATATGATCTACAGCTTCTAGAGAATGCATAAATGAAATATGGGTATTTGAATTTATAGAGATGTTCTAAGCTTCTGTTTTTTGCTTTTTCATTTATCTTTGCAAGCAGATAAATGTACCTGAGGTATTGATATGTGTAATAGCATCCCAGATTGCTAATCTTGGTGAGAGCATAATTGGTGCTGCATTCCAAGGGAAAGAAGGATTTCGTTGGGTAAGGAATCATTTGAATAATAGGATGGTTTCTGTCATCCTGTTTTCTTAACCATTTTTTCTTAAATTTAGTGCCTATGTATCTTCTAGATTTTAGTGTTACCGATGAATCAGGCTTGATTCTATATGAATGTATGGTTTGATGTGGTATATCGATGAGATGATTACATGTATATCATTTTGTGGACTCTCATCATGTTTGGATCTGGCTGCACTCCTAAAGCTGTAGTGAGGAAGAATTATATACCCACTGTTTTGGGGTAAAGAAGATCGAAGAGTAAATTTAGAGAGATCAGCCTGTTATAAAACTGCCTGCTAAGGATTAATTCTAGTCCTAATTTTCATTCGATGAAATCACGGTATTGTGCATGTAAAAGGCTGTTATGTTGGTCTGATTCTTCTTTTTGCTTTGAAGTATCCATGTTCAACATATAGTCACACAAGAAATATGGAGATATGACCTTCAAGATACATGATAAACTTTAGCACGAATCTCTATCAGACACTTACCTGAATTTGAGCGAAATATCTGGGTTGGCCATATATAAATCTGCCTAGGATCTATCATCTTAGCATGTTTATATGCTTTTCATTATAAGGCTGAAACTTGGATTCTTTTACCATATTGATTTTGGTTTTCATCTTGCAGCTGAACAATGATGCTGTTAATGTCATCAACATATCCATAGGCTGCATTTTGGCAGTCTTAATGCAACAACTACTCCAAAACTGGCAAATGTAAGTTCACCCCATCATCTCTTTTGCGATGTCAGGTAATTATTGCAGAGTTCATCGACACTGCAATCGACATATTGCAATGTGGGGAAAAGAAGAAGAAGAAAGAGAAAGTCTTCAATGTAATGCAAGAGATGAGCACAAAGGTGCAACAATTATAGCAATGATTTTGCTAAATGATATGGAAAATCATTAGCATAACCGTTTGTTCCATGAGTATATTTTAAAAAGGCTTCTCTCTTTTATAGTCTTGGTATTCAAAGATGTGTTCCTTTTATCAATCTCCAGTTAGAAATGAATTAGATGCTTTTTAAATTGCATTTCTTAACCAAAATTATTGGCTTTTTTTTATTGTTGTTGAGCCGCACTGGATTTAGGGGTGTAATTGAAGCACAAGCTTGACTTGGAACTTTTATGTTCAAAGTTCGGCCCGGGCCCAAGCTTGAGTTCAATTAAGCCATTTGTGAATATATCAACCAATTGTTCCTTTGTAAAGACATGTCTAGTTTGGACTAAACCATGGATTTTTTTTACAAGGTGAGAGTCAATCTCTATATGTTTCGTTCTCTCGTAGTATTCAGGGTTGGTTGCAATCTGAATTGCTGCTTGACTATCATAGAATAATATGATTGGTTCTACTCGTTTAAATCCAAGTTCCTTCAGTAGTCCAGTCAACCAAACTAACTCAGCCATAGTTCTATACTTTGCCTTTGCTGAAGATCGTGATACTGCATTTTGTTTTGTTTTGTTTTTTCCAAGAGATGAGACTTAAAACTTCTGGAGGATGGTCAGGATGGGTGTTTGGTTTACAAGGTAAAGAAAACGGTGAAGGTGGAGTTTGTGAGGTTTTCTTTTTACCTTTCCCTTTGGAGGAGGATGAAGGTTGGATCATGAAATTTTCTGGAAGTTTTTCTGGTGGTCTAGAAAGAATGTCTGCAAGAACATTGGTTTTCCCTTTTATGTGGAGGACATTCTGTCACTAATCGCTTTGACATTGGACTTGAAGCCCAATTCGAATCACAATATGCTACAAGTTATGGAGAACCAACTACAGCACAGAATAAACCTTGTCCTGGATCCTTTTTAATGTATCTGACTATTCTAAGAGCAGCTTTATAATGCGACTTCTTGGGTTGTTGCATAAACTGACTGGATGTTGTACCACAAACGTCATATCTAGCCTTGTATGAGTCAAGTACAAAAGCCTTCTAATAAGCCTTTGATATAATGAAACATCTGTCAATACCTCATCATCATGATTCATTTGCACCATCTCATCTTACTGGAGATGTCAAGTTTTGATTTTGTTCTAAAGGAGTGACAACTATCTTTCCTCCCCCTTACCTCGTGTCTGAAATTAATTCAAGAGCATATTTGCGTTGATTCAGTACAATTTCAAACTGTGATCTTGTGATTTCAATGCCAAGAAAATACTTGGAGATCACCTAAATCTTTCATTTTGAAATTTTGATGCACAGTTCCTTTAAGCTCATTTATAAGCTTGGTATCATTTCCAGAAATCAACAAATCGTTAACATATATCAACATGACAACCAGCTTATAACCTTTCTTCTTGATAAAACGAGAATAATCGTACTTACTTTGTGAATAACCATTTAGAAGAATAGCTTTAGTAAGCTTTAGATTCCACTGTCAGACTTAGCAATTGACATACTCTAGTCTCTCTTTGATTGCGAAAATCGTCTGGAAGAGTCATATAAACCTTCTCATGTAAATCTCCTTGCATTATAGGCATCCATTTGAAACAAGGGCCAACCAAACTATACAGCAAGAGCAATGACCGTGCAAATTGTGACTTGCTTCGCAACAGGGGAAAGTGTCGTGAAAATAAAAAACCTGCCTGCTGAGTATAACCCTTCCTAACAAGTCTGGCTTTAAATCTTTCAACCGAGCCATCAGAGTTGTAAATCTTCTCATGTAAATCTCCTTGCATTATAGGCATCCATTTGAAACAAGGGCCAACCAAACTATACAGCAAGAGCAATGACCGTGCAAATTGTGACTTGCTTTGCAACAGGGGAAAGTGTCGTGAAAATAAAAAACCTGCCTGCTGAGTATAACCCTTCCTAACAAGTCTGGCTTTAAATCTTTCAACCGAGCCATCAGAGTTGTACTTGACCTTGTAGACCCATATGCAACCAATGGGGGTTTTACTAGGAGGTAAAGGAACTACCTCCCACGTGACATTTGATTCCAATGCTTGAATTTCTTGATTCATAGCCTTTATCCAATGTTTATCCTTAATTGCTTCACTTTAGGTTTAAGGTTCAATAATATGGGAAATGGAGGCAGCAAAAAATTGTGTATGCAAAGGTAAATGAGCATCAGCTATACAATTAGATATAGGGTACTAACCTTTATGGAGTGAAGAAGATAAAGAAGAGCAATTTAAATCTTTCATCCATGTAGGATCCTTAAAAGAACGAGTAGTGCGACGTAAAGACAGCTGGTAAGGTAGTAGACTACGAAGGTAATAAGGACTGGTTGGGAAATGGAGCTGAAGAACGACAAGGAGCTAAGGATGAACATTTCAAATGGGATTTTTCCAATTCAAAGCTGAAGTAGGTAATCTGTTAACAATATAACAAGCAGCAAGGATACACTCGCCCCAAAATTTGGTAGGTACATTAGACTGAACTTTGAAAGCACATGCTATTTCTAACAAATGTCGATGCACACAAGAACTTTGATGTATTATGCCTAAGAAGAAAAAAAAGGAGTACATTCAGAGTTAAAGAACTCAGTACCATTATGACTTCCAAAAGTTTTTACAACAATTGAAAACTGCGTGTGAACCAAGGCTACAAACCGCTTCAAAATGACAATAGTGTCAGTTTTAAGCTTAAAAAGATGAACCAAAGTAAAAGGAGAATCCGGTCGAGAATTACTAATAGGAAATGACAATCGTGTTTGTTTAGTAAGAGGACGAACATGGCATCGACTAATATAGTCACTGTTCCAAAATGAAAGAAGCATGGCCAAGTCCGGCATGCCAAAGGAAAGACTGATCATGAGATGTCAAAAAGGAAGAAATGGGAGAAGATACAAAAGATGGCAATTGAGGCTGTTGATGCACCAGAATGTAAAGATCATTCTGTTCTTTACCAATCCCCTTCACTTGTCCACTGCAAAGTTCCCGTGAAAGGCAAAAATCGGGATAAAAGGATACAAAACAATGTAAGTCTCGAGTTAACTTGAAAACGAAAATTAAATTAAAATAAAAGTCTGCGACATGAAGGGCATTGGTTAACTTGATAGAGGAGGAAAAGACATAGGAACCCATGTGAGTAATAGGGACGGATTTACCAGTGGGAAATTGGACAAATGAAGAATGAAAAGTGCAAGGAACAAGAGAATCCAAATATTGGCCATCAGATATCATGTGGTTGGTGGCCCTCGTCTCCAAAATCCATTGGAAAGATGCAGGCTAAGAAACCATACCTGCCATGTGACAGCTACTCCGACAGTTGAAGTGAACTCAAGACTGAGTAAATTCAAGATCTGTAGATACTGTGCCTGAATAAACACAGGTGCAAATACTATGGTAGCATTGTTAGCCATAGTGGACCTTTGTTTTGTAAATTTAAAATCAACAGGATACCCAATAAGCTTCTAACAAGTTTCCCGTTTGTGACCTTTAATCTTTCAATTGTCACACACATCTTTCAATGGTCACAGAATACAATGTTGTAGGTTCATGTTGTCTTTGAGCTTCCTCTTGAACAAGCACGGAATAAGCTTAATTAACAGAAGGTAAGGGTTCCATTAACAAAACCTGACTTCCAACAACAGCATAAGAATCATTCAGGCCCATCAGAAACTGAAATAACCACTGTTGTTGAATAAGTTGTTGATTCATGCGGGAATTTTCACAAGAAAAAGAACCAAAGCATCGTAATCCCACAAAAGCTTCAATCGTGTAAACAAAACTGAAACAGAGTAAGTACCTTGAGCATGGGAAGCAATCTCACAATGAAGAACCATCAACTTTCTCATATCGTTCTTGAAGTTCTTTCCATGTTGGTAGAAATATACTATTACAAAATAAACCGTTAGCATCACAGAACAAAAATAAACAGTGCGGTATAATTATATAATAAACCTCGCTCAAAATTAACATAAAATTTCAATATTTGTATATTCGAATAAAGAAGGTGAAATTCAATTATATTGCTTTATATACTCAGTGCTTTCTATGTAAATTATTTTATTATTTTAAATATAAAATATATATATTAATACGCTAAAAAATAAATTAAATTATAAATTAAATAAAAAATAAAATTCAGTTTTAGTTATATTCAAATACTCGATTTTTGGGGTTTTCTGTGCTTTAATAGTAGGAAAAGAAAATTCTCATCAAACCCTAAAGCCCATAAAAGAAAAAGTGAGAAGTTTAGTTGATCTATCAGAATCTCAAGCACTCACCCTTAATTTGCAGTAAGTTGCGAGTCTGCAATTCTTTAGACCCCTTTTCTCAATTGATTTTCTTCTTTAACCAATCGTTTCTCTCGCGCTCTGTTTCTTTTAGGATGGCCGATGAACATATTTCCACAGTCCTGGAGCAGCTACGACGAATCATGGCCGACGAAAGATTTCGGAACTCGGAGTTTCAGATAGACTTGCTTGTATGTAGACTCGAAGCTTTTCAATCTATGATTCTTTATCATGGGGACGGGCTATTTTCGGTTCGGCTATTGGAGCGTGGGATTACTGTTCATTCACTCGATCAAGTGCTATATAACATAGAAGATGTAATTAGCGACGACTTACATTTAGGAGTATCTACTGAATTAGCAGCAGCAGGCCTTGAGAAGTTTGCTTCTACTCAATCAAAAGCAGCATCAGCAGAAACAGCCACTCTTTACATCTTGCGTAAGAGGTTGGAAGAATTGGAGGAGGTATTGATTGGTCATCCGCATGAATCGCATCCCTTGCACTCTAAACGATCTTTTTTTGTAAAATTGTCAAAGTTATATGGTCTAGATGTGGTTAAGAAAGATATAATAAATGTAATTTTGGGTGAAAGTTTCAGGGATAGTAGCGACAGCATTAAAACCATCATTATTGTTGGCATGGAAGGAACGGGGAAAACATATCTTGCACGGTGCATTTGTACTGATTGTCAAGTTCTGGAAATTTTTGACAACATAATTTGGGTGAATGTTTCGGATGATTTTGATTTAGGTAAAATTGCAAGAAAAATTATTCTGTCTCTTGAAGGTTTGGAGGATGACTCTTTGCGTCTCCTAACATTAGTTCCATTGCAAAGTCTGTTAGATAGAATTCAGCGAAAGATTGTTAACAAGAAATCACTTCTTGTTTTAGATGGTGTGGGGAGATATGATTGTGATGATTGGGAAGCACTTAGAGCTGTTTTTCAACATGGCATGTCGGGGAGTGGGATTCTAGTGACTACTCATGAGCACTCGGTTGCAGGAGCAATGGAATCATCTTATATATTTTGTTTGGGAAAGCTGTCTGATGAGTTGTGTTGGATGATACTTTGTGAAGTTGGATTGAATGATGATACTCTTGAATATGCAGTAGAGGATATAGGAAGGGAACTTGCAAGGAGGTGTGAAGGACTACCCTTTGCTGCAAAGGTTTTGGGAGATGCTATACGACATTATGACTTTGGAATAAGAGGATGGGATGTTTTTCTGAGAAATTGTATCTGGAAATCTCCTAGAATACCCAAATATATGTCTAAAATTCTATCACTATCTTATTGCAATCTACCTTTGTCTGTAAGACGGTGCTTATCGTATTGGGCTATCTTCCCCAAAAACTTTGAGATTTCAAAAACTCTTTTGGTGCAACACTGGATGGCACAAGGTTATCTGTACTCATCTGATAATTTAGAAATGGAACTAAAAGGTGAAGAGTACTTTAAATGCTTAGAAGCTCATTCATGTTTCCAATATTGTACCAGAGATCGTGGTATGCTTACTTGTAAGATGCATAGCTTAGTACATGATTGTGTCCAATCTTTGTCCCCATATGATTTAATGATGAGGTTCGAGTCTGTTAAACAGCTGACCTTGAATTTATCTTCTTG
Source organism: Gossypium raimondii (assembly GCF_025698545.1). Taxonomy (NCBI): domain Eukaryota; kingdom Viridiplantae; phylum Streptophyta; class Magnoliopsida; order Malvales; family Malvaceae; genus Gossypium; species Gossypium raimondii. The sequence continues at coordinate 4,772,534 of NC_068575.1, forward strand.
GACGGAGGAGGTCAAAGTTGTTGGCACTCATCATTTGGTAATGATGATTGCTCAAGGAGCTGGTTTTCCCATGGACATTAGTGGTGCAGAGAAATTGAGGACCCTTGTTGCTGTTACTCAAGGGTGTTTGATAACTAGTCAAGCATTATCTAACTTATTTAAACAATCCAAACATCTGAGGTTATTGGATTTGAGCTTGACTAGTGGGTGGCATAATTGTTTTGGGCCATCCGGACAAGGTAATATACTAGATGAAATTCCGGTGGAAATCTGCGGATTGATTAATTTGAGGTACCTTAGCTTGGCTGGCAGCAAAGTATTGAAGATATTACCAGAAACATTGTGTGACTTGCATAATTTGCAATCCTTGGATCTTACTGGTTGTAGTAGTCTTAGAAAATTGCCAGATGGAATGGGGAAATTAATGAACTTGAGGTATTTTTATACCTGGTGTTGCTCTAGTATAACTTCCTATCCAAAAGGGATTGGCTGCTTAACTTCTCTTAGAGAATTAACCAATGTCATTGCTAGAGCTGATCACAATGATGCAAAGGAATTCACTCTTGGAGATTTTGAAAAGTTGAACAACCTTTGTGGACATGTTCGTGTGAAACTGGTAGGAAATGCGATAGATGCAGATGAGGCTATTAGAGCTAACCTTTGGAACAAGAAGGATCTTGACCGTATCAGAATAAATCTGGATGGGGATATAGGGAAAGAAAGCCAAGACGTTATAAAGAAAGCATTAAACCCGCCTTCCGACTTGAATATAGAGTTCGTAGGTTGGTGGTTCTAGTCCAGAAATGTAAGGATGCTGCAAAGCAACAGGTAGTCTCTCTGTCTCATTTTCTCTTTTGTTGTAGCTTTGATGGTTCAAATTCAGTATTTACTCCTATGATTCATTCAAACCCAAATTTCAGTTGTGTTATAGTAGTTCTAGTTTCTGTTGTTATCATCTGATTAGATGGAATATTATGAAATCTCTTATAACATTACAATGACACAGATATCGGCTTGTCTATCACATGAAATTTCTCTCTTGCTAAAGCATTCTCTGAATGAAATCACTTTAAAACGGCAAGATAACTTAGATGATCCTTATTTTCTTTTGCTGGACATACATATCTCGTGAGAGACATTGTCGTTATCGGTGGTAGTGAAAGTTGGAGTATATTTTTAGTATTTTAGTTTTTATATTAGGATTTAATCAGTTATTAAGATGGATTTTTTCTGGAAAAAACATGGATACTTTTTTCTAAAATTTTTTATTAACTCTTTTGAAATTTGTTAATTTTTAATTATTTTATTAGTTTTTGAATTTTTATGAATTATCGTGAGGCTACCACACGAATTGATCACGTCAATATTGTTAAAAATTTAACAATTTTTTAATTCAAAAGAAAGTAATATAACTAAATTGTAAAGGTTAAGTGTAAAAGTCAAAATGACAAAATAAGTCAACATTAAAAGATTAAATTTATCACAATGCCTTTTTATATACTCATAATTAATTATAATAAAAGTTATTTAATTTAAACTTTATTCAGATATATTTGTTATTTTAAATAAATATTCAGAATACAACTTGAAAATAATCTCATGCTTATAATTATAACACGAAAACTTTACTTATTATATAATGGAAGAATATTTGGTACATTAACAATGTGCCTTTTTTTATTGCACAAGTATGTGTAAAAGATTGATATATGTCTTTATTTTTAAATTTTTATTTTTAATATTTTATTATACCTTCTAAGACACTTGTCAATCTTTTAACTTTGCTTATAAAATTTAAAATTCCACTAATAATCTCACCTACCAAAATGGATTAAAAACATTTAAAGTAATTTAGTTGAATTATGATAAAAGGTCAATGTATTCTAAAATGCTAAATGGCATAAATTTGAGTTTGTCAAATTCTCTAGCATTGGGAGGTAAGTCAAATTGCAAACTAAGTTGAATATTTTTTGGCATTTCAGTAATCATATTCATGCTAATATTTTTAGATTTAATTCTCACTTTCAATGTTAAAAGAGGGTTCAAATGCAACTTGGAGTCAACATGAACATGATACTTTGAAAACCCTAAAGGGCACTTGCACTCTTGTTTTGGAGGTGAGGTTAAGAAGACCTACAACAAGTTTTAATATAATTTGATATAGTTGAAAAAGATTCAGAGGAAAATGGTACCAAAATCTACAGTCGTGGAATACGATGAATGTATTAAAATATATGAAATTGGTTGATGGTTTTATTTATTGTCTATTAATATTTTAACTAATTAATTAAGGAGTAATAAGAAGGACATGACACTTAATCATTATAGTGACAGTTTCTAGTTAAAGTTTAGGAAGATGCATTACTAATTTTTATGAAAAATGTTTTTAACCGGTTCATATCCCCAATACCATTGAACGTTGAACCAAATGGTTTTGTTGATTAGAGAAAGACACTAAGAAATGTAGAGGAACATATATACGTAAGAGAGAATTTGAGGCACATTTAATAAGTTAACTTTGAAAATTTTATATGTGGATCATAGCAACGAAGAAAGAGACTGTTGAGAATGATCAAACTTGGAGCATATGTTTAGATCCATGTGGAGGTACCTATTAGGTAAGTGAAACAAGCAATTGAAATGATGGAGAGTTTAGTATACCGGTATCGTACTATGATAATTTATGGTCATTTTTAATTAATAAAAGTCAAAAATAATAATATTTAATAACCCTAAAATTAATGGGCAAATAGTGATGAGTTATCCTAAAATAGAATTGAAGAGGATAAGGTCCTACAATTAATAATAAGAAAAGTGAAGACTCTTTGAAAAGATTAAGGATGTACTTTGATTAAGAGTGGTTATAAAAAAAAAAAAATTGGGGGGAAGGGATAGAGTGGAGTAAGGAAAGTGGTGTGATTGCCCATTAACATAAGTAAGAAATATGCGAATGATTGCCCATTAACATATAGAGTGGGTAAAATTGACTTGTTTTTCTAGAAAGACAATAGATAAGCCTAAAAAGTTATAAAAAGTAATTGTTATAATAGTTAAAATGAGAGGGAAAAAAAGATATTTTTGTTTATGAGAATTAAGTGTCGTGAGTCTGGACGAAAAGATTAATCATTGTTACGACAGTAAATACCTTGATTACAACGAAAAAGATAAAATATCATTTTACTTTATAGAAAATTCTCATGATTTTATAAAATAGACCATGAATATATTAAATCATATAAGTAAAATATATCTATAGTCATCATAATAAAAAGCGTAATTCTACAACTCATACCTAATTTAAATACAGGATGGTATTTAGAATGATTATAAGAAAATGCTTGTTCATGAATATTGTGAGTTTTTTTACATTAAATTTCTAGAAATTTTGGGAGACCTAGTTAAAAGTTTCAAAAAAATTTACAAAGCAGAAAGGCCTAATAGCAGTTTTCCGAATCTTGGGGACAATGTACCCTCTGGCTCCCATCAGGATTCACCTGGTAATTTATAAAAAGGAATAAACAATCACTCACAAGGCATAAAATATAATCACGTCAAGCAGCAAAACACAAACCTTTTTTTATATTCCAATCTAATACAAGTGATAATATCAACTCTTAGAGCCCTAACTCTTAAAGTATCAGCACATAATTTTAACCACTTACTTTTAATAAATACCACCATCACTACCATTATCACCACCGACAGAGCCTCTCAATTCATATGTCCTGCAAAAAATGGTGTCAACACTAACAAAAAAACCAAAATTATATCATTAAAATATATTTGTATTTCTTAAAAGGCAGATCATTCAGTTTTTCTGGACAAGTTTCCCTATGCAATCTAATACAAGTGATAATATCAACTCTTAGGGTCTGTTTGATTGACCGAATTGATTTTCCGAAAAATCATTTCTAACTTTTCCAGCGTTTGATTGGCGGAAAACATTTTCCATTTGAAAAATGAACTCCAAAACAAGGGAAAATGAGTTACATTTTAGGGAAAATGTTTTCCTCTTTCAATATCCGTAATTTTAGGCTTTTCCCACCTACCTCTAATTACACAAAATATTTTCAGATTTAATTTACTAATTTTGGCTTTTACAAGGTCAAAATCTGACTATCCCATCAAATGTACCAAATTTATAATTTGGTCCCTCTTCTCTTTTCCATGCTTCAATCTAACCCCTTCTTTGCTTGTTTTTGATTTAAAGTGCCCGAATTTTGTTCCTGTCAATATTTAAACACAAAACGCACCAATTACCAGGGATTAATTTGAGAATAAGTCGAGTTGAACACGTAAATTATGCAAAATGAACAAGTTATCATTGACCATTAGTGCTACGTCAGCACAAACAAACGGTGTTAGTGCAGAGATACCAACCTAGGTGACAGAATATAAATTCAGGTACCAATTAGATAAAAAAAAATCATACACCAAATAAATACTTTTGAATAAGTTCGAAAATAGACGACAAATTATCCTTTCTTTCTCTTTTATCTACCTGTAATATTTGAATATGAAAAGAAGTTACACAACTTTTCAATTTCAATAGTAGTTATTTAACTTTGCCTAGTTGAGTTTTACATAAAATTTCTTTCTTTCGTTGAACATGCTCTCAATGAATCACTTCAAACCCCCAAGATCCTAATATTTTGCAGAACATATCAATTGAGAGGCTCTATCGATGGTGGTGGTGGTGGTGGTGGTGGTGGTAGAATCCGTTTATGCTGGTGGTAGCATTTTGTATTTTTTTTATCGTATTTATTAAAAATAAGTGGTTAAAATTACGTGTTGAAAATTTAAGATGTAGAGCATATCGCCACTCGTATTAAATTGTAATATAAGCATCGATTGTAAAAAGAAAAGTTTGTGTTTTGCTTGTACTGTCTCATAAAAGACATTAAGTAATTTCGTTGTCGTGTTTATATTTTATGCCTTATGAGTTACCAAATGGTTGTTCATTCCTTTTTATAAATTACTAGCCGAATCCTCTTCAGTGATGGAGCTTGAAAATTTTTTGGGAGGGTTGGAATTAAATTGTATATTTGTATGATGGTAAAAATAGAATTTTATAATTTTAATAGCTTATATCTTTATAATTTTTAAAAGGTTAAATCAAAATTGTATCATTTTAAGAGGTCAAAGTATAGTTTTATTATTACTAATTTAAAATTTTATAAATTATAAAAGGCCTAAATTAAAATTTACTATTTTAAGAGGGCTATGGCGCCTTGGGTCTCCACTACGTTATGCCACTGATCCTCATGGAAGACAGAGGCTACCTTGACCCCCAAGATTTAGAAAATTGCCATTTGACCTTTTTAATTTTATAAAATTTTTAATTTAGTTTATTAAAATTCTGTAAATTTTCATTAAACAATTTTTAAAACTTTTAATTAGATCTCTCAAATTCTTTTTGGAAATTCTTATTTTCTCAATTAATTTTTTAATTAAACTATTCAGAATTTTTGATAATTCTCATTAAACCTTTTTAAAATTCTCGAAATTTTAATTAAATTGGTAAAATTTGAAAAATTTTAGTGAAGGAATCCTCCCATTCATATTGAAGAAAGGTTTGAATAAATATTAATTAATTATATGTTTGAGAGATTAATAATGTACTATTTGGCTCCCAACAATAATAATTCACTCTTAATTTTGCTTCTTTTCCTTTTTCTTTTACTTGTTTTTGTGAAAGATATCATAATATATGTTTTAAATAATTAATGTAATAATAGAAATATTAAAAAATATAGTTAATAGTAACAATATTTTATACAAGCACAATGACTTATTCAATTCTCCAATTTTACAAAAAGAGACCAATAAGTGATTAGATGTAATGACAGGTCACATTGCATTCCCAAAAGAACTGCCTAAGTTCGAACATCATAAGTAATATAAAAACTTAAACAAAGTCATGTAACAACCCATATATCAAGTATCACCAAATACCATTTCATTCTCATTCCATTGTTTAGTTTCTATTTTCAATCAACTGAATATCGTCCGATGGAACTATAGCAAAACGGGCTCGAATACACGGGAATAAGTTGGTCACACAAGTTGACAGTATATTAGGGCTGCTCAGACAAGTTGACATTACAACAGAATTGCTCACATAAACTGATATTATATCAAGGTTATTCATCTGGGCTAAACCTTCAATATGTATAACCCGATAATTTGAGACAGGCCCAAGAACTCATCCTATGTAAAAGGGGTGACAAACCCTAGTGCATAGTAGGGTATGTTGCCGCCCCTTAGTGTTTTGAATAAAGGGGAACTGTAGTATCATATTAAAACAATACTATTTAATTACTCATTATTCAAGTAAAACTTTTGTACTATTTTCCTAAAATAGGATCTATGAGATGATTTAATTACACCTATCGCTGTTATTTTATCATAAAATAGTGGTAATTTGTTTATAAGAATAAATTCTATATTCTGAAAAGCTCAAAGTTTTCGATTTCTATATAGAGAATTAACTTTCTCACTAAAAGTTCATGAAAGATTGGTTGAACTGGGCAAAAAAATTGGTCGAATTAGATGCGATTGAACTGGTTGAACTAAAATATTTTAATATATTTTTATTTTTTATGAATTTTTTATGATTTATTTAATTGAATTAGACTAATCAATCAAACCAATTGAATCAATTGGATCAACAAACTAGTAACCTTATTGGTTTGATCATCGATTTAGTTTTTAAAACCTTAGATTTAGTCATACCGCTTCAATTATTATACCTTATAAATAAAATATAAAGTAAACCAGTGGTGAAATTAGGAGGATTGGCAAGGGCCCTGGCCTCCCTAAAATGATTTTTTTTTCATATGGACCCTCTAAAAAATTAAAATTTTAAATTAATAAAATAAAAATATACTTTGGCTCCCTAAAATATAAAAATTTGATTTAATCTATTAAAATTATAAAGATGTAGTCTATTAAAATAGTGAAATTGTATTTTTCTATCGTAAAAATTACAATTTAATTTTAGCCCATAATTTTTTTTTCTAATTTCGCACCTGAAATAAGCTATATTTGATTAAATTTATTATTTTACCTTACATACAAAACACAAAATAAACATTTAACTATACAAAATTAATTGATGAATTGTTTTACTCAGTTGAAAGTAGAACAAATAATTGATCCAAGAGGAAAGTGAAATTTATCCTTTTATACGTCGAACATTAGCGAAAAGGACAAAAAAGAAATTTTGGGTTATTTGGCTTTTGTTTCCTGCTGCTCTCCTCAATCCATTGACGCTGTTTCACCCCCTTTCTCTCGATTTCTCAATGTTTCTTTTCCTGTAATTTGTTGTGATTTGAAGTATAAATCAGGGAGAAGTAAAAGCTATCATAAAAATGGCGGAGGCAATTCTTACGGTAGTCTTGCAACAGATAACAACAATCTTGAGTGACCAAGCGGTAAAAGAGATGACGATGTGGGGAGACCGCGAGGCTGCTCTCAAAAATCTTGAAACATATCTGAAATCCATCCGATCCGTTCTCAAAGATGCAGAGGACCTTCAAATTACAGACGATGCAATCAAACTGTTGCTAGAAGATCTGAAAATTGTAATTTATGAAATCGAGGATGTGTTGAATTTATGGAGCTGTAAAGTACGGAAGGCAGAATCTGTTCGTGCCAAGGTAAATTGTCTACTTGAATTCATTGCATATCGTCGTAGTTCTGATAGAATAAAGAAGATTTGTGAAAAACTGAGTCCATTTGAGCTGAAAAACAAGCTGGATCTGGGCAAGAGTAAAATTATATCTCCTCTGCGGAACAAAGAAAGTACTAGCTATTGTGATCTATCAAAAATTATTGGTCGAAGCGGAATAAAAACTGAGTTAGTGTTCCGTTTAGTTTATGAGGAAGAACAGGGCAGTCAAACTATCTCCATAGTGGGGATGGGAGGTATTGGCAAAACCGACCTTGCCCGATTGATTTACAATGATGAACTTCTTAAGACAAGATTTGACAAAATGATTTGGGTGTGTGTTTCCAACCTTTTTGACAAGAAAAAAGTTGCGCGTGATATCATTTTAGCTTTTGAAGAAGATAATTTTAGTTTTCCTGTGTACCTCCAAGATTCAGTTACTTTAGATTTCCTTCTTGGTAATCTTAAGCAGAAAATCATAGATACAAGATTTTTTCTTGTTTTAGATGATGTGTGGGCAGACGATAATGGAGATTGGGAAGACCTGCAAGCTGTTTTAAAACATGGTAAGCCTGGAAGTAAGATTTTGGTTACTACTCGGAAGGTATCTGTTGCAAATACCTTATCTTGCAATTCAGGTTTGATTTATTATTTGTCGAGTTTACCTGATGAAGATTGTTGGTCAATTCTTAAGCAATTTGCATTTGTTGGAAAGGATCAACTTTCTCAACAAAATCGCGAACCCTTGGAATGCATTGCAAAGAGAATTTCAAAGAAAAGTAAAGGTTTGCCACTTGTTGCGAAGGATCTAGGACATCACTTACAAAAAAGTGAAGCAAGATTGTGGAATGATATCAATGACAAAGAGCTATGCAATTTGGCTGTGTGGGAACGTGTTTTGCGTTCTTTATTCTTGAGTTATCATGATTTGCCGCAGTCAAGAATCAGAGACTGTTTCTTGTATTGTGTAACCTTTCCTAAAGGATTGCAAATCCGGATAGATAATTTAATCAGGCACTGGATTGGACAAGGTTACTTAGCTCCTAGTGGCAATGTAAAGAGAGAAGATGAGGTTGAAGCTACAGGTAGAGAGTTCTTTCAACACTTAGCATCTTGCTCTTTATTCCAAGATTTTGTGGAAGAAGATGACGCTGGCATTGTTGCATGTAAGATGCATGACATAATATATGATCTTGTACAGTATTTGACAAGTAAAGACTTTGTGATGAAAGAGGTAAATAGATCTGAAATCATGAAATTTCAATTACCTTCGAATGATGCTCGCCACTTGACGGTCATTCTTGAAGAAGATCATTATTTTCCTCTTTCAATTAAAGGTGGTAGCAAATTGCGTAGCCTTTCAATCTTTTCTCCTTGGGAACCCGAGTTGTTACATGCGATTCTCTGCACCAATTGTTTGTACAATCTCCGTGCTTAAGGGTGCTAGATTTGGGCATGAATAATTCATGTGATAATTTGCTTCCCAAGATTTCAAGCAAAATAGGTGATTTGATACATTTAAGGCATCTCAACTTATTTTGTTGCAAGATGATACATAGACTACCCGATACAATCTGCCAATTGCATGATTTGTTATCCTTGGATCTTCATGGATGCAATGTCTTGAAAAACTACCGGATGGTGTGGGGAACTTGATCAATTTGAGGTATCTTTGTACTCTGATTGTTCCGGTCTAACTTACTACCCCAAAGGGATTGGGAAATTAACATCTGTAAGGATTTTAACAGATATCATTGCAAGAGCGGATTGCGATGATCCTAAAGTGTTCGCATTGGAGATCTCGAAAACTTGAACAACCTCCATGAAATTCTTCGTCGAAGTGGTGGGAAATGTAATAGATGTGCAACAGTGACAAAGCCAAACTCCAAAACAAGACGATCTCAAGAAGGTTAAGATCTATTTAGATGGAAGAATAGACCATGTCATTGCAGATACAACATTGAATCTACCTCTCTCCATGAGGAATGGTTTCTTCAACGATCGCGAATGGTGAAATGTTGCTTGAAGGTAATTTTTTTCCTTGGGTTAATAAGTGGTTTACCCTGAACTTGTCCAAATATATTTTATTGGTATTTGAAATTTTTTTTTTACCTAGTTAGTGTCTGAATTTGTCAAATACCTAGTTGGTGCTAAAAGTGTTCATGGGTCACACTAAGTCTAAGCATGATATTAATATATTTTATAATTGCACGAGTCCGGCTTGACCCGTAATATAGGCATAACATTTTGTCTAAACATACTCATATTTGTATATGGTTAACCTAAACTCATTTTAAACTCGCTCATATCATTTAAAAAAATTAAATCTGTATTTATTTTAATTTTATATTTAATAAATATATATATTTTATTATTATAGTTTTATGTATAGTGGTCTTAAATTTTTTAATATATTACTATAGACTTAATTTTTATGTGTTATAAATTAAAGAATATATAAAATAACATAATATAAAACATTACAAACTTTGGGTTTAATATTTTTGCCCAAATCCTCACAAATTTATATTTTTGTCTGTCCCATGAATAAGTTTAGTTGGTACCTAAACTTGTTCGAGAAGTACCTAGTTGATATTAGAATTTGTCCAAAAAAATTATATTTTTAAATTAATTTACATTTTAAAAAGATTTTTAATTTATTTTTGTCACGCGTCATATTGAGTAGTTGCCACGTGTTACTATAAAATTGGTCATTAGTGCTACGTTAGCACAAATTAACGGTACTAGTGCAGAAGTACCAACTTGAATAATAGAATACAAGTTCAGATATTAACTAGATACTTTTGAACAATTTCAAAAATAAACTACATAATAATTTTTTGTTGTTGTTTTTATGTAATATTTGAATATGAAAAAAAGCTACATAGCTTTTCAATTTCAATAGTAGTTTGCGTAGTTGAGTTTTACATTAAATTTCTCTCTCTCGCTGAACATGCTCTCAATGAATCACTTGAAAGCGTCAAGATATCATATTCAATGATCTTAATATTTTGCAGGACATATGAATTGAGAGGCTCTGTCGGTGGTGATAATGGTAGTGATGGTGGTATTTATTAAAAGTAAGTGGTTAAAATTATGTGCTGATACTGTTTGATTGCCAGTAAAATGTTTTCCGTAAAATAATTTCTAGAAAATGGTTTATTTTTCTGTAAAATGATTTACCGGAAAATATTTTCTGGTGTTTGATTGAATCTGTGTAAAATATTTTTTGTTGTTTGGCGAATTTCCTAAAAGTATTTTTCGGAAAATTTGTTTTTACATATATTAATATATATTAATAAATTTTATATTTTAAATTATTTTTACATATATTGCAATGATTTATTTATAATAATACTCAATTATTAAGCTACAATATTAATCGTTATAAATTGAAAAAAACTAATATCAAATAAATTATTTGTAATTGTGTTAAAAAAAAACAAGTATTGAATAATTAAAAAAAACAAGTTACTGGAAAATTGATAAACAGAAGCACTTTTCTACCGGAAATGAAGGAAGGAATGAAAGAGGTGGTAGAGAGGAGAGCATGGAAAATGTCTTACGGAAATTGAAATAGTAAGACATTTTCTCATTTTCCCTTGTTTTGGAGTTCATTTTCCAAATAGAAAATGTTTTCCGCCAATCAAACGCTGGAAAAGTTGGAAATGATTTTCCGGAAAATCAATTCCGTCAATCAAACAGACCCTAAGAGTTGATATTATCACTTGTATTAGATTGGAATATAAAAAAAGGTGACCCATGAAAACTTACCTTCATCTTACGGGTCAAGCCGGGCTCGTGCAAGTATAAAATATGTTAATATCATGCTTAGACTTAGTGTGACCCATGAACACTTTTAGCACCAACTAGGTATTTAACAAATTCAGATACTAACTAGGTAAAAAAAACTGGTTCAAATACCAATAAAATATATTTGGACAAGTTCAGGGTAAACCACTTATTAACCCAAGGAAAAAAATTACCTTTAAGCAACATTTCACCATTTGTGATCGTTGAAGAAACCATTCCTCATGGAGAGAGATAGATTCAATGTTGTATCTGCAACAACATGGTCTATTCTTCCATCTAAATAGATCTTAACCTTCTTGAGATGCGTCTTGTTTTGGAGTTTGGCTTTGTCACTGTTGCACATCTATTACATTTCCCACCACTTCGATTTAAGAATTTCATGGAGGTTGTTCAAGTTTTCGAGATCTCCAATGCGAACACTTTAGGATCATCGCAATCCGCTCTTGCAATGATATCTGTTAAAATCCTTAGAGATGTTAATTTCCCAATCCCTTTGGGGTAGTAATTTAGACCTAACAATCAGAGTACAAAGATACCTCAAATTGATCAAGTTCCCACACCATCCGGTAGTTTTTCAAGACGATCGCATCCATGAAGATCCAAGGATAACAAATCATGCAATTGGCGATTGTATCGTAGTCTATGTATCATCTTGCAACAAAATAAGTTGAGATGCCTTAAATGTATCAAATCACCTATTTTGCTTGAAATCTTGGGAAGCAAATTATCACATGAATTATTCATGCCCAAATCTAGCACCCTTAGGCACGGAGATTGTACAAACAGTTGGTGCAGAGAATCGCATGTAACAACTCGGGTTCCCAAGGCAGAAAAGATTGAAAGGCTACGCAATTTGCTACCACCTTTAATTGAAAGAGGAAAATAATGATCTTCTTCAAGAATGACCGTCAAGTGGCGAGCATCATACGCAGGTAATTGAAACTTCATGATTTCAGATCTATTTACCTCTTTCATCACAAAATCTTTACTTGTCAAATACTGTACAGGATCATGTATTATGTCATGCATCTTACATGCAACAATGCCAGCGTCATCTTCTTCCACAAAATCTTGGAATAAAGAGCAAGATGCTAAGTGTTGAAAGAACTCTCTACCTGTAGCTTCAACCTCATCTTCTCTCTTTACATTGCCACTAGGAGCTAAGTAACCTTGTCCAATCCAAAGGCTCGATTAAATTATCTATCCGGATTTGCAATCCTTTAGGAAAGGTTACACAATACAAGAAACAGTCTCGATTCTTGATCATGCAAATCATGATAACTCAAGAATAAAGAACGCAAAACACGTTCCCACACAGCCAAATTGCATAGCTCTTTGTCATTGATATCATTCCACAATCTAGCTTCACTTTTTTGTAAGTGATGTCCTAGATCCTTCGCAACAAGTGGCAAACCTTTACTTTTCTTTGAAATTCTCTTTGCAATGCATTCCAAGGGTTCGCGATTTTGTTGAGAAAGTTGATCCTTTCCAACAAATGCAAATTGCTTAAGAATTGACCAACAATCTTCATCAGGTAAACTCGACAAATAATAAATCAAACCTGAATTGCAAGATAAGGTATTTGCAACAGATACCTTCCGAGTAGTAACCAAAATCTTACTTCCAGGCTTACCATGTTTTAAAACAGCTTGCAGGTCTTCCCAATCTCCATTATCGTCTGCCCACACATCATCTAAAACAAGAAAAAATCTTGTATCTATGATTTTCTGCTTAAGATTACCAAGAAGGAAATCTAAAGTAACTGAATCTTGGAGGTACACAGGAAAACTAAAATTATCTTCTTCAAAAGCTAAAATGATATCACGCGCAACTTTTTTCTTGTCAAAAAGGTTGGAAACACACACCCAAATCATTTTGTCAAATCTTGTCTTAAGAAGTTCATCATTGTAAATCAATCGGGCAAGGTCGGTTTTGCCAATACCTCCCATCCCCACTATGGAGATAGTTTGACTGCCCTGTTCTTCCTCATAAACTAAACGGAACACTAACTCAGTTTTTATTCCGCTTCGACCAATAATTTTTGATAGATCACAATAGCTAGTACTTTCTTTGTTCCGCAGAGGAGATATAATTTTACTCTTGCCCAGATCCAGCTTGTTTTCAGCTCAAATGGACTCAGTTTTCACAAATCTTCTTTATTCTATCAGAACTACGACGATATGCAATGAATTCAAGTAGACAATTTACCTTGGCACGAACAGATTCTGCCTTCCGTACTTTACAGCTCCATAAATTCAACACATCCTCGATTTCATAAATTACAATTTTCAGATCTTCTAGCAACAGTTTGATTGCATCGTCTGTAATTTGAAGGTCCTCTGCATCTTTGAGAACGGATCGGATGGATTTCAGATATGTTTCAAGATTTTGAGAGCAGCCTCGCGGTCTCCCCACATCGTCATCTCTTTTACCGCTTGGTCACTCAAGATTGTTGTTATCTGTTGCAAGACTACCGTAAGAATTGCCTCCGCCATTTTTATGATAGCTTTTACTTCTCCCTGATTTATACTTCAAATCACAACAAATTACAGGAAAAGAAACATTGAGAAATCGAGAGAAAGGGGGTGAAACAGCGTCAATGGATTGAGGAGAGCAGCAGGAAACAAAAGCCAAATAACCCAAAATGTTCTTTTTTGTCCTTTTCGCTAATGTTCGACGTATAAAAGGATAAATTTCACTTTCCTCTTGGATCAATTATTTGTTCTACTTTCAACTGAGTAAAACAATTCATCAATTAATTTTGTATAGTTAAATGTTTATTTTGTGTTTTGTATGTAAGGTAAAATAATAAATTTAATCAAATATAGCTTATTTCAGGTGCGAAATTAGAAGAAAAAAAATTATGGGCCAAAATTAAATTGTAATTTTTACGATAGAAAAATACAATTTCACCATTTTAATAGACTACATCTTATAATTTTTAATAGATTAAATCAAATTTTTATATTTTAGGGGAGCCAAAGTATAATTTTACTTTTATTAATTTAAAATTTTAATTTTTTTAGAGGGTCCATATGAAAAAAAATCATTTTAGGGAGGGCCAGGGCCCTTGCCAATCCCCCTAATTTCACCACTGGTTTACTTTATATTTTATTTATAAGGTATAATAATTGAAAAGTATGACGAAATCTAAAGTTTTAAAAACTAGATCGATGATCAAACCAATAAGGTTACTAGTTTGTTGATCCAATTGATTCAATTGGTTTGATTGATTAGTCTAATTCAATTAAATAAATCATAAAAAATTCATAAAAAATAAAAATATATTAAAATATTTTAGTTCAACCAGTTCAATCGCATCTAATTCGACCAATTTTTTTGCCCAGTTCAACCAATCTTTCATTAACTTTTAGTGAGAAAGTTAATTCTCTATATAGAAATCGAAAACTTTGAGCTTTTCAGAATATAGAATTTATTCTTATAAACAAATTACCACTATTTTATGATAAAATAACAGCGATAGGCGTAATTAAATCATCTCATAGATCCTGTTGACACCATTTTTTGGATGAAAAACGGGGTCGACTTGGGTTTTGACAAAAACGAAAAAAACGGGAGTCGCCACCAATCCTTTTTTATGAGGTGTGATTGGATCACCTCGAAAAGTGGTTGTTTTTAATAAACGGTTTGATTTTATTAAAACAACAAGTTTGGTCCATGAAATTCAGAAAAACGGGTTCGGGAGTCGGTTACGCACGAAGAAGGATTAGCACCCTCAATACGCCCAAAATTGGTACCTAGTTGATTACTTAATGTCTTAATGTCGAAAATTGAAAACCTTGAAGAATTTTAAAAATACAATCCTTGTATTAAAACGTTAAAAATTTTCAGGAAAATGGGCATATTTCACGTTATTCAAGAAAAAGAATCATATCCAGTAAGTTAGGACACAATGTCTCGAATTCCCGATACGCGAATGAAAAATGCTTATTTAAAAGATATTTAACTATCTTGGATTTAAAAAAAGAGATCACGACCAGTAAGTTAGGACACGATCCTTTTTTAGTTCCCGATATCGTTTAACTTAAGTTCAAAAAGATTCGTGCATTTAGATTTATCGTGAAAATCAAAACCCAGTAAGTTAGGGCACGATCTTCTCGAATCTAAACACGAAATGCCATTTTTTAAAATAAATTTTGTTATATCGAGTAAAATAAAACACGAAGTCGTAGTAAGAAATGTGAAAACAAATTTCATTGTTGTCATGCATGGCAGAACCATAATGAATATGAAAGTATAAAAAGTATAAAAAATACGAGCAATAACAACGATATAAAAGGCCAAATCTACAACATAAAAATAACAAAGTATATAGACGAATAAAATTAAAACATTCATGAAAATCACATAAATAAATAATGAATACAATTAAAATGTAAGAGATATATATATCTATGTACATAGATATAAATTAAAATATGTGAGTATATGTGAATTATAAAATATATATAATATATTAAAAATATAAAGAATATATAAATATGTATATATAAAAATATGTACATATACGTGGGTATATAAAAATTATGAAATATGAAGAATATAGACAAAATGTATATTTTTTTGAAAGTACGAAATGTATGTAAGTATATATATATGTATATAATAAAGGCGTATGAAAGCATATTTATATACATGTATTTAAAAAGTGTATAGATATATATAGATGTGCAAAAGTATGAGTATTTATGTAGATGTTAGATAAGCTATAAAAATATATGTACGTTTATATAAAATAAATTATTGTGAAATATGGACATACATAACGTATATATAGAATAAAAATGAAGCTGAAAATAAATATAAAGCTAATTAATATGATAGTAACAAATAAATAAAAGGAAAATAAAACTAATAATAGTTAATAATAATAATAATAATAACAATAATAATAGGACTAAATCAAAACGGAAACGAAATCTCAGGGCTAAAATCAAAATAAAATAGAGTAAGGGATTAAACTGTGAGGCGCGAGAAAAGTAGAAGGGCCAAAACAGAAAATAAACCGAAGCCCCAAAATGCAACGCAGCAGTGGACTAACATGAAACAAACATAAAACTTTGTGGCCAACTTAAAAATAAAAGAAAATAGTGAAAAGGGGCCAAATTGCGACACGCTTCAAAGTCAGGGGGACTGAACGCGCAAATAACCCATTTGAAGAAAACACGCGGATCCTCCCCCTTGGGTCGCGTCACCGCGCGGGTCAGAGACCAAAACGACGCCTTTTTGGTCTCTGAACCCTAAGTCCATACTACGTCGTTTTGAAAACCATTAAAATAAAAAAAAAAATTCAAAATTTCATTTTTCTCTGCCGAAATATAAAAAAAAAAAAGGAAATTTCATTTGAGCCACCAAAACTCCGACCCTTGGAGTTCTTTGGCCTCTGACGCGCCGTTCATGCACCCGCCGTACCGCCACCGTCTCCGACGGCCGACGAAGCGCTTGAGAGGCGTTCGAAGCCCTCTCTTCAGTTACTTTCCCTCTCTTTCTTCTTTATTTTCGTTAAAATAAATAAATAAAAACAACAATAAAAATAAATAAATTAAGAAAAACGAAAGATTGCAATCTAAAAACCAGGAAATCACCTTGGTTTTCTTTGTTTTTTTATTTATTTTCTTTGATCTTGTCTGTCTATTACAAAAGGAGAAATCAAAAGAAAAAAAAAGAAGCAGAAGCCCCCAAAGAATACATCTTTCGGCTTTTATAGTCGATTATACTACTGTTTTCTGCTATTGTTGTTGTTTCTTGCTTACTTTTTCTTCTTTGCAGGTGCAAGTGGCGATGGGACGTGCGGCGGCAGAAGCGGCGGTGGCAGGGCAAGTGGGCGACGTGACCGTGACGGTGGCGGCTGGTCAGCAGATGCGGCGCTAGGGTTTCTTTTCTGAAACCCTAGTTTGACTTTGGGGGGATTGGGCCAGTTGGGTAGTTGGGCTAGGTTTGGGTTTCAGGTTAGGCTAGTTGGGTATTGGGTTGCTGATTTGGGCTTTGGTTTGTAATTGGGTAGTTGGGGGTTTAATTGTTTTTGTTTAGTTTAAGGTTAATTGGGTTTTGGGCTAAAAATTGGGCTTGTACAGATCCTATTTTAGGAAAATAGTACAAAAGTTTTACTTGAATAATGAGTAATTAAATAGTATTGTTTTAATATGATACTACAGTTCCCCTTTATTCAAAACCCTAAGGGGCGGCAACAGACCCTACTATGCACTAGGGTTTGTCACCCCTTTTACATGGGATGAGTTCTTGGGCCTGTCTCAAATTCTCGGGTTATACATATTGAAGGTTTAGCCCAGATGAATAACCTTGATATAATATCAGTTTATGTGAGCAATTCTGTTGTAATGTCAACTTGTCCGAGCAAATTTCTAATATATCATCAACTTGTGTGACCAACTTATTCCCGTGCCCGTTTTGCTATAGTTCCATCGGACGATATTCAGTTGATTGAAAATAGAAACTAAACAATGGAATAAGAATGAAATGGTATTTGGTGATACTTGATATATGGGTTGTTACATGACTTTGTTTAAGTTTTTATATTACTTATGATGTTCGAACTTAGGCAGTTCTTTTGGGAATGCAATGTGACCTGTCATTACATCTAATCACTTATTAGTCTCTTTTTGTAAAATTGGAGAATTGAATAAGTCATTGTGCTTGTATAAAATATTGTTACTATTAACTATATTTTTAATATTTCTATTATTACATTAATTATTTAAAACATATATTATGATATCTTTCACAAAAACAAGTAAAAGAAAAGGGAAAAGAAGCAAAATTAAGGGTGAATTATTATTGTTGGGAGCCGAATAGTACATTATTAATCTCTCAAACATATAATTAATTAATATTTATTCAAAGCTTTCTTGATCAATATGAATGGGAGGATTCCTTCACTAAAGGTTTTAAAATTTTACCAATTTAATTAAAATTTCTAGAACTTTAAAAGGTTTAATGAGAATTATCAAAATTCTGAATAGTTTAATTAAAAATTTAATTGAGAAAATAAAAATTTCCAAAAATTTTGAGAGATCTAATTAAAAGTTTCAAAAATTGTTTAATGAAAATTTACAGAATTTTAATAAACCAAATTAAAATTTTTATAAAATTAAAAAGGTCAAATAGCAATGTTCCAAATCTTGGGGGCCAAGGTCGCCTCTGTCTTCCTTGAGGATCATTGTCGTAACGTAGTGGAGACCCAAGGCGCCATAGCCCCCCTAAAATATTAAATTTTAATTTAGGCCCTTTATAATTTATAAAATTTTAAATTAGTAATAGTAAAACTACACTTTGGCCCCTTAAAATGATAAAATTTTGATTTAACCTTTTAAAAATTATAAAGATATAGGCTATTAAAATGACAAAATTCTATTTTTACCATCATACAAATATACAATT
The DNA here is from genome assembly GCF_025698545.1 of Gossypium raimondii. Classification (NCBI taxonomy): domain Eukaryota; kingdom Viridiplantae; phylum Streptophyta; class Magnoliopsida; order Malvales; family Malvaceae; genus Gossypium; species Gossypium raimondii. The sequence continues at coordinate 4,791,438 of NC_068575.1, forward strand.
TAATTCCGACCCTCCCAAAAAATTTTCAAGCTCCATCACTGACGAGGATTCGGCTAGTAATTTATAAAAAGGAATGAACAACCATTTGGTAACTCACAAGGCATAAAATATAAACACGACAACGAAATAACTTAATGTCTTTTATAAGACAGTCAACAAGCAAAACACGAACTTTTCTTTTTACAATCAATGCTTATGTTACAATTTAATACGAGTGGCGATATCAAATCTTAAATTTTCAACACATAATTTTAACCACTTATTTTTAATAAATACGATAAAAAATAGAAAATGCTACCAGCATAAACGGATTCTAACACCACCACCACTATCGATAGAGCCTCTCAATTGATATGTTCTGCAAAATATTAGGGTTTTTTACACCAATAGTATAGAAAAAAAAATACTGAAATAGGATGTCAGAAAAAAAATTTACCAAAATAGGTTACTTTTTCATTGGAGCCTATTAGATAGGCGCCAATGAATAAAATAATAATTTTTTTTGAATAAAATATTATTTTATACTTTTTTAATATTTTTTTAAAAGAATACGGGTCAAAATACAATCGGGTCGGGTCGGGTTGGGTGGCGCCTGTGTAGTAGGCGCCAATGAAGGAGCCTCATAGAGAGGCGCCAATGGTGGCCTCTGCCCACCGCTGCATCCCCTGCATGCTGCTGAATGTGTTGTCCCTTCTTCAATTTTTTCTTTTGCCTATAAGTAAATGCAAATGGTCCCAATGCCACACGGTAGAGAAAAAAAAAAGAGAGAAAGGAGAAGAAGAGAAGGAGAAGAAGAAGAAGAAGAAGAAAGAAAAAAAAAAGGTAATGTATTTTTTTAATAAATAATTTTGTTTATAATTTAAAAAGTTTATAGTTTGTGAATTTTTTAGGATATATTTTAAAAGATATTGTGAATTTTTTGTTATTAATTATTAATTATAAATTATCTATATTTAGTATTTATAGTTTAGATTAGAATTTTGTATGAATCTGGTGTGCCCCAGGATTATTGTGTATCACAATACGATGAATCTGGTTTCCGACTGAAGACGCATTAACGTTTCCATCCTCATTCACGCCTTCGTCGTCAATATCATCCGGGACCTCGTCTGCGTCGGGATCACTCTCACTATCCACTTCAGTAATCAACAGGATCACTACTATAGTATACATCATCACCAACCACATCGGTCTCTACCGCAGATTAAGATCAATATTTATCCCATGTATAGGTGATTGACTATCAACATACGATACCGGAACCACCATACACGGCGCTTCAACTCCATCTTCTTCACCTAATGGAGTGGGATCTTCAATTGCCTCCACACCGCTAACTCAAAGAAATAACTGAATCGGTGCATTTTGTTACTCAAGTCCCACAATAAAGAGCGACCATGGTCTCCACGTCTTCATCGTCTACAAGTTCCATTTCGTAAATTTTATTGGATCTGTTGAAACCGGAAACTTGTAGAAAACTTTTGATATCCTTCTCCCACAACGCCTATAAATTTTTCACTAATTTTTCCTTCATATCATCAAACGAGATATTTCTATTAAATCTCATTGCTACTTGTTTGCGACATTCAAATATACATCCCACAGCTTGTTGTTAAAATTTCTCCATCGAAATAAACGCATACAAAAACCGATTCTCCATTTTCAATACTAGATCTCAAAAAAGAATTTCAAATTTCTTAAAACAGTTTCAAAATGTAAACAAAATACATAAAATTTTAATGCAAAATTTTTCATTCAGAAGCTAACAAAATTAATAACATGACAAAATAACTTTCAAATAATAAAATTACTAACAAGACTCTACATTCTATTTAAAAAGAAAAACCAAAATACCTAATTTTTTTCTTCTTTTCTTCTGCTTCCTTCCTTCTTTTCTTCTGCTTCCTTCCTTCTTCTTTCTTCCGTTTCTGTAGTCAAATTTATGTCTGTGTTGGGGCTATTTATAGAGAAAAATCACAGCATTGGCGCCTTTCAGTATGGCACCACCATTGGCGCCTCCCAGATAGGCACCACCATTGGCGCCTCCCAAATAGGCACCACCATTGGCGCCTTCCAGATAGGCGCCAATACTATGTATTATACGGGTTATATACTAACCCGGAAAAGTATAAAATAATATTTTATTCAAAAAAATTTTTATTATTATTTTATTCATTGGCGCCTATCTAATAGGCTCCAATGAAAAAGTAACCTATTTTGGTAAAAAAAATTCTGACATCCTATTTCAGTATTTTTTTTTTCTATACTATTTGTGTAAAAAACCCAAAATATTAGGATCATTGAATATATATGATATCTTGGGGGTTTGAAGTGATTCATTGAGAGCATGTTCAACGAGAGAAAGAAATTTTATGTAAAACTCAACTAGGCAAAGTTCAATAACTACTATTGAAATTGAAAAGTTGTGTAACTTCTTTTCATATTCAAATATTACAGGTAGATAAAAAGAAAAAAGAAAGGATAATATGTCGTCTATTTTCGAACTTATTCAAGAGTATTTAATTGGTGTATGATTTTTTTTTATCTAATTGGTACCTGAATTTATATTCTGTCACCTAGGTTGGTATCTCTGCACTAACACCGTTTGTTTGTGCTGATGTAGCACTAATGGTCAATGATAACTTGTTCATTTTGCATAATTTACGTGTTCAACTCGACTTATTCTCAAATTAATCCCTGGTAATTGGTGCGTTTTGTGTTTAAATATTGACAGGAACAAAATTCGGGCACTTTAAATCAAAAAAAGCAAAGAAGGGGTAAAATTGAAGCATGGAAAAGAGAAGAGGGACCAAATTATAAATTTTGACCTTGTAAAAGCCAAAATTAGTAAATTAAATCTGAAAATATTTTGTGTAATTAGAGGTAGGTGGGAAAAGCCTAAAATTAGTATGTGGATTTTGTATAAATAGGTGGGGGTGTAATTGAAAAGATACACTTGAATTGGCTTGAACAATTAAATTAAACCATTTTTTCTCCCTTCCAATTTTATGCGCGTAGCATACCGTCATTCACGAAAAGATTTATTTGATTGCCTGTATATGTTAATTGATATGGAATATCGGTATATAGGACTAAAATGACATGAATTACATAGAATATGATATATGACATGAAAATTGGATAGAAAAATGTTAGATGACATGAAATATATGTGTATTGATGATGAATTCGATTGTAATTATGATTGTGAAAGAGAAATGATGTGTACAAAATTATAAAATGAAATTGAACATTAGTACCTTATTAACTAGTCGGACCGAGTCGGATATAGTTGACATGCCATAGGATTGGATTGTGCACATGATTATGCACTTATGCGCCAAGATGCACCTCGTGTGTTAGGATGTACTTCGCGCGCCAGAATACGCTTTTGCACCAAGATGCACCTTATGTGCCAGTATGCACTTTGTGTGCCAGTGATGCACTTCGAGCACCACTATACACTTTATGTGCCAATTTATCTGATGATGCATTTAGGTGTCAGTTTGGTGTGTTGATTAGACAATTTGTGTATCTGTCTGAGTTATGTTAATTAGGGTTATAATTGGTAAACTTAATTAATGATATCGAAAAATAAAAAAATTTGATGATATGGTCTCAATTGTGTTCCCATGCGGGTTATAATAGAAAGATCATGTGAGCTATTGAACAAATCAATTGAAAACGAGTCCTGGAAGCTAGATGATTGTAAATGAGACAATCGACTCCAGTAAAGTGGATCAAATGGTAAGCTACCATGACAGGTGATGTTAAATGAATATGATAATGGGTTGTAAAAAAGTGGATCAAAAAAAAATCGTCTCAATCGGACAACTGAGCCAAAAGTTATGGCCTTTCAAAGTTTTCCAAGCTTAAAAACATAAACTGTTCATACCACGTCAGCAAATCATGTCCTTGTAGGCGCGATTTGTGTCCACGTAAGCAAATCGCGCTGACGTGGACGCGATGTCCTGACACGTACCCTGACATCGGGCTGACGTGGACGCGATTTCGTGAAAAATGGCCCATTCCGGTAAATAATTAAAAAACCGGCCCATTCCGGTAAATTTTGAAAAAAAACGGCTTTTTTGGTAAAATAGCCCAATAAAGAAGGTGAAATTCAATTATATTACTTTATATACTCAGTGCTTTCTATGTAAATTATTTTTATTATTTTAAATATAAAATATATATATTAATATGCTAAAAAAATAAATTAAATTATAAATTAAATAAAAAATAAAATTCAGTTTTAGTTACATTCAAATTCTCGATTTTTGGGGTTTTCTGCGCCCTAATAGTAGGAAAAGAAAATTCTCATCAAACCCTAAAGCCCATAAAAGAAAAAGTGAGAAGTTTAGTTGATCTATCAGAATCTCAAGCACTCACCCTTAATTTGCAGTAAGTTGCGAGTCTGCAATTCTTTAGACCCCTTTTCTCAATTGATTTTCTTCTTTAACCAATCGTTTCTCTCGCGCTCTGTTTCTTTTAGGATGGCCGATGAACATATTTCCACAGTCCTGGAGCAGCTACGACGAATCATGGCCGACGAAAGATTTCGGAACTCGGAGTTTCAGATAAACTTGCTTGTATGGAGACTCGAAGCTTTTCAATCTATGATTCTTTAACATGGGGACGGGCTATTTTCGGTTCGGCTATTGGAGCGTGGGATTACTGTTCATGCACTCGATCAAGTGCTATATAACATAGAAGATGTAATTAGCGACGTCTTACATTTAGGAGTATCTACTGAATTAGCAGCAGCAGGCCTTGAGAAGTTTGCTTCTACTCAATCAAAAGCAGCATCAGCAGAAACAGCCACTCTTTACATCTTGCGCAAGAGGTTGGAAGAATTGGAGGAGGTATTGATTGGTAATCCGCATGAATCGCATCCCTTGCACTCTAAACGATCTTTTTTTGTAAAATTGTCAAAGTTATATGGTCTAGATGTGGTTAAGAAAGATATAATAAATGTAATTTTGGGTGAAAGTTTCAGGGATAGTAGCGACAGCATTAAAACCATCATTATTGTTGGCATGGAAGGAACGGGGAAAACATATCTTGCACGGTGCATTTGTACTGATTGTCAAGTTCTGGAAATTTTTGACAACATAATTTGGGTGAATGTTTCGGATGATTTTGATTTAGGTAAAATTGCAAGAAAAATTATTCTGTCTCTTGAAGGTTTGGAGCATGACTCTTTGCGTCTCCTAACATTAGTTCCATTGCAAAGTCTGTTAGATAGAATTCAGCGAAAGATTGTTAACAAGAAATCACTTCTTGTTTTAGATGGTGTGGGGAGATATGATTGTGATGATTGGGAAGCACTTAGAGCTGTTTTTCAACATGGCATGTCGGGGAGTGGGATTCTAGTGACTACTCATGAGCACTCGGTTGCAGGAGCAATGGAATCATCTTATAAATTTTGTTTGGGAAAGCTGTCTGATGAGTTGTGTTGGATGATACTTCGTGAAGTTGGATTGAATGATGATACTCTTGAATATGCGGTAGAGGATATAGGAAGGGAACTTGCAAGGAGGTGTGAAGGACTACCCTTTGCTGCAAAGGTTTTGGGAGATGCTATACGACATTATGACTTTGGAATAAGAGGATGGGATGTTTTTCTGAGAAATTGTATCTGGAAATCTCCTAGAATACCCAAATATATGTCTAAAATTCTATCACTATCTTATTGCAATCTACCTTTGTCTGTAAGACGGTGCTTATCGTATTGGGCTATCTTCCCCAAAAGCTTTGAGATTTCAAAAACTCTTTTGGTGCAACACTGGATGGCACAAGGTTGTCTGTACTCATCTGATAATTTAGAAATGGAACTAAAAGGTGAAGAGTACTTTAAATGCTTAGAAGCTCATTCATGTTTCCAATATTGTACCAGAGATGGTGGTATGCTTACTTGTAAGATGCATAGCTTAGTACATGATTGTGTCCAATCTTTGTCCCCATATGATTTAATGATGAGGTTCGAGTCTGTTAAACAGCTGACCTTGAATTTATCTTCTTGGACGGAGGAGGTCAAAGTTGTTGGCACTCATCATTTGGTAATGATGATTGCTCAAGGAGCTGGTTTTCCCATGGACATTAGTGGTGCAGAGAAATTGAGGACCCTTGTTGCTGTTACTCAAGGGTGTTTGATAACTAGTCAAGCATTATCTAACTTATTTAAACAATCCAAACATCTGAGGTTATTGGATTTGAGCTTGACTAGTGGGTGGCATAATTGTTTTGGGCCATCCGGACAAGGTAATATACTAGATGAAATTCCGGTGGAAATCTGCGGATTGATTAATTTGAGCTACCTTAGCTTGGCTGGCAGCAAAGTATTGAAGATATTACCAGAAACATTGTGTGACTTGCATAATTTGCAATCCTTGGATCTTACTGGTTGTAGTAGTCTTAGAAAATTGCCAGATGGAATGGGGAAATTAATGAACTTGAGGTATTTTTATACCTGGTGTTGCTCTAGTATAACTTCCTATCCAAAAGGGATTAGCTGCTTAACTTCTCTTAGAGAATTAACCAATGTCATTGCTAGAGCTGATCACAATGATTCAAAGGAATTCACTCTTGGAGATTTTGAAAGGTTGAACAACCTTTGTGGACATGTTCGTGTGAAACTGGTAGGAAATGCGGTAGATGCAGATGAGGCTATTAGAGCTAACCTTGGGAACAAGAAGGATCTTGACCGTATCAGAATAAATCTGGATGGGGATATAGGGAAAGAAAGCCAAGACGTTATAAAGAAAGCATTAAACCCGCCTTCCGACTTGAATATAGAGTTCGTAGGTTGGTAGTCTCTCTGTCTCATTTTCTCTTTTGTTGTAGCTTTGATGGTTCAAATTCAGTATTTTCTCCTATGATTCATTCAAACCCAAATTTCAATTGTGTTATAGTAGTTCTAGTTTCTATTGTTATCATCTGATTAGATGGAATATTATGAAATCTCTTATAACATTACAATGACACAGATATCGGCTTGTCTATCACATGAAATTTCTCTCTTGCTAAAGCATGCTCTGAATGAATCACTTTAAAACGGCAAGATAACTTAGATGATCCTTATTTTCTTTTGCTGGACATACATATCCCGTGAGAGACATTGTCGTTATCGGTGGTACTGTAGTGAAAGTTGAAGTATATTTTTAGTATTTTAGTTTTTATATTAGGATTTAATCAGTTATTAAGATGAATTTTTTCTGGAAAAAACATGGATACTTTTTTCTAAAATTTTTTATTAACTCTTTTGAAATTTGTTGAATTTTTAATTATTTTTATTAGTTTTGAATTTTTATGCATTATACGTAGGTTACCACACGAGTTGATCAGTTAGTATTGTTAAAATTTTAACAATTTTTTAATTCAAAAGAAAGTAATATAACTAAATTGTAAAGGGTAAGTGTAAAAGTCAAAATGACAAAATAAGTCAACATTAAAAGATTAAATTTATCACGATGCCTTTTTATATACTCATAATTAATTATAATAAAAGTTAACTTTATTCAGATATATTTGTTATTTTAAATAAATATTCAGAATACAACTTGAAAATAATCTCATGCTTATAATTATAACACGAAAACTTTTCTTATTATATAATGGAAGAGTATTTGGTACATTAACAATGTGCCTTTTTTATTGCATAAGTATGTGTAAAAGATTGATATGTCTTTATTTTTAAATTTTTATTTTTAATATTTTATTATACCTTCTAAGACACTTGTCAATCTTTTAACTTTGCTTATAAAATTTAAAAATTCCACTAATAATTTCACCTAGCAAAATGGATTAAAAACATTTAAAGTAATTTAGTTGAATTATGATAAAAGGTCAATGTATTCTAAAATGCTAAATGGCATAAATTTGAGTTTGTCAAATTCTCTAGCATTGGGAGGTAAGTCAAATTGCAAACTAAGTTGAATATTTTTTGGCTTTTCAGTAATCATATTCATGCTAATATTTTTAGATTTAATTCTCACTTTCAATATTAAAAGAGGGTTCAAATGCACTTGGAGTCAACATGAACATGATACTTTGAAAACCCTAAAGGGCACTTGCACTCTTGTTTTGGAGGCGAGGTTAAGAAGACCTACAACAAGTTTTAATATAATTTGATATAGTTGAAAAAGATTCAGAGGAAAACGGTACCAAAATCTACAGTCGTGGAATACGATGAATGTATTAAAATATATGAAATTGGTTGATGGTTTTATTTATTGTCTATTAATATTTTAACTAATCAACTAAGTAGTAATGAAGAGGACATGACACTTAATTATTATAGTGACAGTTTCTAGTTAAAGTTTCAAAATATGAAGATGCATTGACATCAATTCACTAATTTTTATGAAAAATGTTTTTAACCGGTTCATATCCCCAATGCCATTGAACGTTGAATCAAATGGTTTTGTTGATTAGAGAAAGACACTAAGAAATGTAGAGGAACATATGTACGTAAGAGAGAATTTGAGGCACATTTAATAAGTTAACTTTGGGAATTTTATATGTGGATCATAGCAAAGAAGAAAGAGACTGTTGAGAATGATCAAACTTGGAGCATATGTTTGGACCCAAGTGGAGGTACCTATTAGGTAAGTGAAACAAGCAATTGAGATGATGGAGAGTTTAATACACCGGTATCGTACTATGATAATTTATGGTCATTTTTAATTAATACAAGTCAAAAAAAATTTAGGACCAATGCAACGATCAAAGTCAAGATAAAATCCTTCGATATCGGACAAATATTTAATAACCCTAAAATTAATGGGCAAATAGTGATGAGTTAACTTAAAATAGAATTGAAGAGGATAAGGTCCTACAATTAATAATAAGAAAAGTGAAGACTCTTTGAAAAGATTAAGGATGTACTTTGATTAAGAGTGGTTATAAAAAAAAAAAATTGGGGGGAAGGGATAGAGTGGAGTAAGGAAAGTGGTGTGATTGCCCATTAACATAAGTAAGAAATATGCGAATGATTGCCCATTAACATATAGAGTGGGTAAAATTGACTTGTTTTTCTAGAAAGACAATAGATAAGCCTAAAAAGTTATAAAAAGTAATTGTTATAATAGTTAAAATGAGAGGAAAAAATAAGATATTTTTGTTTATGAGAATTAAGTGTCGTGAGTCGGGACGAAAAGATTAATCATTGTTACGACAGTAAATACCTTGATTACAACGAAAAAGATAAAATACCATTTTACTTTATAGAAAATTCTTATGATTTTATAAAATAGACCATGAATATATTAAATCATATAAGTAAAACATATCTATAGTCATCATAATAAAAGCGTAATTCTATAACTCATACCTAATTTAAATATAGAATGGTATTTAGAATGATTATAAGAAAATGCTTGTTCATAAATGTTGTGAGTTTTTTTGACATTAAATTTTGGGAGTTTAATTAAAACTTTCAGAATTTTTAAAAGGTTTAATGAAAATTTCCAAAAATTCTGAAGAGTAATTTAATTGAAAACAATAAGAATTTCTAGAAATTTTGAGAGAGCTAGTTAAAAGTTTCAAAAAATTGACAAAGCTTAACTAGAAAGGCCTAATAGCAGTTTTCCAAATCTTGGGGCCAAGGTACCCTCTGGCTCCCATCAGGAATCACCTGGTAATTTATAAAAAGGAATAAACAATCACTTGGTAACTCACAACTTACAAGGCATAAAATATAATCACGTCAAGCAGCAAAGCACAAACCTTTTTTTATATTCCAATCTAATACAAGTGATAATATCAACTCTTAGAGCCCTAACTCTTAAAGTATCAGCATATAATTTTAACCACTTACTTTTAATAAATACCACCATCACTACCATTATCACCACCGACAGAGCCTCTCAATTCATATGTCCTGCAAAAGATAAAGATCATTGAATATGATATCTTGACGCTTTCAAGTGATTCATTGAGAGCATGTTCAGCGAGAGAGAGAAATTTAATGTAAAACTCAACTACGCAAACTACTATTGAAATTGAAAAGCTATGTAGCTTTTTTCAATATTCAAATATTACATAAAAACAACAAAAAAAATTTATTATGTAGTTTATTTTTGAACTTGTTCAAAAGTATCTAGTTAGTATCTGAACTTGTATTCTATTATTCAAGTTGGTACTTCTGCACTAGTACCGTTAATTTGTGCTAACGTAGCACTAATGACCAATCTTATAGTAACATGTGACAACCACTCAATATGACGCGTGACAAAAATAAATTAAAAAATTAAAAATCTTTTTAAAATGTAGATTAATCTAAAAATATAATTTTTTTGGACAAATTCTAATATCAACTAGGTACTTCTCGAACAAGTTTAGATACCAACTAAACTTATTCATGGGACAGACAAAAATATAAATTTGTGAGGGTTTGGGCAAAAATATTACGCCCAAAGTTTGTAATGTTTTATATTATGTTATATTTATATATTATTTAATTTATAACACATAAAAATTAAGTCTATAGTAATATATTAAAAAAATTTAAGACCACTATACATAAAACTATAATAATAAAAATTTATTTATTTATTAAATATAAAATTAAAATAAATACAGATTTAATTTTTTTAAATGATATGAGCGAGTTTAAAATGAGTTTAGGTTAACCATATACAAATATGAGTATGTTTAGACAAAATGTTATGCCTATATTACGGGTCAAGCCGGACTCGTGCAATTATAAAATATATTAATATCATGCTTAGACTTAGTGTGACCCATGAACACTTTTAGCACCAACTAGGTATTTGACAAATTCAGACACTAACTAGGTAAAAAAAAAATTTCAAATACCAATAAAATATATTTGGACAAGTTCAGGGTAAACCACTTATTAACCCAAGGAAAAAAATTACCTTCAAGCAACATTTCACCATTCGCGATCGTTGAAGAAACCATTCCTCATGGAGAGAGGTAGATTCAATGTTGTATCTGCAACAGCATGGTCTATTCTTCCATCTAAATAGATCTTAACCTTCTTGAGATGCGTCTTGTTTTGGAGTTTGGCTTTGTCAGCCTGTTGCACATCTATTACATTTCCCACCAGCTTCAGACGAAGAATTTCATGGAGGTTGTTCAAGTTTTCGAGATCTCCAATGCAGAACACTTTAGGATCATCGCAATCCGCTCTTGCAATGATATCTGTTAAAATCCTTACAGATGTTAATTTCCCAATCCCTTTGGGGTAGTAAGTTAGACCGGAACAATCTGTAGTACAAAGATACCTCAAATTGATCAAGTTCCCCACACCATCCGGTAGTTTTTCAAGACGACTGCATCCATGAAGATCCAAGGATAACAAATCATGCAATTGGCAGATTGTATCAGGTAGTCTATGTATCATCTTGCAACAAAATAAGTTGAGATGCCTTAAATGTATCAAATCACCTATTTTGCTTGAAATCTTGGGAAGCAAATTATCACATGAATTATTCATGCCCAAATCTAGCACCCTTAAGCACGGAGATTGTACAAACAATTGGTGCAGAGAATCGCATGTAACAACTCGGGTTCCCAAGGCAGAAAAGATTGAAAGGCTACGCAATTTGCTACCACCTTTAATTGAAAGAGGAAAATAATGATCTTCTTCAAGAATGACCGTCAAGTGGCGAGCATCATTCGAAGGTAATTGAAATTTCATGATTTCAGATCTATTTACCTCTTTCATCACAAAGTCTTTACTTGTCAAATACTGTACAAGATCATATATTATGTCATGCATCTTACATGCAACAATGCCAGCGTCATCTTCTTCCACAAAATCTTGGAATAAAGAGCAAGATGCTAAGTGTTGAAAGAACTCTCTACCTGTAGCTTCAACCTCATCTTCTCTCTTTACATTGCCACTAGGAGCTAAGTAACCTTGTCCAATCCAGTGCCTGATTAAATTATCTATCCGGATTTGCAATCCTTTAGGAAAGGTTACACAATACAAGAAACAGTCTCTGATTCTTGACTGCGGCAAATCATGATAACTCAAGAATAAAGAACGCAAAACACGTTCCCACACAGCCAAATTGCATAGCTCTTTGTCATTGATATCATTCCACAATCTTGCTTCACTTTTTTGTAAGTGATGTCCTAGATCCTTCGCAACAAGTGGCAAACCTTTACTTTTCTTTGAAATTCTCTTTGCAATGCATTCCAAGGGTTCGCGATTTTGTTGAGAAAGTTGATCCTTTCCAACAAATGCAAATTGCTTAAGAATTGACCAACAATCTTCATCAGGTAAACTCGACAAATAATAAATCAAACCTGAATTGCAAGATAAGGTATTTGCAACAGATACCTTCCGAGTAGTAACCAAAATCTTACTTCCAGGCTTACCATGTTTTAAAACAGCTTGCAGGTCTTCCCAATCTCCATTATCGTCTGCCCACACATCATCTAAAACAAGAAAAAATCTTGTATCTATGATTTTCTGCTTAAGATTACCAAGAAGGAAATCTAAAGTAACTGAATCTTGGAGGTACACAGGAAAACTAAAATTATCTTCTTCAAAAGCTAAAATGATATCACGCGCAACTTTTTCTTGTCAAAAGGTTGGAAACACACACCAAATCATTTTGTCAAATCTTGTCTTAAGAAGTTCATCATTGTAAATCAATCGGGCAAGGTCGGTTTTGCCAATACCTCCCATCCCCACTATGGAGATAGTTTGACTGCCCTGTTCTTCCTCATAAACTAAACGGAACACTAACTCAGTTTTATTCCGCTTCGACCAATAATTTTGATAGATCACAATAGCTAGTACTTTCTTTGTTCCGCAGAGGAGATATAATTTTACTCTTGCCCAGATCCAGCTTGTTTTTCAGCTCAAATGGACTCAGTTTTTCACAAATCTTCTTTATTCTATCAGAACTACGACGATATGCAATGAATTCAAGTAGACAATTTACCTTGGCACGAACAGATTCTGCCTTCCGTACTTTACAGCTCCATAAATTCAACACATCCTCGATTTCATAAATTACAATTTTCAGATCTTCTAGCAACAGTTTGATTGCATCGTCTGTAATTTGAAGGTCCTCTGCATCTTTGAGAACGGATCGGATGGATTTCAGATATGTTTCAAGATTTTTGAGAGCAGCCTCGCGGTCTCCCCACATCGTCATCTCTTTTACCGCTTGGTCACTCAAGATTGTTGTTATCTGTTGCAAGACTACCGTAAGAATTGCCTCCGCCATTTTTATGATAGCTTTTACTTCTCCCTGATTTATACTTCAAATCACAACAAATTACAGGAAAAGAAACATTGAGAAATCGAGAGAAAGGGGGTGAAACAGCGTCAATGGATTGAGGAGAGCAGCAGGAAACAAAAGCCAAATAACCCAAAATTTCTTTTTTGTCCTTTTCGCTAATGTTCGACGTATAAAAGGATAAATTTCACTTTCCTCTTGGATCAATTATTTGTTCTACTTTCAACTGAGTAAAACAATTCATCAATTAATTTTGTATAGTTAAATGTTTATTTTGTGTTTTGTATGTAAGGTAAAATAATAAATTTAATCAAATATAGCTTATTTCAGGTGCGAAATTAGAAAAAAAAATTATGGGCTAAAATTAAATTGTAATTTTTACGATAGAAAAATACAATTTCACCATTTTAATAGACTACATCTTTATAATTTTTAATAGATTAAATCAAATTTTTATATTTTAGGGGAGCCAAAGTATATTTTTATTTTTATTAATTTAAAATTTTAATTTTTTTAGAGGGTCCATATGAAAAAAAAAATCATTTTAGGGAGGGCCAGGGCCCTTGCCAATCCCCTAATTTCACCACTGGTTTACTTTATATTTTATTTATAAGGTATAATAATTGAAACGGTATGACGAAATCTAAGGTTTTAAAAACTAAATCGATGATCAAACCAATAAGGTTACTAGTTTGTTGATCCAATTGATTCAATTGGTTTGATTGATTAGTCTAATTCAATTAAATAAATCATAAAAAATTCATAAAAATAAAAATATATTAAAATATTTTAGTTCAACCAGTTCAATCGCATCTAATTCGACCAATTTTTTTGCCCAGTTCAACCAATCTTTCATGAACTTTTAGTGAGAAAGTTAATTCTCTATATAGAAATCGAAAACTTTGAGCTTTTCAGAATATAGAATTTATTCTTATAAACAAATTACCACTATTTTATGATAAAATAACAGCGATAGGTGTAATTAAATCATCTCATAGATCCTATTTTAGGAAAATAGTACAAAAGTTTTACTTGAATAATGAGTAATTAAATAGTATTGTTTTAATATGATACTACAGTTCCCCTTTATTCAAAACACTAAGGGGCGGCAACATACCCTACTATGCACTAGGGTTTGTCACCCCTTTTACATAGGATGAGTTCTTGGGCCTGTCTCAAATTATCGGGTTATACATATTGAAGGTTTAGCCGAGATGAATAACCTTGATATAATATCAGTTTATGTGAGCAATTCTGTTGTAATGTCAACTTGTCCGAAAGCAACCTAATATATCATCAACTTGTGTGACCAACTTATTCCCGTGTATTCGAGCCCGTTTTGCTATAGTTCCATCGGACGATATTCAGTTGATTGAAAATAGAAACTAAACAATGGAATGAGAATGAAATGGTATTTGGTGATACTTGATATATGGGTTGTTACATGACTTTGTTTAAGTTTTTATATTACTTATGATGTTCGAACTTAGGCAGTTCTTTTGGGAATGCAATGTGACCTGTCATTACATCTAATCACTTATTGGTCTCTTTTTGTAAAATTGGAGAATTGAATAAGTCATTGTGCTTGTATAAAATATTGTTACTATTAACTATATTTTTTAATATTTCTATTATTACATTAATTATTTAAAACATATATTATGATATCTTTCACAAAAACAAGTAAAAGAAAAAGGAAAAGAAGCAAAATTAAGAGTGAATTATTATTGTTGGGAGCCAAATAGTACATTATTAATCTCTCAAACATATAATTAATTAATATTTATTCAAACCTTTCTTCAATATGAATGGGAGGATTCCTTCACTAAAATTTTTCAAATTTTACCAATTTAATTAAAATTTGAGAATTTTAAAAGGTTTAATGAGAATTATCAAAATTCTGAATAGTTTAATTAAAAATTAATTGAGAAAATAAGAATTTCCAAAAAGAATTTGAGAGATCTAATTAAAAGTTTTAAAAATTGTTTAATGAAAATTTACAGAATTTTAATAAACTAAATTAAAAATTTTATAAAATTAAAAAGGTCAAATGGCAATTTTCTAAATCTTGGGGGTCAAGGTAGCCTCTGTCTTCCATGAGGATCAGTGGCATAACGTAGTGGAGACCCAAGGCGCCATAGCCCTCTTAAAATAGTAAATTTTAATTTAGGCCTTTTATAATTTATAAAATTTTAAATTAGTAATAATAAAACTATACTTTGACCTCTTAAAATGATACAATTTTGATTTAACCTTTAAAAATTATAAAGATATAAGCTATTAAAATTATAAAATTCTATTTTTACCATCATACAAATATACAATTTAATTCCAACCCTCTCAAAAAATTTTCAAGCTCCATCACTGAAGAGGATTCGGCTAGTAATTTATAAAAAGGAATGAACAACCATTTGGTAACTCATAAGGCATAAAATATAAACACGACAACGAAATTACTTAATGTCTTTTATGAGACAGTACAAGCAAAACACAAACTTTTCTTTTTACAATCGATGCTTATATTACAATTTAATACGAGTGGCGATATGCTCTACATCTTAAATTTTCAACACGTAATTTTAACCACTTATTTTTAATAAATACGATAAAAAAAATACAAAATGCTACCACCAGCATAAACGGATTCTACCACCACCACCACCACCACCACCACCATCGATAGAGCCTCTCAATTGATATGTTCTGCAAAATATTAGGATCTTGGGGGTTTGAAGTGATTCATTGGGAGCATGTTGAACGAAAGAAAGAAATTTTATGTAAAACTCAACTAGGCAAAGTTAAATAACTACTATTGAAATTGAAAAGTTGTGTAACTTCTTTTCATATTCAAATATTACAGGTAGATAAAAAGAGAAAAGAAAGGATAATTTGTCGTCTATTTTCGAACTTATTCAAAAGTATTTATTTGGTGTATGATTTTTTTTTATCTAATTGGTACCTGAATTTATATTCTGTCACCTAGGTTGGTATCTCTGCACTAACACCGTTTGTTTGTGCTGACGTAGCACTAATGGTCAATGATAACTTGTTCATTTTGCATAATTTACGTGTTCAACTCGACTTATTCTCAAATTAATCCCTGGTAATTGGTGCGTTTTGTGTTTAAATATTGACAGGAACAAAATTCGGGCACTTTAAATCAAAAACAAGCAAAGAAGGGGTTAGATTGAAGCATGGAAAAGAGAAGAGGGACCAAATTATAAATTTGGGACATTTGATGGGATAGTCAGATCTTGACCTTGTAAAAGCCAAAATTAGTAAATTAAATCTGAAAATATTTTGTGTAATTAGAGGTAGGTGGGAAAAGCCTAAAATTAGTATGTGGATTTTGTATAAATAGGTGGGCTGTGTACTTGAAAAGATATACTTGAATTGGCTTGAACAATTAAATTAAACCATTTTTTCTCCCTTCCAATTTTATGCGCGTAGCATACCGTCATTCATGAAAAGATTTATTTGATTGCATGTATATGTTAGTTGATATGGAATATCGGTATATAGGACTAAAATGACATGAATTACATAGAATATGATATATGACATGAAAATTGGATAGAAAAATGTTAGATGACATGAAATATATGTGTATTGATGATGAATTCGATTGTAATTATGATTGTGAAAGAGAAATGATGTGTACAAAATTATAAAATGAAATTGAACATTAATACCTTATTAACTAGTCGGACCGAGTTGGATATAGTTGAAATGATTTTATGCCAGAATATGCTTTTGCGCCAAGATGCACCTTATGTGCTAGTATGCACTTTGTGCGCCAGTGACGCACTTCGAGCACCAGTTTACACTTTACGTGTCAATTTATCTAATGATGCACTTAGGTGCCAGTTTGGTGTGTTGGTTGGACAATTTGTGTATCTGTCCGAATTATGTTAATGTGAGTTATAATTGGTAAACTTAATTAATGATATCGAAATATAAAAAAATTGATGATATGGTCTCAATTGTGTTCCCATGCGGGTTATAATAGAAAGATTATGTGAGCTATTGAGCAAATCGATTGAAAACGAGTCCTGGAGGCTAGATGATTGTAAATGAGTCAATCGATTCCAGTAAAATGGATCAAATGGTAAGTTACCATGACAAGTGATGTTAAATGAATATGATAATGGGTTGTAAAAAAAGTGTATGTTTGGGTTAAAATCGATTATGAGCAATATATATTAAAGAATGGAATTTTACTAGTGAATTGACTTCTTAATGTTATATGTGTTTATTCGTATTGAAAAATAATGAGAATTAGTTTAACATGAAATGGTCAGACATGGAATTATATGTACATGCAATTGTACTAAATTATGGGTGAAACGCTTACGTCACTTCTTGGTGGGTGTTTTTTCGTTTACGTACAGTTGAGGTGTCCCCCTCCATCAATTGTAGATGGCTTTTTGCGGAGGAGGGCAAAATCTTCCTCTAAAGGACAATACCTTCCATTGTTGAGGAACTAGGTCGGTGTCTTCGAGGATAATACTTCAAAGACTTCTTTCAAAGGAGTTAATCCCCCTCAACAATGTTAATTATTGGCTTAATGCACACTTTAATCCCTAAAGCATACTGCTTTTCTCATTTTGGTCTTTAAAGTTCTTTTTGGCCCACTTTAATCCTTAACATTATCAGATTTTTTTCAATTTAGTCCTTTGATTGTTAAAAACTAACGATTAGGATATTTAGCCAATCATATGTTGCCACATTTCAGATCATCATATGATAATGTCATCATGACATCGTCTTCTAAAAACTTTTAAAATTTTCTTTCAAATATGAGAAAATATAAAAAATCCAAATTTTATTAAAATTAAAAACAATATAAAAATAAAAGGTTCACTAAATTTAAAAAATTATAAATTAAATATTTTTAAAATTTTATAAATCATATTTACTAGAGCTAGAACATGAGATTATTGTCTCATGAAAGAATACCACCTACCTAATTTTTATAATTCAATCAATCATAATTCAAAATTGGTAGATCTTTTAGGTGATAAATTTGAACAAGTTTCTCTAAATTATTTAAATAATAAAAATAATGTTATTTATTATTTAAATTATTTAATTGAAATTTATCCAAAATTTTTACATAATAAGATCTACCAATTATAAACTCCGATTAATTAAACGGTAAAATAATTATCATAAGTGATATCAATCATCTTATGTTCAAGTTCTACTAAACGTGGTTGATAAAATTTTTAAAATATTAAAATTTCAAATTATTTTGTTAAAATATCTGGTATTTTTATGCTTATATTGTTTTTGTAATTTTATAATATTTTTCTATTTTTTAATAATTTTTGAAAAATTTAAGTAATTATTATATTTTTTTTGTTATTTTTCAATTTTAAAAAAATTTCATTATAATATCACAATAATATCATTGTATACCATGTGACGACATATGATTGACTAAATATTTCGGCCGGTGTTTTAACATCCAAAAACTTAAACTAGGGACATCTGATAACGTTAGGGATTAAACTGAAAAAATCTGACAATATTAGAGTCTGAAGTGAGTAAAAAAGTAACTTTAAGAATCAAAATGGAAAAAAGGGTATACTACAAGCACTAAAATGTGCGTTAAGTTTAAGCCTTAATTATTTGAAGGAATATTTTTGTTAAATTTTGTCTTGAACTCATGCAAGACTAACGTGGAGTGTAAAGTTAAATTAAAAACTCAAATTTGAGTAGCAAAATGGCAAATTTGTACATAATCTCAAAGTACAACGGTAAATATGATTTGAAATAAAATACGGCCACAAATTCTAGTATTCACTAAAATTATGGTGGCAAATTTGCAATTTAACCCAGGATAATATTGAAAATCCAAAATTTTCATATACAATACCATCATTATCGAGCATTGTCCTCTTCAAATTCAAAGTCCAAATGTTGATTCCATATACATTACAGAATAAAGAGTGAATACTACCTCAAGATCATAACAGTTCTCACCGCTTTTAGCCAAGAACATCAAAAACTAGACATGACAATACGCATATATGTTCCATGTCTCGTATTTCCTTTTTGTATGCATCAATCGTATAAAACATAAATACAATATAAATTATTAAATACGTTAAATCTGAACACAAATACAATATATATATATATGAAATGAACACACCAACCATGTATATCACAATGTTCTGAACATGACATGTTAGTCTATCGTACCTATTAAAAACAACGAAAAGCTTAAACCACTAAACTTTTATTTCCTAACCGTCTGAATTTTAGAATCACAATCTAATAGATTCAATGAAGTTGATCTTGTTATATTGCGAACCATGAAGAAATACAGGCAGTTACTATAAACCAAACCTAACTCTAATTAATAATGGCATTTCTAGTACACCTTATCTGTTTCGGTTTACCTTATAAAACCCAACTAGCTACTGCAGAAGTAGAACCTTGCACGGAAATAGGCTAAAACAGTACCTGAGAGGAAAGATCTGACTGTGAATTTTTCGCCATTGTTACGGGGTGGAGCCGATATGCGACTAGT
The DNA here is from genome assembly GCF_025698545.1 of Gossypium raimondii. Classification (NCBI taxonomy): domain Eukaryota; kingdom Viridiplantae; phylum Streptophyta; class Magnoliopsida; order Malvales; family Malvaceae; genus Gossypium; species Gossypium raimondii. The sequence goes on from NC_068575.1 coordinate 4,811,202, forward strand.
GGAAAGGGTTTTCCACACTAGACCAGGATATGTCGGGGACAAATACCGCGCTATCAGATTGATTGTGAGAATCTTTAGGCCAATACAACCCTGAGGCTGTAGGAGGTGAAGGCACTTGTGGTACTGCCCAGTGGGATTCCGGCACCTGACCCATGTATTCATCATCAAAGACCTCTTCCTCAGCAGGTCGCAAGAACGGTGAGCCATCGGAGTCTCCGCACTTGCCACTATCAGCCTGACAGAATCCAGAAGAAAAAAAAAAAGAAAAAACACAGAATTCTTAGCTGCATTAGGCAGACCTTTTAAATGATATATGGTACTAGTTGAACAATGGAAGACTCAAGATCACAGCATATAGTTCAATTTACTAGTTGAGCTAATCTCCCCTCTCTGGCATCATGCTTCATGCTGCAACTTAATGGCATAGCAAACAAAAACTACGAAAACTCGCAGTACACTGATCAAGTTGCATAGATCTTTCTATATCTAAAGACCCAAAGTACTAATAACCATTAAAAGCACATACCAAACCATACAGGTCAAGTCAGAACTAATTAACTTTGCAATTGAAGAACATAATACAATAGTTGACTATCCAACCAATAGATTAAAGCTTAGCTATTTATTGGTGATCCTCCACCAACTAATTTTACCATGGCATGCATGCTTTCATTTGCTCGTGTCTGTGCCTCAGTGTGTGAGAGCGAGCAAGATCTGCCTATTGGGGATTATTTGATTAATGATTACCACACTAGTAAACGCAGGTTCATAAATCGTTAGAGAATGATCAGGAAGGTTAAGAACATGGATGACCTCCGCTCTACATGAGAACAACATTAAACATAGTACAGAAAACCACAATTACAGGCATACCTTAGATAACTCATTATCCATGTAACCAAAGCTTTGGTTTAAGCCAGTTAGCCCAAACAAATCATCCATATGCCATGACTGAATGCCTCCAGCTGTAGAACCCCCACCATATGACACTTTTGTCGGCACGCTGTTCTCAACTCCGATAATAGACGGAAGAACTTCATTGCATTCACTAATAAATGACATAGGAGCGTCCCTTTTAGACATAGAATCGGATTTAGTTTCTGAAGTCTTTTCACTAGAAGGTGATTTGATATAGGATGAAGATCCAACAGGGTCAGTTGTTGTGTCAAGACCAACTTTGACTCCAGTAAGCACAAATCTCTGGTGACTAGAGACATAAGGATTTGCTGTATGTATAGCAATATCACATTTTCGGCAGAGTAAAGCTCGGTCTTGCAAACAGAAGAAAAACCCAGATGTTTCCTGTCAAAAAAATATTGACTTTTTCAATAGTAATAAATGTGTCGAAATATAACAACATTATAAACAACATTATAGAACCTTAAACAGTAATAAAACAGTAATATAACACCTTAAACAACATTATAAAACAGGAGAAATTTCATAAACGGTACAGGGATACACGATTTATCGAGAAGATTTGTTCAGAAATCAATTATTTTTTTTAAGGAAGAAAATAGAAAATAATTCTAAAACGGGTCCAAAAATACAAATTAAAAATAAAAATTACGTACAAGAAGCAACAATCAAAACAGGATCCTGTTTAAACTTCAAAAATCAAATTTTAGCTCGTTCTTAAAATTTTATCGAAGTTAAGATCCTCAGATATAAACTACAAAAGGCTTCCCCTAATTTAGTTTCCCAAGTCTCTCAGTATGCTCGCTTTCCATCTTTTTCCTTACTAGCTAAGCAAAATCAGCTAAAATTTTTCAAATTAAATCCAAATTCCACCTTACCTTTCACTTAACTTTGACCTTCAAAACACCTATAAGCAAAAAACAGGAAAAAAAAAGTGTTTTCTAGAATTCGAGTACCTGGCAAATGTCACATGTAGGCATATGAGAAGAAGAAGACGAGAGGGGAACACGCTGATGCTTGCTGGCCAACTTGTTGGCAGCATGAACTTTCTCGTCACACTCCAAACACAGCGCCGCCTCGTCTGAGCAGCACAGCACCTTCGCCTCCGCCACCTCGCACACGTTGCACTGTATCCTCATCTCTCTCTATCTCTAACAAATTCCAATTTTTACACAAATTTTCAGATTTTTATTTTATTTTTCTTATTTTAAAAATGGAGAGGGGTTTATTTCTGGTTTAAGGGAGCAGGAATAAGAAAAGTGAAGCAAACTGATTCTCATTTTAATTATTTAATTATTTATTTTTTAAAAAATTGTTTTTGGGGCAGAGGATATTTTTTTGAAGCTATGATTTCAGAATTGCACACGTGGCAGATTTCTGATTGTATCTTTGACTCTGGAGACCGGATCGCCTCTCTGCTTCTGTTGGGTTTCGACCGGTAAAAAAGTAACGTTTTACTCTGGGCTTTGATTTTAACCATATTAACCGATCCAAACCGAAATTTAACTTCGGTTTACTTAATGGGTTAGTCTTTAATTTTTATTTATACAATTTGAATTACTTCATATATTCATAAATTTTTATTTTTAATAATATTTATTTTTTATAAGATGAATATTCGATAATAAGTTATAACTTACAATCTTCTAACATAATCTAAAAGGTAAGTTTTTTTATAAGTTTATTTGCAGAGTCCAACAAATTTCAATAACCAAAAATTACTCTCTTTTTGTTCAATTTATTTTCAATAATGGAATTTTTTAACTCCAAAAATAAATTAAACCTATTCATTTACTATTATTTTTTTTCAAATAATTTTGTTACTTTTTAAATATTAAAAATTATCTTACCCACCATACTAGGAAAAAATTATTAAAAACACGTACTCCTAAATAGTATTTTCAGCTTTTTTTTAGAATAAATAAATAATTATCAAAATAGGATAGGAAACAATTAATTATCAAACTAGGTATTTGTTACAATAAACTATGGTGTCGCCTGATCAATTGGCTGCACCATCTCCACTTCCCTCCATGATTACTTTTAAAAAAGAAAATTAATTTTTCTTGTACTGCCAATGTGTCAGGCAGCATCAGAAATATTTTTAATATTTTTTAGTTAATAAGTTAATAATTTGGTTTAGTTGGTTAGACGGTTAAATGTTAAAATTTTTATCTCCAAGTCTTAGATTCGATTCCTCTCTTACTCATATTTACATTTTTTGGTGCAGTCACTATGTTAGGTAGCACCGGTAATATTTTTAATATGTTTTTAGTTGATAAATTAACAATTTAGCTTTTTGTCAAATGGTTGAAACAATATGAAATAAAAATACAAAATATGAGTAAGAGAGGAATCAAACATGGACTCAAAGATAAAATCATTAACATTTAATCATTTGACAAAAGAAGCTAAATTGTTAATTTGTCAACTAAAAATATTAAAATATTACTTGTGCTGCCTAACATAGTAGCTGCACAAAAAAATGCAAATATTAGTAGAAGAGGAATCTAACCTGAAACTTAGAGATAAAAACTCTAAAATTTAACTATCTAACCAAATAAACTAACTTATGAATTTATCAACTAAGAAATATTAAAAATATTATTGATGTCGACTAACACGTTGACGACACAAAAAAAATCTTTTTTTTTAAAGTAATCATGCCGCAATGATTGAAGGGAAGTGGGGGTGGTGTCGTCGATTGATCAGGCGCACCAATAGTTTAATTATTTTCTTATTCTATTTTGGTAATTATTTATTTATTCGATATTATTTAGGTAAAAAAACCAATATTTTCTTTCAATATAATTCTAATAATTTATTAATTAAAAGTTGGAACTCATTCCATAAAATATATTTTTTAAATGAAATTATAAATATCAATTGATTTTGTCGATTGAGTCTTAACTCAATTGGTATTAACACTGTTGTCAATGCACGAGGATATGGGTTCGAGCGCGCTAAAGTACATTATTCTCCTATTTGAGGGTTGTGGGGACTATCGTAGTTCTAGACATTGTATAAAAAATAGGCATTATAAGAACTTATAATAAGATTAATATTCAAAAAAACATCAATTGATTCTATGATATATATTAAACTAGATTAAACAAAGGTGAAGTTAGGGGGCAAGCAGAGATCGTGTCCTCTCTACCCACAACAAAAGGAAAAAAAATATTTTTTTAAATTTATTGAGTATTTGTAAAGTTTTAAATTAATTTAATATATAATTGTATTCTAATTTCTCCTAAATTTTAAATTTTAATTATGCTCTTTTAAAAAAATTATAAATTAATCTCTTAAAATTATAAATTTATATATTAATATAATGAGGAAATTACATTTTAAATCTCCCGTTTAAAATTCTCCCAAAAGTAATTCTAACTTCACCCTTCAACTAAACATTGATTCCCAATTTACTTTGGATTTGACATTTTTCAATGGTAAAAACAATATTTTATTTTATTTATATATTTAATTTTATGACTAAATTCTATGGGTGGTTAACAACTCTAATCGCGTCTCTTTATCATAAAACTATTATTGTTGGAAATTTGAAGATTCCAAGGAAAGGTGCTTAGATTTTGATAATATCAATCATTGCAAATAATTGGTTCTTGCAATTTGAATAGATAAGGTTTTGTTTCTTTCTTTTCTTATCAAATGTGGATAAGATAATTTTAAATTATTTAATCATTTAACCGAAAAATGTATACGTCATATCTCGAAAATTCAGAACGCAATGGTTAATTATATGATTAAGTTTACTGTTACAGATTTTACATGAGTCCAATTGTTTAAAGACCTCACGTTCAAGGATTTAGTTCAACGAATTATATTGATCTTATGAAAAATTAATATATTATCTTAAAATTGTTTTATTCTACTAAAAGACTTGATTCATTTGAAATCAAATCATAAAAAAAATAAGATTGTTGAAAAATTGATTGTAAATTTGTATTGTTGTTCAAAATTATATCGATAGTTAATTTAAGAAAACCAAAACTACCATCCTCGTCCCTCAATTTTGAAATATTTATATTTTGATATAGCACAAATGTAAGTAAACACATAACAGAGACCTGATTAGCCATATCATTAAAAGAATGAAAACTGTAAGATGTTAGATTTAAGAACAAAAAAAAAAAAAACCCTACTACAAAAGCATCAATTGACATTGTGTATCGTACAAGAAATTCTTGTACGTACCTTTTCCTGTCACCTTAGTAATAGATGTAGGACCAGTATGAATTATGATGAAGATATGTGCGAAATGGTTTATTTAGGTATAATTATAAATTTAGCTTTTAATGTTTATATTTTTGTTAATTTGATCCTTTTATATTTAATTTTGGTTATTAAATTGTTCTTTTAATTGAAATATTGACTAAAGCATTAATTTTAACAATGTTGGTGTTGCAATTCATATGATAGTCTATGTGTTTTCATGCTAATATAACACTATTTATCTTTGTGTCACGTCAATAAATAATTTAAAAATTATAAAAATATTTAAAAGATAAAAGAATTTAAAAAAAACTTGAAGTATACATAGATTGTCATATTTAAAAATTTAATATTTTTATTAGTATTTTTATTAAAAAATAACAATTCAACTCTTTTTGTATGTTGATGGTCGAATATAGATTTTTTAAAATATTGAGAATTGGTTAAATTTATGAATAATCAAAATCTTACATTCCGTTAAAATGAAATCTTAAAAAACTGTCATTGTCGACATGGTCGGCCTTAGTACCAATCGTCACTACTCGTTAGCTCTGTCTTGGTTCCCCATCTTTCACTTCTTCGTTTTCTTTCTTTCTTTTCGTGGGCTTTTATTTTTCTACTCATCAAATTTCTCGAGAGCTACCATGCCCTAGCGATGGCCGCTGATCGTCGATAGACACCATGGTGTTTCCCTTCGCGTGCGCGTCTATTTCCTTTCATGGGGCTCCGACGGCTATTGACTTTTTTTTCTTTGTTCTAGCATGTCGCCAATGACTTTATTTATTTTTCTTTTTTTTTTTGTAAGTTTCTGCTCCATCCTTTGTGTCATCTAACAGAGGCGACAGGGACGAAAGCTACCCGAAAAAAGAAAAATTCGTTTTAATCCCCATAAAATTATTAATTATAAATTTACATGATAAAATTATACTTTAATCTTGGAAATAAAAAAATTATATTTATTCCTTTTAAAAATAAAAAATTATAAATTAATACATTATAACATTATATTTTATTTTCTCAAAAATTTATAATTTAACTTCTGAAAACTTGGAGGCCAAGGCTGCAGTTTCCATTGGTTGGCTCGTGATCTCATTGTTATTTTAACCGATGTCTATGGTGGTTTTTTTTTCTTGTCATAGAAATGGTTTCCTTGATAAGAGATCATTGTTTTCTAATGATGAAGTGTGATAGTAGGGAAATATCGGTTTGGTTGGATTTTTTGAATCATCTATTATTATTTGGTTCGATTTTCAATTTTTCATATTAATTTTCAGTTTTAAATTTTTAATTTCTTTTTATAAAATAAGCTTTATTTATGATTTTGAATATTATTTGATAAAATTTAAAATTTTTATAAATATTTCTAAAATTAATAAATTTTCAATTAAATAAAATATTCAATAGCTTTTATATGATTTTTAAAAAAATTATGTACAACTTTTAAGTTACTTTTGCTATTTTAATTATAAAATAATTTTATATCATAAAATAAAATTAATTCTAGATTAAATAAAAAGTTTGGTTCAGTTTCGAAAAATCACAATATTTTAACTTACATTTTATAAACCATTCAAACACATTCATTCGAATTAGTTTTCGATTATTCTTTTTTAGCTTTACGTGATGGATCCCCTCCCAACCTGGCTTGAGTTTCCTTTGAGCTTGATGTTCATTTATGGGCTTTCAGGTGTTGTTAGTTGGGTTGGATTTGTGACCCTTTGAGCTTTTATATATTTTTTGGATAAATTGAATCGAAGGTCATTAAGTTATTAGTATGTTACATTTTGGTTATTTCAACTTTAAAAAGTTATAAGATGGTCACTAAATTATTTCAAAGCTTTCATTTAAATCATTAGGGTGTTAAAATCATTGTTGTATGACATTCTCTATTAGCACCACGTACACCAATCAAAAGCTATCATTCCGTTTCTCTTCTATAATCATTTTTTTTCATGAAACAACTTTAAACGTCACGAATTTGTGAACCAAAATCTAAACAACTTTTTTTATCTAATCCCCAACATTGAATGTCAAATCAACTTACATCTAAAGAATGTTCATCTACTCGTTGATGGGTATTGATTCGCCTTATCAATCGTCGAATCACCTCTTCGAGGTCATTAGTTGAACTTTAAAAAAACTCGACAACCTAATGATTTAAATAAAAACTTTCAAATAGTTCAGTGACTTAAATGAAAAATTTTGAATAGTTCAGTAACTGTTTTGTAACATTTTAAAATTGGCTAACCAAAATATAAACTTATTAATAGTTTAATGAAGTTGTACTTTACCAATGTTTTTTTTTTACCTCTGGATCTCCACGTAACTATCTAAATTTTTAATGGAATCTATCTTTTAACCAAAATAACAATAATTGTTTGGCATAATAATTTATTTGGCTCTCCAACTTTAACAAAAAATATATTTTAACTCTTTATTTAATTTTTGTCTTTGAACTAACGTTATTTGCCAAATCACCCGAAATGGATGAAAAGTTAATATTTATTAACATTGTTGACGTAGTATACATATAGATTGCCACATGAATACCATGTCAAGAACTAATTAATTTTTAATGTTGAAAATTTCAAAAATATAAAAAATATTAAATAAGTTATTAACATTATTAAAAAGTATAAAAATTATAAAAAAATATTTTTAAATTTTTTTAAAAATTATTTAATTGCTAACACGACTTACACGTGACATATACATGGATGTCAGATCAACAACGTTAGTAGACGTTAACTTTTCTATCAATTTTGAGGTGATTTAATAAACAATACAAATTGAAAGATTAAAAGAGGCAAAAATTTAAATGGAGGGCCAAAATGATTTTTTTCATAAGGTAGGAGGGCCAAACAAGTCATTATGCCTAATTAATTTTATGGAAAAATATAATAATTATCGGTTAAAAACTATGAGTGCTTTTACTGTTATACCCTTATCATTACATTCATATTGCCTCGTCTGTATATGATCCTATTATGTCATTTCGCAGCATGCTAACTTATTCAAATACTTAAAACTCCCATGCATTTAAATTGAAAATTCGCGCCAAATTGCTTCAATCTTCATCTCACTCTTCACAGCTTTCACGAACAAAGAATATAGGAGAAAGGAAAAGAGATCTCTTTTCCTCTGATAAATCTTCAGGAAATTTCAAGGTATAGTACAATTTATTCGATCTCAACTTTCTTTTCTGCGTTTTCAATTTCTTCTTTCTTTTTTTACTCCCTTTTCTTTTCTTTTTTTTGAATTTTTCTTAAGTTTTAATCACTATTCTCTGAATTTCTAGGGTTTTCATTGAGGTTTGATCAATTACGTAGAGAATATGCAGCTTTCGACGGAATTTCCGACCAACTTGACTGATAAAAACGGTAATTGTTACTCTGGTTGTTAAGAAAAATCAGGAAGACAAAAAGAAGAAAATTTTGAAAACCTCGAACCACTGGTTCTCATTTTAATGTTTGGGATCTCATGAAACGAGAATGTTCGTCTGATTTGATCGAGCCTCGTGGTAATGTCAGAACTGAGATAAAAGTAAATGTCAATTTTTTTCTGATTAAATGAAATTCCGTGATTTTCTAGATGTTTATTAAAAATATATTCCCGGAAATCTGATGATTAATTATCAAAATTTGATCATGGATAATTTATGATTTAAAATTTTGCCTTAAGTTCTCCAGAAAATTTGGAAGTTTTCTCCTTGAAATTTCAGTATCTGGTGCTTACTTAAATGTTTGTTAGTATTTGATCATCTGTTCTGAAAGAAATTAAAATAAAATGAAAAAATTTTAAACGACGAAAATCATGATTTTCCATTCACCCATTTTATTTATTTTAAAGGAAGCAAACAAGAGGCTAAAATAACAGGCAAATGGAGGATTCGGCTAATATTGATTAACGCCATGAGTTCTTTACTCACTGGGGCAAAACCTTTGTTTTCCTTGTAACAAATTATAGCAAGCAGACATTGACTTGAAAGTTAATGTAGGCCTAAAGAATCTTGTCCCGATTACTGGTTCTGATGTGCAGATACAGTTTAGAATTGAAATCTCAGAAAATCAACTGAAATGAGATGCAATGCATGCTGGCGTGAACTTGAAGGGCGAGCCGTTTCCACCAAGTGTGGTCACCTCTTGTGTATCCAAATGCATTTTAGATCTTTTCCTTTCTATTAGATATACAGTATGCGCTGCACATATTCCTTGACATTGTAAATAGGCAACGAAGATGCGAGCAAGATCCTTAGCAATGATGCAGCATGTCCCATTTGTGATGAAGTTCTCTCTAAGAGGTAAGAATTTTCATCTGGTGGAAGATGGTCATTGTAATGCTCTCCAGATTTTTGTTTAATTAGCAGTTTGGCACTAATGATTTGCCCTAGAGTTTTCTTTTTCTCTTGTCACTAGTTTGTAGACTCTTTACCTAATGCATATAAGAGACAAGATTACCTGTTATCGTTAATTATTTATCAAGCACCAGGGTTAGGATTGTTCTGCATAGCTAACAGTTTTATTTACTTGTATGTTGTATCTTATTATTTTCAACTCTACTTAGCTAATTTGGGAACTTTTATTCCCAGCCTCATGAAACCTGTGGATATCAACCCAAATGATGAATGGATAAACGTAAGCCAATGCTTCACTTGAATTGTTATTCACAGCTAGCTAAGTCTACAGTTCTACACCATGCTATAGTTTTTCTTTGCCTTTCATTTTGGTGCTGCTTTATTAGTTTGTCTAATTGTTTGTTGTTCACTAATATGACACGTTTTATTGCAGATGGCAATGGCTGGTATTTCTCCACAGATATGTATCCTTCAGAATATAGACCTTTTTTTCTCCTCCCAATTATATGATCTTTTTGTCCTGAAACCTGATTGTATCAGACGGTGCAGAGCTACCAAAATAAGAGGAATTCATTAGTTGATTGTAATGTTCTATTTCGTTTGAAGGAGTTTGCAACTAAAATAGAAAATAGATTCGGATGAACAAGAAAGAATCCTTTCACACACGCATTTCCTTAATGAAATTAGTAATGAAGAGTGCATACAGAAGTGTGATGTTTTACGTTGGGCAAAAGGATCTAGAAATGCAGTACAAGATGAACAAAATTGTAGCTCAGTGCCGGCAGAAATGTGAGGCAATGCAAGAAAAGTTCTCAGAGAAACTGGAGCAGGTGCATACTGCATATCAGAAAATGGCCAAAAGGTGTCAGATGATGGAACAGGAAAATCAGAGTTTGTCAAAAGATAAGCTAGAGCTCCAAGAGAAGTTCTCTGAGAAATCCAGGTAAATATATATTATTTTATTTGAAGTTGTTAATTCTTTTTGTCATAGTTTATATCATGCTTCTTGAAGCTGCTAATCTGCATTTTGTCCTAAATTTCAGACAGAAGAGAAAACTTGATGAAATGTATGATCAATTGAGGAGTGAGTACGAGTCACTGAAACGGTCAGCAATCCAACCTTCAAAAAATTTCTATGCCCGAAATGAGCCTGATTTATTCTCAAATCCAGCAGCTAACGTGGTGGATAGCAGAGAGCCTATTCGAAAAGGTATTCATGTTCTTTTATTATTTTCTTATAATAGCAATCAAGGGATAGTGAAGGCACTTACCTTGAATTGGCACCTAAGTTGTATAAAATACTAAATTAGCATCATTCAACCAGCTGAAAAATGTTTACTAAACCATTTTATACAGTTAAAATGTTTCCTTTGATCTTGATATTCTGATTGCTATGTTATTCGGGCTCGAGTGTCAGTGTGTCATAATACGGGCATGTGCCGGATAAAGACATGATCAAAATTGGAGGATATGTCTGAATATGCATCGGACACTGGTATTGGAGCCGGTATCCGAGAAAAATGAAAGAGTTGGAGGAACATATTCAGTCCAGTTTTTTTCTGAGTCTTTTTTGATTAAATATTTCCCTAGCCAGTTAACTTATTTGCTGCAGATTGGTCGATTTTTTCACCCGGAACTCCAGGGCCCCGAGAATACATATGGCCAGTAAAACAAACTAGTTCAAACTCCAGTCCTTTTGACATTTCAAGTGACTCACCATCAAAACCAGCAGCCATTCCTGGTGATGTTGGAAACAGAAGGGCTACTGGCCACCCTGGTGGTTTCGAACCAACTGCTGCTGCTAATCCTTCAACGATTTTAAGGAACTTTATAATCTCTCCTATAAAGCGGCCACAGCCCTCTCGTAACCGCACTAATCTCTTTACGTAAGCAAGCAAAAAGTATATATAGGTATGTTCAATTTAACCTTACGGTTCATCAGCTGAATTTCAATGAAATCTTTGAGTTTTCCAGGTTGTAGACTCCCAAATCTTGGGCTTTATCATCGGCTAAGAACAAAAGAATGAACTAAAACAACAGCTGATTGCATGTAAGACTCACAAAATCACAGGTACTGTACTGTTTCTTTTTACCTTTCTAGAGTTGCATGATACCCTTTGTGTGGATGAAGCGTAGCTGTTAAAGTAAAAGACAAAGATAGAAATTTGATAGACAATTAGTGGTTAAAGAAATTTCATTTTCTTCTCTTAGATGGTAAGAAAGAGGGTTTCAATTAAGCCAAGCTTTTAACTCTTGCAAATAATGTATATATCAATGTTGTGAGGGAAAATGCGCAGTGAATAATGAAAACATAGATTAATATATATTTCATGATAATCGTATTTAAAATATTTTATATTTATAAAATTTTTGAAAAAATAATAATTTATATTATATAAATTTTGATATATTCAACATACATGTCATATTTGTGTGTGTTTTTTCATATGGTGTACAACGAAGAGAAATGGTTCCAAAGGGACCAATTCGAGCCCTTTCCAAATTTCGTTGGTGCTGGTTAATGCTATTAAAGGGATACAAATATTAAATTTATGATCATTATTGAGAAATATGTATGGATTTTAAACTGATTTATGAATAATCATACCAAAAATTTTAGATACATTTAAAAAAAAAAGAATCTTGCTAGGTACGAATATTAAATCGATTTAATAAATAAATAATATGTTCTGAGCAGAATGTTAAATTGATCCAGGAAAGGATGTGACAATAAACCTTTCATTACTTCATTTAAAATTAATATAAAAATAGTGATTAAATAATTTTTAAAACAATTTTAATTAGTCGGATAAAATCGACAAACAAATTAACTTACGATCCAACTACTTTGAATATATTATTTACAAGATTTCTTTAAATAAAATCATTAGGGATTTTTTTATCTATTAAAAACTTTAATGTTTAAAAATTAAAATCAAATTATTACGATAAAATATGCAAAAATATAAGATGAAAAACTAGATTAAAAATAAATTCAGAAAATATTTTACATAAATATACAAATATCTGAGCGCATAAAAGATTTGTATACCTATGTAATAATAAATTTAGGTAGAATGAATATTTATATTTTTTTGTTAATTTGGTAATTATATTTTAAAGTTAAATTTGGTAATTATTTTTAAAAAGAATTTTTTAAAAGAGTTGAATTTTTTTATATATCACGTTAATAAATAATTAAAATTTATAAAAATGTTTAAAAATAAAAATTCAAAATTCAAAAACAATATAAGAGTTCATAAAATTCAAAAAAGTTAGCATAAAATATACGTTGACTGCCATGTAGGCTATTATATTTAAAATTTTAATGTTTTAGTCGATATTTCTATTAAAAAAAAACAATTTAATTCTTTTTAAAAGGTATTATCAAGTTCAACTCATTTTAAAATGTTGAGAGCTAAATTTAGCTCAAACAAACCGGGTCAAATTGACAAAAGATTTTAGGGTAAACAACACCTAAGGTAGTAAACTATTAGTAAGTTTATGTTTTGGTCACTCAACTTTAAAATGTTACAAAATGGTCGCTGAACTATTCAAAAATTTTCATTTAAGTCACTAAACTATTTGAAAGCTTTTATTTAAGTCATTGGGTTGTTGAATTTTCTTCTCTCTTTTTTTCTTTTTAAAACAAAAAAGGTATAATTAGCAAGTTCCAAGTGATGATTCGACGATCATATGATGGAATCAGTACTCATCAACGAGTAGAAGAACATACCTTATATCCAAGTCAATTTGACAATCGATGTTAGAGATCGGAGAAGAAAGCTTTTTGGATTTGCATATCCGTGACATTCAAAACTATTTCATAACAAAAATGAACTGTAGAAGAGAAGGGAAAGAAAGTTTTAATTGCTGTAGGCGGTGCAAACAAAGAAGTTGAGTAGCCAAAATATAAATTAGTAATATTTAGTGTCCTTGCGCATAGTTTACCCAAGATTTTAGCATTAAGCCCAAAAAAAAAATATACATTTTTTTCTTTTTTCCTTTCACCCCACCATTCCTTTTTCTCACTAAGCAAAATTTTAGATGTCTTCTTTTCACATAAGCGTTTTTTTTTTTAATATTTATATATTAAATAAATAAAATTGGTCCAAACATGCTTGGTTTCCGCCAAAAATTTCCCTTTATTTATTACATTTATATATTAAATTAAGTTATTTTTCAAAATAGAAAATGTCAAAACTCTATCACATGCAAATACGCTAAATACATATATTTAAAATATATAGATATGTTTTAAAAATAACTATAATAAATAATAAAATATATTTTTGAAACTAATTAATAATAACAAACGAATTATGTAAGACGATAAAAGAGAAAAGTTAGATTAAATTGTGCATATTAAAATAAAAATGTATAAAGCAAGTAAACTAAAACTTTGGTTGAGTAGTAAATTTAAAAGATTATTAATTTAATTAGTATGAGTTCGAATCTCATCATATATGTATTTTTATTGGTTTTATTTAAAATAAAAATTAAAACATTTATAGAAAAAATAGTATATATAATTATCGTAGTTTGAAAATTATAAATGTATAACTTAAATTTAGTTTTGAAAATATTAACTTCTCTTGTAAACTCAAATAAATACTTTATCTTTTTTTATAGAATATCTAAAATTATCTATAATCCATTCTCAAACCTATGTCTTCTCATACGGGCAATTATATTGATGCCAATCAAGCTAAGACAAGTCAATCAAAATTATGTGATGTTTTCTTTTTAGCTATGTAAAAAAATTTTGATGATTGCAATGAACCTAAATTTAACTCATAATTGACATTGTTACATGAGAAACGAAATGAGTTCTTTTTTTTATTTCAAAATATTACCTCAACAAATTTAAGAGAAAAAATTTAACTGAAAGAAAAATAGATGAACTAAATTCTTTGAGATAAAAGGGGACTAAATCTGAAAAGAGTACGGGAAATTGGAGTATATTTTAAAAGAAAAAATGGGCTGTTATCCAGGTAACATAACAAAGTATAGGGGCTGTTTTTGATATTTCCCCCTAAATAAACAAGTGTCTCTCAGCAACAGATCCACCCAAACTCTTATTCGGATCTTGACCCAAACTCTCCTCCATAATCCAAAGTCCAAACTCCGATCCACTCTCTCCCTCTCTCCTTTTGTTTTTTTTGTCTGTTATCAACAGAATCCAGACCCTAATACCCTTCTCGGATCATCCGGTTGGACCAACCTGTGGAGCTAAGCTTTTTGTCTCTGCTAAACAATCTGGTTATCTGGGTATAATTTTCTCTCTTTTTTCTGGGTTTAATATTATGTGTTTTATTTACTCGAATTTTGATCGAACCCCTTTGTTATTATGTTAAATAAAAAAATTTCTCTTGATGGGTTTTAATTTTAATTTTAAAAGCTTGGTCGATTGAGCTTTTATTTATCTGAATTGAATGTAAATTTGGTGCTTTTTAGCGTTTACTTTTGTTGGGATTTTGTTATATTTGACTTTAATTCGTTAGAAGAACCCTTTTTTTTTCAAAAGAATTTAATTAAAAGTTTGGGTTTTTTAGAATTGTTTATCTTCAATCGTGTTTGATTTTGGTAGCTTTTACATTTTCATCTCTGTTGGGTTTATGTTGTTTTCCTCATAATATTTATTATAATTTAGAGCATTTTCTTTTCTTTTCTTTTCTTTTCCTTTACGAATTTGGCTAAAAGTTTACTTCTTTAGAATTTCTTTTCTAATTGTTTCTTTTTCTGTAGTTTGTGGGGTTTTTAAAATATTGTGTTGTGTGTTTAATTCTTTTATCAAGGGTCATAATCCATATGTTATTGTAAAACCTCTAGATAAATATCATTCCAAGAGGAAAAAAAAAAGAATTGCTTGTTTAGTTGAATAAGAGTTTATAGATTACAATGGAAACATGCTAATTTGGAAAATAATATCTCTCCAAGTAACTAAAGAGGGTAGCTAAAGAAGTTTTAATTTCCATTGGTACCTGCTGGACGAAATCCCGAACTCTAAAGCTTTTCTATTATGAGCTCTTCCTTTGGCTTGTTGTTATTAGCCTCGTATTAAATACTTATATATAGAAAGAACTAAGATATGATTAAAACATTTGCCTCAAGGTGGCTTAGAGCCTCTCCTAATTTTCAGGTTTGAGTTATTGAAAAGAAGATGACTGATATGTTACTATCAATTTGAACATGATTTCCACTTTATCGTGTCTTTTTATTGACACTGGTCCAGTAGAGAGATTTTGTGAAATTATTTTCATTTTGATAGCAGATTTAAGATAGAAGTGAAGAGGGAAAATAAATCATCACTAGTAATTCTCTCTTAACCTACTTTTCATTTCTCTTGAAAGAGTGTATGCGCGAGTGTTGGTTTTTTTTTTTGGGGGGGGGGGGCGGAGGGGTGATTTGAGAAGAAATTGGAAGTAAATAATGTAATTCTGTTTGACGTTTCCAGTATATATATATCATTTTTGGGGGGGAGGGGGGGGGGGACAAATCATGTTCACAGGCTCTCTTAATTGTATGTAAACTTGTAGTTTCTCGATATGTCTGTTGTTTGTTGTTTGCAATCCGAACAATTAAATATTGAATTCATATCGTGTAACTTCTCTCCTGTGGTTTTGTTTATCTCTCTACTCTTCTAAAGTTTCAGTTTTTTTTTTCTGCACTTCAACTTATCCTAGATGCAAATTTGTAATATAGTTTTTCTTCTACAAGATTGAAGACAACTAAAATGCTATTAAAGCTACACCAATTTGCATATTGCAGCACTTGGGAAAAAAATTGCATTTTTTTCCTATTATTGATATTCAATCTAATTTTTATTAACACTTAATGATATAATTACACTTGCATTTTAGGATTATTTGATAATATTCAATGATTCTTCTGTTCCACATTTGATGTTTCTCATCCTGAATTTGTGTTGTGAAGTATTTTCTTTATTTTTCAAAAGGCGACTATGTTGTCATATGACTTTGTGTTAAATATGCAGGCTTTGGTTCATCTTGAGCCTATGCGATGGAAGTGGCTAATGAATCCACTGCTAAGAAACCAAAGAGGTTGACTTCTGTTGTGTGGAACCACTTTGAAAGGGTTAAGAAAGCCGACATATGTTACGCGGTATGTGTTCATTGCAACAAGAAATTAAGTGGATCGAGTAATAGTGGAACCACCCATCTGAGAAATCACTTAATGCGGTGCTTGAAAAGATCGAACTATGATGTTTCCCAACTACTTGCAGTAAAGAGAAGGAAAAAAGAAAATACCCTTACCATTGCAAATATCAGTTACGATGAAGGGCAGAGAAAGGAGGACTATATGAAGCCCACTATTGTCAAGTATGAGCAGGACCAGAGAAAGGATGAAGCTTTCAACCTTGGAAGCAGTTGGTTCGACCCAGAGAGAAGTCGGTTAGATCTTGCCCGCATGATTATATTACATGGCTACCCCTTAGCCATGGTTGAACATGTTGGATTCAAGGTATTTGTCAAGAATATGCAGCCATTGTTCGATGTTGTCCATAATAGCACCATTGAGCTGTCTTGTGTGGAAATTTATATGAAGGAGAAGCAGAGAATTTATGATATGTTTAGTAAATTGCAAGGCAGAATTAACCTCGCCATTGAGATGTGGTCTTCCCCTGAGAATTCTAAATACGTATGCTTGACAGCGCATTATGTTGATGATGAATGGAAACTACAAAAGAAGATTCTTAATTTCTTAACACTTGATTCTTCTCATACCGAAGACATGCTTTCAGATGTAATTATCAAGTGTCTGATGGATTGGGACATAGACTGTAAGTTGTTTTCCGTGACATTTGATGATTGTTCGACTAATGATGACATTGTCTTGAGAATAAAAGATCAGATTTCTGAAAGCAGGCCACGTTTAAGCAATGGGCAATTATTAGATGTGCGCTCAGCTGCACATGTTTTAAATTCAATTGCTCAAGATGCCATTGAAGCTCTCCAAGTGGTGATCCAAAAGATTCGAGGAAGTGTTAAATATGTTAAAAGTTCACAATCAATACTAGGGAAGTTCAATGAGATTGCCCAGCAACAAGGAATCAACAACCACAAGATCGTAGTTCTTGATTATCCTATACGATGGAATTCAACATACATGATGCTCGAGACTGCTGTAGAATACAGGAATGTGTTCCATCACTTGCCAGAGCTTGATCCGGATTTTGCTTTGAGTGATGAAGAGTGGAAACGGGCAAGTTCCATTGTCAGCTATTTGAAATTATTGATTGAAATCATTAATGTCTTCTCCAGCAACAAATGTCCTACTGCAAATATATACTTCCCTGAAATTTGTCACGTCCACATCCAATTGATTGAATGGTGCAAGAGCTCGGATGCTTTTCTTAGTTCATTGGCAACAAAGATGAAAGCCAAGTTTGATAAATATTGGAGCAAGTGCAGTTTAGGGTTGGCAGTAGCAGCTATCTTAGATCCCCGATTCAAGATGAAGTTGGTTGAGTATTACTATTCCCAAATTTACGGCAGTACTGCTTTAGAACGAATCAAAGAAGCATCTGATGGTATCAAGGAACTCTTTAATGCATACTCTATCTGCTCAACTTTGATTGATCAGGGTTCAGCTTTGCCTGGCAGTAGCTTACCTAGCAGTAGTAATGATACTAGAGATAAACTAAAGGGCTTTGACAAATTCCTCCATGAGACATCTCAGAGCCAAACTGCAATATCGGACTTGGAAAAATATTTAGATGAGCCCATGTTTCCTCGTAACTGTGACTTCAATATCTTAAATTGGTGGAGAGTCCACACACCAAGGTATCCAATCTTGTCAATGATGGCACGTGATGTTCTAGGAACTCCTATGTCAACCGTTGCGCAGGAGTTCGCATTCAATGCTGGAGGTCGGATTCTTGATAGCAATCAAAGTTCACTGCCTCCTGATACTCGACAGGCTTTGATATGCACAAGAGATTGGTTAAGGACGCAATCTGATGGTGCGTGTATTATTCAACTTTATCTCTTTAAACAAACGCTTCTAATTCTCTATACATCTCTAATGATATACTGCCGTTATCAACGTAATAGATGCAACACCATCGTCAAGTCATTATGCGCTACCGCTTTACGTTGAAGCAAATTGATCCAATCCTCCCCTTCTCAGTAAGCCTTTGTTAAATTATTTTCCTATGTTGCTGGTTTTGCTAGTGCCCTTATTTTTGATGGGTTTCTCATGCAAGGTACATGGATCTTTTCCTAAGCTAATAAAGATTGCATCTGATTGCATTGAAGCACTTGAGCTTTGGGTCATAATCAAAAAATTGGACAAGCTGTTATTTTATATCTGATAATGGTGTTTCAATGTGGCTCTGGTATTATACTTCTTCCTTTAGGATCTAAAATTGAATGTACATTTGTAGGATAATAAGAACCAAATGCTTATATAGCTATGCCCCAATTCAAGCAACTCTTTGCTATGGTTGATGTAGTTATTTTATTTCAAGTTAATACTTAAGATACATGTTGAAATGCCCTTTCAGGTTCTTGCTGGGCCTATCAAGGCAAATTTTATTTTATTGTACCTTAAACCGTCTCATAAACACGTTCTAATTTATAGATACCTCTAATAACATTTATATTCTATATAATATTTGTCTTAAACTAATATAATATAGAAGAAACCCCACAATTTTTTAATAAAAGAAATTATATGTTAATCACTGAATTAAATATTCGAGAAATATAATTATTAAGCAAATTACTTTTTAGTATAAAAAATTGGAGTTTTAAGTATTATTTGACCAAGTTAAAAGTGCTGTTCTACTTTGCATTCTTGGTTTAACAATTTAGAAGTAAAAGGCTAGCAGTGTGTTTAAATGTAAAATAAAACATTTTTTGAACAAAATTGGACTTTCACAAGCATGGTTTGCAATTGCAATACACAAAATAAATGTTTAAGATTTTCTTTTCCAGTCATATTAAGTGTATATGGTAAGTTAGCAACTTGCATGGTATTTTCATTTCTTTTATTTCTTAAGGAAAAAAAGATTGAAAATAGAAAAAGAAATTGCAAATATAAGATTTTATGCAATAAAGCAAATTCTTCCATTAGAAACCAGTTCAAGAGTGTTAAAAGCCAAAAAAATTTCAACTAACAAAATACAAAAAATAGTACACCTGACCTGATACCTACAGAACTCAAATCTGAGCATTGGGTATAGATATTTATACTTCAAAATATGGATTGGAAATGTATACTCCAAAAAATGGAAGAATCTAAGCAACATAGGTTAATACCTTGTAGCTCAAGTAAACTAATTTGGTGGAAGATAACGGTAGCAAAAGAGTGGAGCTTAAAAGATATTCCTGATCATATAATATTAGGTGCAGAAAGTATAGAATCTATAAGCTGAAACCTGCTTAATAAGCTCAGGTTCTCCTGTTCGGTTCAAAGGCATACTTAATCAGTGATTCTTTGATGGATAACAACTCAGGGAACTCCTTCTTCAACTTGGATGCATCCATCTCGTTATTGCTTCGGGGTGCAACGATCACCTTGGCTTGTTCTTCTAATGTGAAGTTTTCCCACTTAAACTTGGGGTCAATGTAAGTCTTGTACATCTCGAGGATCTCATTGTGGCTCACAACCCCAGGGTTTGTGAAGTTCCATATACCCCTCAAGTTCTTCTTTGCCATCTCGATCGATATCGGTAGAAGTTCGTCCAAGACTGTCATGCTGTTGGGAATGTTGACCACCTTGTTGTAGCGTGAAATCTTGGTGATGAAGTTGCGTGGATTGTTTAGGTCAGATGAGATCGGCATTCGAACTCTAAGGGTGCAGACGTTGTCATACTCTTTCAACAGCTCTTCAACCTGGAAAATATTGGAGAGAGTTTATGAGCACACAAACAAAACCAGAATCAAATAAAAAGATATCCAAAGTAGTTACCACGGCCTTGGTTTTTGAATAGAAGGAACCGATGAAATTGGGTTTATCTTCCTCTTTAAATCCAATGCCAGAGCCCTGAGGATGTGCAGTATCATACTCAAATATACACCCGGTAGCGAAATTCATCATCAACAGCCCATGGTCTCTGCAAACATCTGCCAAGGTTAAAGTACCAGCCACATTGGCACGAATTGTTTCTGTTTTGTGAGATTCACACCAATCAACATTAGGTCTGCCGGTAACACCAGCAGCATTAAACACATGGGTCGGCGTTATATTTTGAATATCTGCATTGAGTGATGAACGATCTTCCAAGCGTCCTTTTCCATATTCGAAGGCAATACCTTGTTTCTCGCATAACTGACCAAGTAAACCACCTATCCAGCCAGTCCTGCCATAGATCAAGAACTTCAAGGATTGTTTTTGGGGAGAGCTACCGCCCTTGGGGGTTGGAACCACCATTCGGGTCTGATTAGGACCACTTACATATGATGTCTCTTTGCCGTCCTCGGAATCGAAGTGTGTACTTCCAGGCATCATCAACATTCTTGGGTGTGGAAGCAACGCACCAGTCACATCACCCCACCAATCAGGGTTTTGAGTGTACCATTTTATGGTCTTCTTCAACCCGTCTTCCCATACAGTTCGCTCGGACCATCCCAAGTTCTTCAATCTCTGATCATCAAGAAAATACCTCTGGTCATTGAACGGTCTGTTTTCGACAAACTCAATGCTTGTCTCAGGATCCATCGAGAAAAGTTTGCATATATCTCTAGCTACATCAATCACTCTCCTTTCTTTCTTCGTGCCAATATTATAAACACGACCAACTTCACCCTTGTGAAGAATGACTTCAAATGCTTCAGCAACATCCTCACAGTATAAATAACTCCTCACATTAGAACCATCCCCATGAATCGGAAGAGTCTTCCCCCTCATTGCCAATAAGATAAACTTGGGAATTAATTTTTCCGGAAACTGATTGGGACCATAAACATTGTTTCCACGGGTCGTAATTACAGGTAATCCATATGACCTCCCATATGCCATAACAAGCATTTCAGCACCTGCTTTTGTTGCAGAATACGGGTTCGTTGGGAGAAGTTGGGAAGCTTCATGGTTTCCTACAACTGCATCCTCGTCCGTCTCCCCGTAAACCTCATCGGTGCTAACATGGATGAACCTCCTAATCTGACCTGTGACTTTGCAAGCTTCAAGTAGGACATGAGTGCCATAAATATTGTTCTTTGTAAACTCGAAACTGTTCCCAAATGAATTATCAACATGAGTTTGTGCTGCAAAGTGCATTATTGTGTCAATAGACTCCGTGATAAGAAGATAGTTAACAAGATCAGCACTTTCAATGTCCCCCTTCACAAACTTAAAGTTTGGGGATAACTTGGAAGGAAGGAGGTTTTTAGTGTTTGAGCAGTAATCAAGCTTATCAAGTACAACAATCTTGTACTCGGGGTAGTTCCGAACAAGCCGATTGGCAACATGAGATGCAATAAACCCAGCAGCCCCAGTTATCAGGATATTCTTGGGTTTATAAGAAGCCATATTCAATTCTACAAAAAAACAAAAGAAGTATACAACCTAACTTCAGAAGTACGGAAAAAATATAATAAAAATCATCACCAACTTGCATAAACAAATACACAAAAACGTAAACATAGAAATTAGAATCTAGGACTACGTATTACATGTACAAGTCCAAAACCATATAAAGACAAACATACATGTAAGCAAAAACAACCTTAAAAACAGATCTTCAGGGAGCATTGGTGGATCATATCATACAGTGAAATCAAATCACAATGCCATATTGTTTTCTAATCTGTTTTTGTATGAATTTCCCTAGCATTTATTCAAACATCTCATTATCCAAATAATAAAAATGATCTAAAACTCCCTTTTTTTTTATAGTCAATAATTGCAATCAAAGTTCAACAAACAAAGAAGAAAATGATCAACAAGTTTACAACAGCATCATAATACCAGATCCAATACAAACAAAAGATTACTACTTCGAATATGTTAAGAAAATAAAAATCAAATCTTTTTAAATCCAATTCCAGTATGTATAACAAGGGAAAGAGGTCCAGATCCATCCAATTAATAAGCAAAAAAATGTAGCCAAAGTAGCAGCAAAAATAGTAATCCAATCCAAGACATAAAATTTCCTTAAATAACGGATCTAAGAAAGCTAAGAAATGCCCAAATCATAAAATGACCTCAATCAATAAAACGAACACCAAATTTCCAAACAAACACGATCATGGATCACATTTGATCTTTCCAACAAATGACACTGAAAAAGAGAGAACTTTTTTAACTTACAAGTTGGAGAGAAATCAATCAAAATCCAGAGACAGAAATCGAAAAAAAAATTACAGAGATAGAAAGTATTGATAGAAGAAGGAAAAGAGAGAAATTTAGAGTAGGGGAGATGAATCTTTTGACGGAGAGGGAAATTGAGGAGACTTCATTTATATGTGTATACATATAGGTAGCTCTGCAAACTAAGAGAGACAGTTAAGGAGAGCCATGAACATAGGCGAAAGGACGAAAATACCCTTAGTCGGTGATTCCTTTTTACTGGTGGCTCAAATTTATTTTATGGAAAATATAGGTAGGGGTTAAAGGGAATAAATTTGATACATTATACTTGGCTTTTTTTTAGTTGACCCAAAATGTTTTATTACTTACGAAAATGATCGACTTGATCATATACAAAAATGACCTATTTGTTATAGTAAATCTCGGTGTCGTTATTGTCATTGGCGGCACCACCCCTAACAAATACCCGATCATTGCCCTGTTTAAATAATAATAATTTCTTTGGGTGTCGTTGTTGTCATTAGCGACACCAATAAAAATGTGCATACATGTCATGCTAAAATATTCGTATTCTGAGGGAAAAAGAAAAATATATATTTTAATATGTGTCATTAATGACAATGGCAGCATTGTCGTTTTTATTTTTTATTTAAAAAAACATGTCAAATATTTTTTTTGATGCTGCCGTTCTTTTTGGCGATATCAATGTGTTTTAAAAAAATAATTTTTTAATGGGTGCTACCGGCTTCTATGGCTGCACTAGAGAAATTTAAAAAAAATTGTCATCTATTCTCTAAAACAAAGACTTGGATCTAGTGCAACAAAAAAAAAAACAGTACCGTCATCGTCGAGTGAAGAAGCATAAGGACAAAGAAGAAAAATATTTGATATATACCTGGCTAATAAGAGAAACTCCAAAGGTGAGAAAGAAAAATGGAAAACTTTTGAGAAAAAGTAAAAAAATTATGGGGGAGATTAGAGGTGCTCATGGGTCAGGCCGGCCCCAAAAAAATTTCGGCCCACGTCCTAGGCCCGGGCCCAGCCCGACCCAAAATATGGGCCTAAAATTTTGTCCAGGCCTGGCCCGAGAAAAAATTCCTAAGCCTAAGCCCAGCCCGGCCCATTTTTTAATAAACACCAAAAATTTATTTTAAAAATAAAAAATAAAAAAAGTATTTTAAAAATATTTTAAAATTAAAAAATATATATTTTTATTATATTCGGGCCGGGCTGGGCTCGAGGCAAAAAAGTAGTGCCCAAGGCCTGACCCGTTTTTTAAACCGGCCTCATTTTTTTTGCCCAAACCCATATTTTGGGCCTATATTTTTACCCGAACTCTCTCATATTTCTAGTGTGACAACAAGTTTGGTGGACCGGCCACCAGGCCCATGAGCACCTCTAGGGGAGATTGAAGAAAAGTTGAAATAATAAAGAAAACTGTCACATCCCAAAATTCGGTCTTGTAGATTTGGGTTAGTGGACCGGGTATCCAATCGAAAACCATATAAAGACAAACATACATTTATCCACTCTGGATCCCGAAATTAATTTCGAAAATTGAGGGCCTAATATTTTTAAAATGGTTTTTTTTAATGGATTTAGAAAGAATTAAAAAAAAGGGATTTTAATTAAAAGAGGACTAATTTGTTAAAGGGTCAAACTTGAGAGTTGCCCAAAAGCAATTAATCTAATTTGTTAAAACCCTTCTCACTTTTCTTTTCTCCCTTGTCCTTTCATTTGAAATTTTTCCAAACACAAATCTATGCATTTTTCTCTCCAAACAACCAAGTCATTTTGATTTTCTCACCTTCCAAATACTCAATTTTTAGGAAAACTCTCAATTTCTTGGTCAATTTTCTCATTCTTCTTTGAAGGATTATTAAGGAATCCAAGCTTCAATTCATTTTTCTTCTTCAATCAAGGTTAGGTTCTGATTCTTAATGATGTTTTTATGTATGTTGCTTTTTCAAATCAAGATTTTATCATTTATAATGAGATTTCTACGAATCTAAAGATTTAAGTCTAAATTGAGCTCTAAAATGGTGAAATTCGGATTTCTATGTTAAACCTCTATTTTGAAATGATTTCATCTTCTTTTGAAGTGATTAAAAAGTTTTTAAACTTAATTTAACAGATCATTAAGAAATTTTAAGGATTTGATAATTTTTGCTCTTTAAAGTTTAGATGTGATAAAGAGAAGTTTGTTTAAGCTTTCGACAATCAAGCGAAAGTTAAATCGGTGAGTGATTTGGAGTTGTTGTTTGTAAGCACAATTCAATGAGTTAATTGGAGGCTTAGGTTAGCCTAAATGACTATTCTAAGTTCCAAGTATAAGCCTTCTTACTCATTCTTGATTTATTTTACAAATAATGCTTAAGTATTGTGAGATGTGTTGTATGATGAGCTATTACGGAAAAATTTTAAATGTTTATGGCAATATGTGACATGTGATTTGCTAGTTTTATGTACACATATGAGATTTATAGCAATTGCGGCTTATTGAGCATTGTGTTGGCGCTTGAAAGTGCATTAAAAATTAACGAGATAATGTTGTGAACATGTTAAATATGAACAAGTGTAAATGTGCATAAAATAGTAAATATTTGTGTATAAACTGATATGTTGGCCTTGTGATCTCTTGAAATTATTGGATATAGATGGCATGTCATAGGATTTGAGTGCTTACACATCTATTCGATACATGGGACATGTTGGAGAGATAAGGGAATGTTGAGTCTTTACTCCATCCATTGGGACATGTTGATGTGTTAGAGAGTGTTAGATTTGTGCTACACTTTATTTAGGACATGTTATACTCTTTGTGTTATAGTGAGGTGATATAAGGAGATCCGTTTATCCAATGAAATGTGTTTTCCTATAGGTTTTCCAAGTCACAAATAGCCAATATATCATTATTGAATTGTTTGCATCATGCTTAAAAGTGTCATGAACTATTGCCTTAGTATGCTTTTTATTAACCTTGGATAATGTGGTTTATTATAGCAACCTTGAGCATTCACTGAGCTTTGTAAAGCTCACACTCGCATTTCAATATTTTGTAGAGAAATAGTTCTACCGAGGAGCGGGAAATGGGCAAGCAAAGTGATCCATTCAAGGCATAGTGGTTGAGTATATGTTGAAGTTTTTGAACTCTTTAAATAAAGGTAATGTGGGTTGCTTTTATGGGAATAGACTTCACTTGTTGGTATTGTACGCTTAAGTGTAATAATTTCATCTATGTATATTTGTACTTTTTTTTTAACAGATTGGTTCATAAAACAAATCCGCCTCTGGTTGAAAGTTGAGTCATACTCTCTAGAATTTAAATTTATTTGGATTTGATTTGAATTTATTTAAAAAATCATTTTTATTATTTAAATTACAATAAAAATATTAAAATGTTTTTATAATAACATTTATATTACCTTTTATCATTAAATTCGAAAAATATTTTATTAATAAAATAGTAATTCAAGTTAGATCCAAGTGGAGTGGATTGGCAGGTCTAGTTGAACCCTATCCATGGCTAATTTAGACTCAGTGGATTATGGGCCCAACTGGCCTTTTTCCAGAAAACACAATCTCAAGTTCTTATATTTAATTAGTATTGAGAAAATTTAATATGAAAAAATATATAAAAAAAATAACACCAAATGCTTCATAAATATCTCCAGCATGACATATCTATACGTATAGTCATTAAAATATTAATCACTTATCTAATTATTGATAAAGCAATTTGCGTATTTGTTCTATGTTTTATATCGTAATTATCATATTTAATGGATTATATAAATAGTAAACTGTCTATTCTTTAATAACTCGTGGTCTATGATTTTTTTATATATTATTTTCCTATTAAAAAAATGAATTCAACAGAATTGGTTTACACGTGGAATACAATTAAAAATTCTTCAAAGAGAAAATTATTAATTATGTTATTAATGGTACCGTATAATTCAGAAAAATAATAATAAACACCCGTAGTAAGCGGTGAAGGACAAGTTTCATCAACGCAATAAAGGCTTCAACCTTAGTATCAATAGAACACCATGGTACGTTGACAATTAGTTCTATCGCAACTCAAGCACGACATATCTAGAGAATTGTAAGCATTAAATATGACAATAAAATCAGCTTCCGATGGTCCAACGTGATGAGTAAAAATCGAAAAAATAAATGAGCTTCCACCAAACTGAAGAAAATAGTCACTAAAACCATCCCTAAGATTATTTGTAAAAACAATACTACATACTTAAGACTAAAAAACATGTTACAAGAATTATACCAACTTTCTTATAAAAAAAATAATTGATAATACAGAAACTTTCTTATAACTAAATACCTAAATCAACTCTGAAACCGTATTGAAAATGGTTTATCCTTTCATAGTATAGTTTTTCTTTAGGATAAATTTTAAAATTATACATGAAATTTAATTTGGTGCAATTATTCACTTGAAATTCAAATTGTGTTAGTTCAAATGTATATTTAAAACTTTAATTTTGATTTAATCATACACATTTAAAAAATTAAATACGTAAATTTATTTTTATATTGGATAAATATAATTATTTATGTATGCAATATATAAACATAAAATGATATTGTATCAATAATCGTGTTAATAATTTATAAAATTAGATCAAATCAAAATTTTATATATAAAATTATACATTAAACCATAAATTATGTATACTTTTATATTTAATTTTTTTCTTTTCATAACAAAACCTCAATTAAATTTCATGAATTTTTTATATTTAATTACGTGTTTCGTTTTTTTTAAAGAAATTCAATTACGTGTTTCGTTTTTTTTAAAGAAATTCAATCACATTAATATATTTAATTAAGCAATTCCATGCAAATTAAGATTTGCTTTTACAGCAAGTATAGATAATATAAAACAAAAAGAGTTGACTAAACAAATCGAAAATATGAGTTGGCTTTTATAAATAATAAATAAAATAATCCCAAATGGAGAATGTGTTATAAAAATCAAAATTGATGTGCACGCTTCCAAAAAAGGGTACACGCTACTATAATTTGATTTAACAACTAATTTTACAAAATATATTTAATTTTAGGAAAAACTATATATTTTAATTTTCAAAACTAATAAAATCGTAATATAAATTTTTTAATGGGTTAGACATTTCAATCGTACTAAAATTGAAAAATATGTATTTAAAAATATAAGTGTACGTCCAGAATAATAAATAATAAATAATGAAACATAATGTTTAAAACTACTAATAAAAATAGTTTAAATTGTAAAAAATTAATTGTACTAAAATATTAAACTTACTTCAATTATTTATTATGATTTTTTTAGTTGATAGCGAGTTGATTTATGACACAAAATAAAATTATGTAACAAATGTATTTCTAAAATTAGCATAAATAATAATTAAAGTTTTGTTTGAATGGTAAAATGTAAATATAAAAAAACTAAAAATACATGAGTTCAACTTTTATTATACGTGTTTATTTTTTATATAAAAGATATTATCAAATAACATAATCATAAAATGAGTATATTTTCGTCTTTTACCAACTAATATCTGATTAACCCGTAGCTCTGTTCAATCAAGTGTTTTATAATATTTTATATTCAGAATTAATTAGACATTTTGATATATTCAAAATTACATGAAAAAAATATTATTATTTTAATACGTAAAACTATCTATAGTCCCTTTCTAACTTTTTAATAAGAAGATAAATGTGTTTTAGCACGCTTGAACCCTACATAAATAATAATATCAATGCCAACTAAACTAAGATTTAATCGGTAAAAATATATTATTTTAAAAACCAACGTAAAAATCCTAAAATAAAAAAAGAAAAGAACATATAAATCGTTCTCGTGCATATTTATTATATTATAATCATTAGATACAGTTTTAAAATCAATCTACTTAGTCATATTAACGGTAATGTTAAATGGATAAGATTGACAACTGGTTGGGATAAACTACTTGGACCTCCCCACCTCAGCATCCTTTGTCTTGATGTTCTTTTTAGTATTTTTGTTGTCATTTTCAACTAAAAAGCACATGTCTAATAATAAAATACCAAAAAGTTCATAATATTTATAAAATTCGGAAAAAAATTCTTTGAAATGGAACTAAAATTTCAACCAAAAATGTAAAGACTTCAAAACAGATTTTAAACCAAATAAAGCAAAGGTAAATTATTATTAAATTATTAAAAAAACAAACATCAATAATTATTAAGGAAAGAAATATGATAAAATATGACGTAATGCATTACTTTAACATTTTTGTCGTATATAAATAAATAAATTATTATTTAATTTATATCCAAATATATATTCATGTTAACGTTAAAGATAGTACATTAAAATTGAAAAAGGTAAACATCCTTAGTTGGCAGTGTTTTTATTTTAAAATGTTTGCAATTTTATGATTTAATTTTTAAGGTGTTATATTTAGTCATTCAATCGTTAAATTTTTTTATGACGGTTGAATGTATATTTTAAATTATATTTACACTTTTATTTTGGTCACTAAAAAAGATCTTCTTTTTTTTGTGTGTGTGTGATAAAAACAAACAAGTAGATTACATTAATTTAATCCAATTAGAAGGGATATCCTCGATAAGTTGAAGTCCCTCATGTATGTTGAAAGTCATCTTAGCTATACGATTTGCTTCAAAATTTTCTTCACGAGGAATATGCTCAAGCTTCCAATGTCCAATAACCAACAAGAACTGTTGAATACGCCTAATAAGCGCAAAAGAATGTGGTTTTGAGGAAGTATCTTGAATAGTCTGAAGAACCTCTTGACTATCAAATCTGATCACCACTCTATTATAGCTCCGACTCTGTAAGATTGTCCCAAACTTCAAACAATGTCCCAAACTTCTATTAAAACCCAGAATCCAATCTCCTTGACAATCAAAAGAAATTTAGGTTTCATATATAATTATTAAAGATGAGTTACTTAGGTTAATTTTAATTTCGAAACATAAAATAATATTTTAACATTTAGAAGAAGATTAAATTCATTAATTTCAATATTATAGTAACAAATTTTTTCAATAAATTATTTAATTGATTTTTATATTTTGAAATTTAAAATTTCAATATTGAAAAAAATATTTAGAACTCGACAAGGGGGTAAGCAAGTACAATTTGACAAATTTTTTAAAGTATTAATTTAGTTTCTACCGCTTTTTCACTTTAGTCCTTAATATTTTTTTATCCCAATCAACACTTTAAAAAAAGATATTTTTTGGGCAAACAAAATGAAAGCAATTTAGAAGTTGAATGACCAAAATGAAAGTGTGAACATGATGTGACATGTACAGCTAACCGTCGATAAAATTTAACAGTAAAGTGGTTAAAATGAAAGTACCCTAAAAATTAAGTAACCAATTAGATAGTTTACCCAAATTTAAATACAAAACAAAAAATAATAAAAATATATACTAAAACTAAAAATTCAATAAATATCTTACAAAAATTATTTTTTTAAAGTTCCAATAAAACTACTATTGATCATTTTATTATTAGAAAATAATAGAATGTTAAAAAATATTTTCATATTTTATAATTAAATTTAAACAATAACATAATGTAATTATGAAAACAGTAATTTGAATGGAATAATCGATACCGTGCCTAACATATGGTGCATATCATAATGGCCATTTGGCAACACATGTGGGATGAAGTATGTGGTAAGCACGAATTTCCCACATTTTTTATTTATTTATTTTCGCAAATACATAGGCAACAGTGCCCCACTAGAAAATTCTGAGAAAAAAAAAGACAAGAATTCAGAGAGAAAAAGAAAACAATTTGTCTGATAAATATCTGTGAAAAGACTAGGGAGCTCGTTGTTTTTCTACTTTCATTTTCTATATAAATATTTCAGGTTTGGTTGGATTTTGGTGGCCTGTTTGTTTTTGTGGTCTTCTTCTTCTTCCAACTTTGTGTCTGTAAGAAAATTCCCTTGTTCATGTTTTTTTCTATTCTAAACGGTACCCTCACAGTTTGCAGAGATGCAGCTGGAATCGCTGGTAATATAATCTTCCTTCGTTTATTTCTTGTAAAGTTCATTTATTTTTTCTAGAAATTTCGTTTTTTGATTGAATTAAGAATGACCCATTAGTCCATTCTTGAAGATGAACTAATTTGATTAATGCTTTTTTTTAAAATAATTTTTGATAGATTTGAAAATGACCCATTAGTCCATTCTTGAAGATTTTGGAGCTTAAGGGATCATCAAAAATTTTTTTTTTTTGAATGTTGCTGGGAATTGGGTATTGTTTAAAGTTGAACAAAAGCTTTATTTTGTTGTTGGAATTGCTGAGAGTTAATTATTTATACATAATTTATTCTTCAAATAGTTGGTGGTTCTTTTTTTTTTCCTGGATTTAAGTTGATTCTGAGAAACTGAACTTTATTTGCAGAAATTAGGGAATGATTAGAATTTGTGATATTTTTCGTGTCATGTCATGTTTTATCTATGTTCCTCTTATTGTATTACTGTCGTGTCTAAATTTGTTGGATTCTTGCCTGGTTTGGTACAAATAGGAACCTCTCAACTAAAAATTGTAACATGGTCAATGTTTAGAATCTTTAGATCACCCTGGCTTCCCCTTTATGCTTTGTTCCTTGCTAGGGTATGGTGCGTCTGGTTCGGATAATGTTTGAACCCACTTTTTGGAGCAGAAAAGAGTTTTGTTCTGTTTTATTGATCTTAATTAGCGTATGGAAGTTTGTTTGTTGTTCTTCTACCATAAGTCTCTAAGTTCCGAATGGAGTTTCCATCTTCGGTAGGGATGCTTTACATGCACCAATAATTGTTATTGAGGCAATGTACTCTTCGATACTCGAGAATAAATCTAATTAACCACGATTGCACTTTTGAAAGTTTGTTGTTATTCTACCATCAGTCTCTTGGTTCTTAACAGTATTGCCATCTCCGGTACCGGTGCTTTACATGGACCAATAGTAGCTCTTTGAGGCAACATGCCTTTTGGTCCTTGATAATTGTAAATGTCATTTGATGATTTGATATATTGAGTTTGTTTGCCTTATATGCAAGTTTCGATGGGAAAAATCATATAAAACGACTTCAATCTGATCTCAATCCTTGTTTATTGCAGGGAACATCTTTGCTTTCGGGCTGTTCATATCACCCATGTATGTTCTACTTTCTAAGTATTTTAATCCAGGTTGTAAGAATTTGTTTTCTGAAGGAATAGATTCTTTTATCTTATCCTCTGATTAGTTCCAATTATTGCTTTTCGTTTTAACTTTTCAGACCCACATTTAAAAGAATTATCAGAAACCAATCCATTGAGAATTTTTCGGGATTGCCTTACATATATGCCCTTTTGAACTGCTTGATCTGCACATGGTATGGCACGCCCCTGGTATCTCATGACAACGTACTGGTTATGACGGTCAATTCAATCGGTGCTGTTTTTCAGATTACCTACATTGTCACCTTCATTGTATATGCCGATAAAGAGAAAAAGGTTGTCTAAAATTTTCAAATTTATATGCATTTGTTGTTCTGGCTACAATGATCATACCCTTATATTATGTTTTTATGTGTGTCGGAATAAGAACTTCAAGAAAAACGAAAGCTCCAGCTAATATAGGTGTTGTTTTCAACTGTTGGTCATATGATTTGTGTTGATGACAGATGAGAATGCTTGGAATGCTACTCGGAGTTTTTGGCCTACTGGCGATCATAGTTGCTGGGAGCTTGCAGATAGCTGACCGAGCAACACGGTGGATCTTTGTCGGGTTTTTAAGTTGTGCTTCTCTCATATCAATGTTTGCTTCCCCTTTGTTTATAATAGTAAGTTGATCGGTCAAAAGCACTACATTTGATTGTTTCTGAAAATTCATTATTGATGACATGTTATCTGTAACACGAACTTTGTTCCCAGAATTTAGTAATTCGAACAAGGAGTGTTGAATTCATGCCATTCTATCTCTCCCTCTCGACATTCCTGATGAGCACTTCGTTCCTCCTATACGGCGTCTTTAACTTTGATGCCTTTATCTACGTAAGCTTCCTCTAACATCGACGACAGATTCTTTTCTCTTTTTTTTTCGTTATAAAAGTTGTTAGTTTTATGCTTTAAAATTGGCTCTCTGTTTTTTCAGGTTCCAAATGGAATTGGAACTATTTTGGGGATTCTACAACTCGCGTTGTACTTCCGATATAAAGCGAAGTCCATGGAAGAATCCAATGAGCCACTCATGGTGTCACAAGCGTGACTCTTGCTTTCTCCTGGAAAGGTAACTTCTTCTATGTTCCGTTTCTACGCTTCAATGCTTTTTCGATGGCGTGTAAGTGGAAAGTTTTTGATGTTGAGGTGTGTATAGTGATGGGATCGTTTGATGTATGGTTTCATTCGTTGTATTATTCCGAACATGGTCTGATTCTTTGTCTAAACAAATTTGTTCGTCGACACTCCGGTTCATTACGGACAGTGTCTAGGCTTTGCATGTATGAGCGAAGCAAAAATTCATTTTGGTTTGAGATCGACTCGTTTACGTATTACTACTGTTTTTGCATCATACAACTTTCCAACAGAATTTGTGCACACTTGAATGTATGTGTTTGCAGGTGATGAACTTGATCGACCTATGTTATTCGAATTCGGGCATAAATATCATATGCAGATATATGTTTCAAACACGAGTTTATTCAATTTTAAAAAGCTTTTCATATACTTGGAGTTTATATAAGTGTACGTAAAAATGTGCTAATTCGATTCAATCCTGGTGAAAGTGGTCTCCTATAAGTAGAAAGCCGAACTTAAATAAAGCGTCGGAGCAACATAGATATTATTTGGCTCAATCATGTGTTCCCATGGATTTTCTATTTTTCCAATTTTCTTTTTTTATCGAAACTATTTTTCGATTTTTATTTTTGTTTCGAAATACTAGGGCTAATAGAGTAATTTTGTACATGAGAAAAGTTTGAATTACATTCCAGAAAAACTTTGTTCGTGTTACAAGCTAATTTTGTACGGAAATTAAAGCAGGTCCCTTAATGTTGTTCTCACAACTCCTGTGGATTTTCCCTGAAAATGATTACCAATAATATATTAGTAGGGAATCCAATGTAGTGTTACCAAGTAGTAAAAAATTCGACTTCAAATGTTGGGACTTGAGCTCCATTGAATAACTTGATTGGAAATTTATCTATTTAGTAAATAGTAAATTTAATTTTATGTTTGACTTTAATTTTAATTATTTGCACTCGATATTAATCTAAAATAAATAAAAATAAGAAGTTAACTAAGCTCTTAAGTTATTTGAATCAAATATTAAGTTACTCAATTCATTTTAAGTTGAATTTAGATTGAGGGTAAAATTTTTTAATTTTTCAAAAAAAGTAATTAAGCTGTTTTTTTTTCAGTACTTGAATTTTCAAAATATATTAAAAGACTCAAACTTTAAAAAAAAAGCAATTAAGTCTTTATTTTTTTAACTCAATTAGGTACTTGAACGGTAAAATACATCAAAAAGTCTCTTTAACTATTAACTTTGACAGTTGACCATTAAGATTAACTTTTCAATTAAAGTCAACCACAACATAATATGTGGCAAAAAATATAAAAATAAAATCAATAAAATTATTAAATTTTAATAAAAAATTATAAAATTTTATAAAAGACCCTTTAACCATTAACTTTAATCGTTGATTGTTAAAGTTAACGACCTTTTTTTTTTCTCAGTTAAAGCCATCATGTGTCGCAATACAGTGTGACATGTGGTGAAAAGTGATAAAAAAAGTATAAATCAATAAAAATCATAAAATACTTTTTTATAATTTTCTTACGACTTTATAAAATTTTATAACCTTTTTTCTATATTTCTATATATATTATAATTTTTTTATACTTTTTTACGATTTTTAATAATTTTTATATTTTTATTAAAATTTAATTATTTTTACAACTTTTATTGATTTTTATTTTTATCAATTTTTGCCACATGTCACATTGTGGTTGTGACACATGGTGGCTTTAATCGAAAAAAACTAGGGATGGTTCAAGTACCCAATTGAGTGTAAAAAAAGTAAGGGCTTAATTATTTTTTTGAAAAAATTTGAGGGTCTTTTTGATGCATTTTGAAAGTTCAAATACCCAATTGAGTGTAAAACAAAAGTAAAGTTTAATTGCTTTTTTTGAAAAAAATTGAGAGTCTTTTTTATGCATTGTAAAAATTGAAAAAAAAAACAATGGGTTAATTACTTTTTTTTTTTTGAAAAGTTTTAAGGGTTTTTTACATCCTTAATCCTTGAATTTAGTAAAGTGACCAAAAAAATTCCCATATGCTCACATGTTTTTCCCTTGACTTGTAGTGAAAATTTCACAAATCTCACTTTGGCCCTCCATGTGTTCGCATTTGATTGGATTAAATGGCCACGTGGAATATTTCTTTTAGGAGGAATGGTCAAGTGACTAAAGTGAGGGACGAAATAAAAGTAGCGAGAGCAAAGTGATCAAAAAAATAGTAAAAAGACTAAAGTGAAAATTCACTATAGTAAAAGGGCCAAAATATATATTAAACCTAAATTTGTTTAAGCTTTACTATACGTATGATTTAATATTTTTGTATGAAATGAAGTGAAATCATTGATTTTAGCTATGGAAGAAACTGATAAAATAATCACCTGATTATCGTTCGCCTGATCGGAAAGTCTCTTGACGGAATCATCAAGCAACTGCCCTCTTTCATCATACAAAATCAGCCCACTAAACCGCGGCAGTTCACATTTCTCCCCCATAAGTATCGGTCTTTGCCACACCGGCGAATCCGAGTTATGGCTTCGCCACCCCACACTATCTCCATACTCTTCCAATCCCAACAACGGCGGTGGCCTCTCTTCCCACCTAAAACTCCTCTCTCCCCACCGTTTAGCTCCACTCCACATCACTGATCCCATCAACACCTTCTTCGGTACCCAACTGCAACCCGGCTCACGCCACTTCGCATTCATCGAACCATCCCCGACCGCGTCTCCGTCCGCCACTTGCTTTTTTCGAGCTTTCTTTTTGAGAACCGTGGCGGCACAAAGACCAACAATGGCGGATGCAGCACAAACGAAGACAATGACTGCTTCTTGTGTTGTAAGCTTCCATTTCTCCTCTAAACTCCACAATGCTTCCATGGGTTCTAACGAACTAAAGATAAACTGCGGTGAAACGTATAATGCATGTATGTAAATGATGAAATGTATGTTGGGTTACGAGATGATAATATCAATGTGCGTTTACGGTACGAAGACATAAAAATTTGTATAACGTTAAAAATAATAGGATATATAAATATATAAAAAATCTGGGTTTAGATTATTACAGTGGAAAAGAGGGAGCTTTCACATGAGAACCACCGTCATCACTTGTTTTAGCCGTTGGGAATGTATCACCACCGATTTAAGGTAATAATGACAATTCACGAGGCATGCATGGTTGGGGAATGATGAATTTATTTTTTCATTTTCATGAAGAGAATGATCAAACTATTATTTATTGTAAAATTATTAAAAAATAACAAATCAATAAAAATTTAATTTTACTTCAATTAATTTTTAAATAAATTTGTTAATATTAAACCTAAAATAATTTTTATAACAAACTATAAATATTATTAGTAAAAAAGTTTCAATCATACTTCAAGAAAATATTCTTTTAATTTTAAATAAAATCATTTTCTTTTTTCACCTACTCTTATTTTTACTCATTCTTTTCACTCCATTATATTAGTCGTTTCATTTTTTTTTTTTTTTTTATTTTTAATTTTTCATTATTTTTTAATATAAATGTCTGGTTACTTGCTCTAAATATACCCATTAAAATCATGGTGGTAAAAAACCGCTTGTATATTTTTCATTACAACGAGTCTCCTACGAAAAAGGGAGCAATTTATTTCACTGAAGAATTCAATGATACAACATTCTAATTACAGGACATAAATTAGATAAACGGGAAACTAGAAAACACCCTTCACAAAGGAACCCTCAGCTAACCTCACCTCACCTCTCTCTCTCACTCTAATTAGATCCATCTCGCCGACATCGACAAGACAAATCCCGGTTCAAGACAATCCATAATGAACTGTCCCGGCATTCCTGTGCGCTGCTACAGCGACGGCTGCAGCACCAACTGCACCGAACTGGGACTGTGCCTGGAGAAGTTTAGCATCTATGGGTAACCTTCGCTCGGTCTTGGCCTGAGTTCTGTAATAGGGGTTGCTGTTCATATCAAAGGCAGTTCCTGGGGATGGTTTTGCCACCATGCTAAACTGTTGTTGCGGTTTGGTTTGCAGATTCCTGTCCGTCTGTGTTCCAGATTTCTCTTGATTTAGGAGGAAACAATGGGGGGAGACATTCTGCGGAGGGACTGCATTTCTGTAGAAGTTCTTAGCGTCGTAATCATCTTTAATGTTTTTCACGTCCTCATATGGTACAACGGATCCAACAACTCTCCCGGGCTTTGCTGTACGGAAAGGATAACACTTCTGGCTCAGCAAAACAGTAAAACAAACAAAAGGGAAAATAAAGCCATAATGAGTCTACTTGGCTCAGACCGACATCGAATGTGCGCCATAATGGGATACATATTCATGAAACTATTACGAAATATGGTTTCAATATTCAATGACCAATAGAAATGAAAGACAGAAAACATGCATACCTGAAGGCACCCTAGGTGGAGGCCGTGTTGGCTTTGGTTTACTAGAAATTACATCCATCGCTTTCCTGGCATCCGCTTCTCTATCTTGTCGGTTCTCGTACGAAACTGAAGTTGACTGTGTATTTGGAGTAATACCATTTGAATGGACGGTAGACCTGCAAATAAACAGAATAAAAGTTGGGACATATATAACCATATACAACACTCAGAACCGGGGCCAACTAACATAGAAACCGAATTGTCAGGAACATGTAAATACCTTGGGAGGGACACATGCTTCCTCTCCAGAGGGAAAACTGGTGCACTTCTACCACCATTTTCCTCGAGATATGCAAACTGCTTTTTGAATTGACCGACAGGACTGTAATGGAAAAAAAACCATAATATAAGCAAGTGGACTAAATTGAAAAAATAAAAAAAGACCCAAAAAATCAGTTATGATTACTAGATTATGCAATTCAAAAGCATTCGAACCTAGGATAAAGGAAATTGGATCCTTCATGTCCGTTCAGGTAGTCTTTGAGCAGCTGAGGATGATATTCTAGTGCCTCCCTGTAAATTAATTCCCTTACGTCCTCCTTTGTCACCCGTCGTCTCTCAAACTCGAACTCTAATTTTGATATTGGTTGACAAGAAGGTTCCCTCTCGATTTTAGACAAGCCTTTGAAGTAAGGGTCGGCTAATGCCTGTTAAATTAATACAGAAAAGTTTCAGTGTGTTGAAAAGAACGGGTAAACTCTTGGTCACAACATTGACATGCCCAAGAAAGCCCCATATAGAAGACACCATTTTTACGGCATTAAAAAAAAGATAAACCCACCTCCTCTGCGGTTGGCCGGTCCTTGGGATCAAATGCTAATAGCCTCTGCAATAACCGCACTGCTAACGGGTCTGCATTTGGAAACTTTTGTGAAAATGGCACGGGTTTTTTTTTCCGCATTTCAGACAAGTATTTTCTTGCTTTGTCATTTCGAACCTGCACTTATTATATGAACCAGTATCACCAATTTGTAACAAAACAAGCACACACACATATGCACACAACAAAAAGGAGAAAGAGCAAGTTGCTGTACCCCGGAAATGGTTTCTAGTGAAGGTGTCCCTATAAGATCAGTGATCAATTCTAACTGATGAACGACACTTTTTCCAGGAAATAGGGGCTTCCCCGTCAATACCTCGGCAAAGATGCAGCCAATGCTCCAAATGTCTATAGCCGGAGTATACTGCACAAAGTTTTCGACAAAAGTCAAGATTTAAATAATTAATATTTAAAAGTCACACCCCAAGTAAAGCACTGCAGTGAAACAGACATAACCGGACACAATTACCTGGACGACAGATTTTTCAACTTCCAGGAGAGTTCATAGTCCTCCCTGAACAACAATTATTTTAATCTAGGCATTACTACTTACCAAAAAGCACTCAAGCATTCTTTATACATATTAAGAAAACATGTTGATTTTTTATGTAAATAACTCAAACAAGCCATAGTATCTCGATGATTGCACTCCAACACTATATATCATCCATAGTTTAATGTAATGAGAATCATTAAACGAAATAATAAAATAAGATGAACAGTCAAGAAAATTTTAACACCAAAACACAAATCTGACACATTGAACTCGTAAGTGAACTAGATGATGCTAAACAACAAATCTCCGCCAAGCTTTTGGTCCATAATACAATACATCACACTTTACCATATTAAACTAAAGGTCACGTACAGCACAAAAGTCCTACCTTAGAAAAGAAAGATCCACATAGCTCTGGAGCCCTATACCACCGTGTAGCAACGTAATCCTGCAAGGAGCATTGGAAAATGACAACTATGTTAAATATTCATATCCACTCTTCTTTATGAAAAAATTGAAGGCATGCAAAAAATAGAATAAAATAAAATAATACATACCGTCCAGAAGACTGTCGTTGGGGTATCATTAAATGCAACTCTTGCTAGCCCAAAATCACAAACTTTAAGCTTGCAATTTGCATTTGCCAGTATGTTCTTCGGTTTAAGGTCACGATGGTACACATTGGCTGAAATCAAGAAGTTACAAATCAGTATAAATTTGCAATTACTTCAAGGATCCTACCACAACCAATTTCCTCTCGATTATAGCATGTAAAGATAACAAGGCTAGGAAACAAAAACCAAAGCAAATAAAATTATTAATTCTACTAAAGAGAGGAACTTCCACTTTTCACTGAAAACATTGCAAGTGAAACATTGCAGAAATGTACGAGGGAGGGAGGGGAAGGGCTTTTACCTGTATGCATATATTTCATTGCACGAAGCATTTGGTACAGGAAAAACTGGTGATGCTCTCGTGTTAAGTCATCATTAGCTTTGATGACTTGGTGAAGATCCGATTCCATGAGCTCGAAAACAACAAATAAGTCTTTGAACTCCCTCTTTGATGGTGGCAACATTATACGTTTAATTTCAACTATGTCGGGATGTCTAAGAAGCCTAACTAGCTTGACTTCACGTAAAATCCTAATTGCATCGGACATATGCTCAAATACATCTTGTATTTTCTTTATTGCAACTTTCTCACCCGTATGTGTGTCAAGCGCTGCACAAACTACTCCATAGCTTCCCTTACCAATGACTTCAAGAATCTTGTACCTGTTTGCATCCCCATATTCGGTGAAAAAGTCCATCTCTTTTAGCTCCTGAAGAATAAAAGAGAAACTCGTTCAGAATCATGCATTCTTCGACCATAAGTAAAATTATCCAATGATTTAAGAAACGAAAAAGTAGCAGCAACAAGAGCATGAAAAACAACAGAATCATGCATTGTTGGATCCCACAGAATATGCAATACGCAAAATATTTATTTATGAATTTAAATATGCAAATCCTTGCATGAAATGGCTCTAAATGATAACTATTCAATCTAAAAGTTGCTTAAAGAAGTGAAACCCAGGAGTCTTCCTATAGCAAAATTAGTAACCTTCAAAGATGCAAAACTAAGACATTAAGAATAAATCCAAAAGTCTTTGCTTTGGGGAACAGAATGAGGTACCAAATGTTCTTTCTTAGCTTCACCAATTATATTAGTCAAAAATAGCACAAAGAATCTATCAAAATATATTCATTTCTTGCAGTTGAGAAAAAACTAGAAACAAAATCAACACCACCTTTAGTAAAGAAAACCAGATTGATAAGAATCCAATAACATCAGTAACCATCTTTATCATATTACAAAAAGTAAAAGCACTTCAAGTTTACATCATTAAGCACTTCAAGTAATTCAAAGAATTCTAACATTTTAAAAGCCAATGAACATTTTACATTTACTCCTATTAACTAATAAAACAAGACAATTAATTGCATCAATCTGATAATCATGATCATCCAACTAAAGCACCTTTAAAAGCTGCAAATGCAGAACAAGTTTCAAAATTTTTTAAACTTCCAAGTTGATTGAATAGCCTGAAATTTAAGAACAAATCAAGGTTCTATCTTTTTTCTTTTCCTTTTTACTATTAGTTTCTTCATTGTATAAAAAATGTGAACTCAAATCTAATATTTTCTAAGCTCTAACCAGTTCCAAAACTATGCCTGTTCAATCTCAGAGCATATTAACACAAAAGCTTATAAATAAATTAAAAGAAAACATCTAACCAAATATGAACTTTATGAATTTAACTTTTAAATAGAATATGACAAGGTTTATTAACTTAAATTTCAATTACCTTAAAACCGATAAAACCTAAGCAAGATCTTTTCCAACAAGACATCAAGAAGAAAGAATAATCTTTAAATTTTCTTTGTCGAAGCCATGTTAAATGCAATTAAACCCAGATCTTAAAATTCCTAAAATTTCAAAAGCTTTAAACTTAAAAACAAAAACAAAAAACTAACAAGATTTACAACCCTAAAAGAAAAAAAAGAAACTAACCTTCTTCAACTGATTTTGTTGCATCTTTTCTTCAACCCAAATTAAGAAACCACCAAAAAGATCTCTTCTCTGTTTTTGTTTTTTTTTATTCCCTCTACTTCTCCTTCACTAAAACCAAAAGACCCAGAAACAGAAACAAGAACAAAATTTTTCTCGGTAGCCAAACAAGAAAAAAAGCAGACTAGATAGAGAAAATCAACCGCATTTGCCCTCCCAACACCTAGACCTACTTTTTATCCACCAAACCACGCAAAAGAAGCTGTTTTTCTCCACCGTTAGATCAAAAGGTTTTAAAGAAGTTCCTGAATTCTGGGTCTTATGAAAATCTACAAGATCTGGGAGATGAAGTAAAGAGAGTACTCAAATGGGTTTCTTTTGGATCTCAAGAAAAGAGAGAAATAATAATGAGAAGGAGGAATTGAGGATCGGTGGTGAATGAAATTTAAAATACTTTTTTCGCCTTTTTTTAATTTTCTTTCTCTTTTTTTTTTAATATCGAAAATCAATTTTTATCCATCGATTTCAATATTATTATTTTTTGTGCCGTTTGGATCGGTACTTTGTTACGTACGGTATGTATATATACGATAATGGCAGTATTGTAATTTATAATTTGTTACGTATTTAAATTTTATATTTTAAACAAGCATATAATTTTTTAAAATGAATTTAATGCATTATTTTATATTATTTGAACTAAACTATCAAAATAGTTGTTTTTGTTTACCTTAAGTTACAATTTAGTCACTTATGCTATCGTGTTATAACATTTTAGTCATTTGAGCTATTAATTGTTATTAACTATGTAGTGATATGTACGTTAAATTTAGGTTAAATTCTACAATTGGTCCTATATATTTTTTGAGCAATTTAATTTTTTATATTCTTTTAATTTTCCTTTTTTTCTCTATTTTCTTTTCTTTTCTTCTTCTCTATTTTCCTCCTTCTTCATTTTTTTAACGTACTTTTTTATATTTTTCATTTGTTAAAATTAGTTCACAAGCTTACCTCATTCAAAATTTAAATTATTCAAAAAATAAAATTATAGAGATTAGATTTAACAAATGGCTTAGTAACTAAAATATTACAATGCGATAACGTAAATGACTAAAACGTAACATTTTAAACATAAATGACTAAAATGTAATCTAAAATAAATAAAAATAACTATTTTAATAGTTTACCCATTATTTAATTACGTTGTTCCTTTTATCATGCGCTAATTATTTATTTTCAATCATTTAAAGCTTGATCAAATTATTCCGGGCAAAATTATATTTTTATTAAATAGTGGTATTGATATATTTAAGTTTAAAATCTTATTTTATGTACTTTAATTTAATTTTTATTTTATAATATTATTAGCTACTTCGGGATTAATTAATAAACGGTATCCAATTTATTTTTGAAGCATTTATTGTTGATCGATCAATTTATTTTTGAAGACATCGACATTTGTGCAATTTATTATCATGTTTTATAATTAGTATCGTTTGTATGTATTAAATATGATTTATGGGTTTTAAAAAAATCATTTTCCAATGTTTAGCACAAATAAATGTTTAATTTAAACATTACAATAACTTTTTATGAAAATAATTTGACTAAAAGAAATTGATAGAATACCGGAAAAATATAATAAAATTTTTATTCTAAGGGTTAGATTACATTTTGCTTAATTTATTAAAAATAATAAATTAGTTTCTATATGTTATATCAAAGAGTAAATTAATCCATATACGTCGGTATGGATCAATTTTAACATAGAATTGAATGAATTTTTAACAAAAATGACATGTTGGCTCTTTTATCTAGTGTACATGAACTAATCGATATTTTCTTAATTTATGGGATAAAATATAATTTAATTTCGTACTACTTTTATAATTATAATTATAATTTTAAATTGAATTCAATATAACAAATAAATAAAGTAAATTTAAAAACGAAATTTAAATTAAGAATTAGCAAGGGTAAACAACAATGAAAATTGATGAAATGTCATGATCATTGGCGGTGGAGTTGTATGTTTCAATGTGTCTTTCACTTATTTATTTCACATGAATTTGTCAATAATACAAGGAAACTACGTGGATGCTCAACTACAATTCCTTTAATATTTCTTTATTTATTTTAATAATAAATAAAGTTACGTGGGTAATTCATTAAAATAATAAAAAATTAATTACAAATCAATTCCATATAATTAATAGGAAATAAAGAACATAAAAGAGTTAATAGAATTTATATTTTATATGATGATAATAATGCACATGCAAGTATTTTATATGATAAAAAACAAAAAAAAAAGTTTAAAACTCGAAATTCTCTAAGCATAAAAAAATAAGTAATCTAAATTTGATATCATTAACTAATAATACGACTGATTAATAAATTAAATAATTCATTGAAAATTAATTATTTTTTCTAAATAGAAAAATGGAGTACCCCATGTCGTCTGGTGAATATAGCACACACCCGTTAAGATTCTCACCGACAAAAAGTATAAACCAAACAAAATATAGGTCTAATTCTGCTCCTAGTCCCTGTACTCATCGAATTTTTGAAACTTAATCTTTCTATTTTAAATTCAAGACTCGTTACTAGAGTCTAATTGATAACACTGATAATTAAATTTTTAAAATAAAATACAGGAGTGTTTGGTAAACAGAGTTTTGAGTTTTTTTTAATTGATTTGGACACAAATAGAGGATTATGTAGTTAAACCCTCTAATTGTAGTGTTTGGTGAATGAAGGTTTCCAAGAGCCTATTGAGCTAAAATTTCCAAAACAAAAAACATTGAGATGGACAACTTTTTTCACAGTTGATTGGGAACAAGATATGTGGAATGACATATCTGACCATATTTGCTAAAAAATTACTCTATTTGCCACTATGTACAATTATATTGATACACTATTAATATTAATTAACTTCTATAAGGTTAATATCTGCAAATAAGGAACTTAAGAAATTTGTTTATTTAAATTTTCAAAAATATTCACTGATTAATTTCGAACAAGTTCTGATCATATATGTTCTTCTTACTAGACAATAACCTAGAATTACCCATAGCTTCTCTATCCCAGCCCATAAATAGGAAGGCAATGCACTTCAGC
The DNA here is from genome assembly GCF_025698545.1 of Gossypium raimondii. NCBI lineage: Eukaryota > Viridiplantae > Streptophyta > Magnoliopsida > Malvales > Malvaceae > Gossypium > Gossypium raimondii. The sequence goes on from NC_068575.1 coordinate 4,855,716, forward strand.
ACACTCGAATCCATGTACTCCTACATTGGCAACAATGCCGATGCTAATCAAGCTAAGATTCATTAGCTAACAAACACTTTTAAATCAACAATTAATAGATTTAGTTTGTCAAACCAGGCACCAACCACTGCAATCAACAATTAAATATAAACTATTTGTTAAATAAGGCCTATGTGTTAATAATTATACTTTGATTTTTTTTAATCAAATATCACATATCTAAATTTAACGAAAATCTATTAACAATATTATCGATTGGACTTTAAATTTTAAATAGGATAAATTTCTAGAGGACTAATTTTGAAAATTAAAAAACTACAAGAGGATTAAATTATATCAAATGTAATAATAGGTCAAATTAATTTTTAATAGATATTTGGAATCTTTAATTGATCTTTGATATGATGTTGTTGATTCATCAACACATTCGCAATAATTATTTATTAAAAGAAAATGGTAAGGTCACCTGTCCTTTGCATTCACCCACAAATTGAAAGCTTTTATGTCTCATAGAATCAAACCAAACAAAAAAAAAAATCATGTTTTGTTTTATACGGTTTTCTATTTTTTTCTTTTTGAACTTAAATTTTTTTCATGATTTTAGTAACTTAAAATTATATTGATTATATTTAATATTAAAATTAAATTAATATAATTATGGTGTGGTTCTGTAAGAAAAATAAATAAATTACAATGGGTTGAGCAGTCTAAAGAATGGGCCACCTTTAAAGCCAAGCATGGCTGTTTCCGTCATGGATAGGCAAAGGAGAGGTAGGAGGAAGTACCTTTCTTCATCTATATTTTGTATATTTTAATTATTCAATTTCTTTGTACTTAGTAATCCAAGATTTTGACATTTGATTCTAAGGTGTCGGTGTTTTTGAAGATTTATTTGGTTGTTTAAAGTTGTGGATAATTGTTTTTTTTAGTGGTGGATTTTGAGATTAAATTTTTGAGTTTAGTAAAATTTTAAAAATAAAAGTTTAGAATTATCCATAAATTTGCAGTCAATAGTTAATGGTTCCAATTTATTTGTCTTGAATTTTGACTTTTGTAATTGAGAATCCATATTTTCTTTTCAATAGAAAAGAAAAGAAAAAGTTTTAGATATTATGTGTCTTGAGATGCTATAACCAATTAAAGGTATGGGTCTAATCTAAAAATGAAAAAGAAAAGGGAGCTACTCTCGTTTTTTTGTTTGTAGCTTTTTTGTGACATGGCCGAGTGGTAAGGCGGGGGACTGCAAATCACTTATTCCCCAGTTCAAATTCGGGTGTTGCCTGATCAACAAAAAACTCGAAATCCTAATGTCTCCTAATGTCTAGGATTCAAGAAAAAATTTAATGAGAAATTTTTAAAAAAAATTGAGTCTAATTAAAATTTTAAAATTTTATGAGATTAATGAAAATTTTCAAAATTTTGAGAGAATCTAATTAAAATTTAAAGAAAAATAATCAAAATTTGTCAAAAGTTAATAGTCAACCTGTATATTCAGCCTATAATATTAACTTTGATTTAAAAACTTTTAATATAATAAAAATTGAGATAAATTTTTCATATTATTCTTTTAAGTCATTTAAATCGAAAAAAAGTCTTAAAAATAATTTCAAGTAAAAAAAAATTAGGATGACATATTTAAATTGATTTTACTCTTACCTTATGTTCTAGTTAATTAAAAGTTTTGAAAATGTTTTAGAGTGATTTTGAAACAAAAATTCGATTATTATTTGAATTGTATTATCATTAATTAAATTAATTAAAGTTTTAAATTTTTAACTATTAATTAAACCGAAATTCTTTAAAATTTTATTAACCAAACATTATTAATTTTGATTAATTTAACCAGTTAACAAAATTAACCAATATTTATAATATATATATTTTAATTTTTGATTCAAATAAATTTAAAAATAATAACAAATAGAATGCCAATTTTTTTCTTTATTTTAATTCAAATGAGTTAAAAAAAAGAACAACAACAACTCAAACAAAACAACACTAAATTAAAAATAATACATTAAAAGGCAACCCTAAATTAAAAACATTACATTTGTTTTTCCTTAATTAACCCTAAATTAACCCTTAATCAAACTTAAAAATAAAACATATTCAATCCCAACTAAACTTATTTTGATGGTTGACCAATTCATTAAACTATTTTGATTTGGTCAATTAATTTGGTTATACACACTTAGGGCTGTAAAATTAACTGAATTTGAATGAATTGACCTTTGCTCATATTCATTTGTTTATTTTAAATTTATTCGTGTTTAGTTTCTATTCATTAAAAATTTAAAATTATGTTCATGTTCGTTTATTTAAAATTATGCGTATTCATATTTGTTCATTTAAATTAATCGAACATGTTCATGAATCATGAGCATTAAAAAAGTATAGATTCACGAACATTAAATGAACATATTTATCAACATCATGAATATATAATTGAATAGGTTCACGAATAATTTTTATGAACAATAAACATATATAATTAAAAATATATATTATTTTAAATATAAAATAATAAAATTATATCATAAATAAATAAAATAAGTACACAAAAATAATAATTTTACTAATATATATTAATCCAATAATATGTGAGTTTCAAACGAATTTCAAATTAACATAAATAAATTTATCCATAAACATAAATAAACTAAACAAATTTTATGTATGTTCAAGAAATTAGAGGTGATCATGAGCCGGGTCGGGTCCAAACAAAATTTTAGGCTCATTTTCTAGGCCCGAGCTCGGTCCGAGCTCGGCCCAACCTAAAATATGGGCCTAAAAATTTATCCAAGCCCGACCCGAAAGAAAATTGCTAAGCCCGAGCCCGACATGGCTCATATTTGATTAAAAATAAAAAATATTTTTAATATATAATTCAGATTAAAAGTCCAAAATATATATATTTAATAAAAAGTATATTTGATTAAAAATAAAAAATATATATAATATATAATTCGGGTAGGGCTGGGCCAAAAAAGTCTTACTCGAGGCCCTGCCCGTTTTTTAAACGGTAAAAAACGGGCCTCTTTTTTATCTAAACCCATATTTCGAACTTATATTTTTGCTCGAATCCTCCCATTTTTAGGGCAAACCATCAGGCCGGGCCGAATAGCCCAACCCATGATCACCTCTACAAGAAACCCTAAAATCTTATTTATATTTATATATTTATATAAATCCCTATGCATACCCCTACGTGAGAGCCACCAGCGCACCCTAAATAAATTGGCCCTTTGTTTTGGTACAAATAAATTGGCCCAATTTAAGCATTTGCCTTTTTTTAATGTAAAAATATTAAAATCGACCAAAGTCATCAACTGTCAACATTTTGACTTCACTTTGAACTAATTTAACCCAAATCATTGGCTTTTGAAGTGACTCATAAAATTTCCTGGGGTTTTCAGTTTTGGGTTCGTTTTTCTGTTCTTCTTTTGTTGAAGCAAAAAGGGTGAAAGTCATGGGTGAGAATAATCAGATAATAGGAGAAGATGATTACATTTTGTTGAAGGATTTCAAAGTGGAAACTGAAGTTGATGAAGAAAAGGGTTTTATACTATGTTTCTGGGTTTATATTTTCAACTCTAATGCCTTTCCTTCCACCATTCTTAAACAGGTTTAGAAACTGCTGCTCCTTTTCTATTTGAGTTTCTCTTTTTCTCTCAAAATTTAACCTTTTTTGGATTAAGGAAATTACCCATTGCTCATTTATTTATTTTTTTGTGCGAGTTTTATTAAAAGAAATCGTCTGTGTTCAAGGTAATTGTTAAAAGGGGGCTAAAAACAGCTCCTTTTGCCTTTTTGTATTCTTCCCTCACTCAAAATTTGCTGTTTGGTTGTTAGGAAAATACCCATGTCTAATTTAGTGTTTCTTTTAATGGTTTTGTGAATGTTTTTGAAACTGCCATTATCCGTTAAATGTAAGAAATAAGAAAAATTTGCATCCAAATGTGGTTTTTAATTTCTTTTGTTGCTTCAGCTCTATTTCATTATCTATTAGAGGAGCACTCATCATCCCAATTTCTTTATCTTGATGATTTTTTCCCCTTAAAGTTGTATCATCATGTAGCTTTACTAGAGCTTTCAATTTCCATTTGTTTTTAATAACTTGATTTGTTTTCTGTTTATAGGTATATGCAGAGACTAACAGCAGTCCTCCTTTACTTGTTCTTGATGAAAAGACATTGATGATTTTTCCATTGACTTGTCTACTCAATGAAGCCCTTGGTTCTGGAAACACTGATTTACCTTCAGAAGTTCCTAAAGTGTCCGCAGAGATTGAACACCCTCAAAACAACTGGATACATGTTGGATATGAGGTATGCCTTTAATATCTGACTGAATTACTAACATAAGGACATGATTGGTTTGAGAGCTGCATCTTGATTTGTAGCTTCATATGTTGCTTTAACATCTTGCCATAGTTTTGGGAATGAGTGAACTAAATGGACTTGTATTTATTTGGTCTGTTTAGTTGCCTTTGTTTCTAAACATGATCTCATGGATAATAGGCTCTTACATTTGTTATCTATTTTGTATGTAACTTGAAACATTTTATTGGACTGACATTGAATACGAATGAATTGGGGCTAGACAAACAGCATTTCTATGTAAATTCTATAAATACAAGGCCAGATTCAGACCATCATCCCTCCTTTTTCTTTTGAGAATCCATCCCTGTATAACTACAATTTATCTATTCTGTTTTGGTTTGATAAGTGGTTGATTGTTTAGAATATTTGAGAATGAGCAACACCAAAAGAAGGAACCGAAAAGAAAAAGAGAGCAAAGAGGAATTAGGCAAGTGTGTGTATGAAACTTTGAGGTTATATAGTGTACATTACCAATGAGCAATCTCTCAAGGCATAAGAGAAAAAAAGAAAAAGGGGTTAAAACAAGATAACTTTAACATCAGATAGAAGCAGGAAAAATGTTGTTTGAGGCTACAGTGCTCAATTTGCATATCCCTCCTGTTTGTTTTTCTTCTTTTCACTTTGAAATGGAGACATTACACGTAGCTCTCCGCTTAAGGTTTTACTGAAGTATACTTTCAACTATACTTGATAGATGGATACTAATTTTATTTCCTAGCTATTACCATATATGTAAACATTTCTGTTTTTCTTTTCTTGTCAGGTTTCTTCTGATTTTGTGCGGCTTTACATTAATGGGGAGATTGCAGGAGAGCTGCATCTCTCCTCCTTGTCAAATGACAACTCCATGCCAAATGGTTCTAGGAAGAGGACATTAATTGGTATTACTGGTGATAGTAATTTGCAGGGCTTTATCCATGATGCAAAAGTCTTGCTTTCAACCTTGTCTATAAAGGAGCAGTATGTTAAGGTGGCTTTTACTTGTAGTTCTCATGTTTCCTTGATGATTTCTATAGCATGTAAGTTTACCTTAAGGTTTAGAACTCTAATGTGACAATATGATGCCAGGATCCACCTCTAAGGTTGTCAATTGATGAGTCTTCCATCTCTGATATTGAAGAAGACAATGGCTTTTGGAATATTGTCGGTGGCAAGGTAAACACCAGGGAGTTCTAAACATTTGTTTACTACAAGTTTTACCCTTAAATGATAGCAGTTTGCACTTTTCTTTTGTGGTATTATAATGTATTATTTTTATCATCCGTAAGTGATCTTTTAGTTTCAGCCTTCATGGTCTTAAGCATTTGATATGGTACCATGGTTGCTTGTTTCATATAATAATACAAGACAGATTTTTAACCATAGGTTATTGATTCTCAAGTGGTATAAGGTTACTGCTCGTAGATCTCCTCTAATATTTACCCTTCCACAGGCATCTTGCCGCAGGATATTTTCCTTGGATGTTCTTCTATTGAACACCTTTGGCCAACCAGTAAACAAGGAACTAGAGGTGATTTAGTCTTCACGTTTAATTTTGCGGTACTGGTTTTAACTTCGGGACCTAAAATTTCACATTATTTGTTGTAAAGGTTGTTGCATCACTTTTGTATGCTCATAACTGGTTACCTGTAGAGAAGACAAATGATGAAGAACCTCCTCTTCTAGCTAGCTGTGATGGAATTGAATTTGCCTCTTGTGATCGACCTTGTAAACTATCCAAAGGCCGAGCTTCCTTTAAGCTGAAGATCTCGAAGGTGGTAATATTGGAGTTAGTTTGTGCAATATTTTATTCAATATATATGCTTCTAGGTATTCATAGAAATTTCTGTGGAAATTGTTCCATGAGAAACTAGTCTGTAGTTTGTGATTCTCCTAGGGGCCTCCTGTTGCTGAGAATTATGTCTTTTGCTGATGGTGACCGACCATCTGATACTATAATTACTGCTAAACTACTTTTCACCATAGAGTTTGCAATATTTTAGCTAGCATGCCTGAGTTAACATTGGGTTTTGCTTAAATTTGCGATGTCTCCAATGATTGGCACACAAGGAAATAAATAAAAAAATTGAAGTATCATCTATGTAACCTGAAACAAATACAAGTTCATTCTGATTAGGCTCACAGGATAAGTTAATGCTTGGTTTCAACCATAATTTAATGTTTTTGGAGAAAAAGTTTGAATATCTTGATTCTTGGTTAGGCATGTAATGTGGTTTATTTCTATTTAATCATAAAATGCCATGCTCACCTTTTTCCTTTTTTCTTTTGACCATTTGTTTACCTAATTCATATGAAAATTATTTGTTTTTATGGTTTATGTATAATTAATGATTATTTTAAACACTAATAATCGTGTTCATCGTAGTGTTAAGTTTTATAATTCTAAGTTCTTAAATGTGAAGAATCTAAGGCAGCTTATAAGCGTGATATATATTGGCTGATTGGAAACCAAGCTCAAGCTTGTAAATGGTACTCAAAGAAGTGCTTGGCCTGAAGTTGAATTAAACTTTAGCAAGCTAAGCTTGACCATGAGAAGACTAGCTGTGCTGTTACAGGAGCAAGCAGAAATATTAGGGAATTGTATATATTCTATGAGAATTTGACTCTGTAACATTTTTGGTTTTTTTTTTTTTAATCAATTCACATATTGGATTCACTATTGTCTGCTTCTGATATTATCTCAGCTCTCGTCCAAGTGTGATAATAGGCAGTTCTGCATTAAGTTTGGTGTATCAAAATTGGAGGGATATCGTTTCCTTGAGGACTTCTCCCCTTCAATTCGGTGCATCTCTCGCAATCGTACTCCAAGGACATCTACTATTGTTTGGAAAAAAATCTCTGCAGTTCATCCAGTCAATGGATCTCAACCATTTGGCTTAGATGATAGTTCTTGTGAACCTAAGCACAATATTGTACATGAAGCAAAACTCAGTCCAACATCAAAGAGGGTTAGATTGGGAGAAGCAAAGATTTCTGCGGTTGACCAACACAGTGAAGAATGCAATTCTCTTGCCTCGAAGCAGAATCAGGTATATATATAGACTTCTGACCTTTTTCTTTCCCCATAACATCATGTTATGTCTTTATAGACCATAAATACGAGAGGAGCATAAATCACTTTTGAACTATAAACAACTGCATCACCATTTACAATCAGGTTGAGAATGGTTTTGGGTCAAGATTGGAGGCAAGGCCTGAGAATTTTGAAGAAATGAATACTTCCCTATCCGATTCAGAGAGCACTGGGGCCCGAGATTCAGCTTTAAAGAGTGTGTCAAGCAGGGGACATTCAGTTCCGGATGTAACAATTTTTAGGTACTGCCTGGGGGGCTTGACTGATAGGTCTCTTTTGCTCAAGGAAATTGCAACAACTGTTTCGGATGAAGAAATTTCAGGATTCGCAGAACAGGTTTCCCTGTACTCCGGATGTTCTCACCATAGGTAATTTAGAATGCTTTGCTTTCAGACAGTGTCGTTAGTTATCATTGTATTCATGCTTGGTTATAGCGAGGAATGCAATAGTACCTATCATGATATCTCTTCATTTTGAATATAGGGAAAATATACAACACTGTCAATTGTTCTTAGGATCTATATTGAGTATTGTTGAATTTATCTATTCCTTTGCTAATTGAAAAAGTTGTTGCTACTCTTAGGCATCAAATAAAAATGGCAAAGAGATTGATAGACGAGGGAACGGTAGCCTGGAATTTGATATCACAAAACAACATTCAAGTTCAATGGGAGAGTGCAGTTTTTGAGATCGAAGAGCAATTCATGAAGATTGCTTCCTGCTCATCTAGATCTCTTACCCAACAGGTATCTATCTATCTCTAGCTAATTTAATGTTCACGTTATAATTAGTCTCTAGTCAACCTGTTCTATGGTGGATGAAACTATTGTTTCAATTAATGGTCGCATTGTTTTTGGTAGAAATATATAATCACTTTTTGTTATAATTGGTCTCTATTCAAGTCTCTACTAAATGTAGCTATCAGAGGGATGTAACAGAGAAGGGGCTTTATATGCAGTCTATTGGTTCACGATAAATGTAGATTTCTTCCCAATATTGGTTCATTAGTTCATCTCTGTACTTATCAGAATATTATTCTGAGGTTCGGTCTCTTACCATGAGATGCCATGATTAAGGGCCTGTTCTTCTGTGCAGAACAAGCTGCTTTTGGTTGAAATTTTTAGCTTTTTAGAAGTGCTTTTGAAAAACACTTCTGAAAAGGAGAAGCTAAAAATTTTAGCTTTTTCTCTCTCAAAAGCACTTTTGGTGCTTAATTACTTTTTCACCCCTCTAATAACATAGTACTTTCCTTTTTTTCTTGGTGCTTAATTACAAATGTGTTAAAATTATTAATTAAAAATAAAAAAATATTTTTAAAAATACTAATTACAAATATTTAATGGTTATATTTAAATATTTAAAATATAGTTTATATATTCTAATTAAATTTTATAAATAATTAATATTTATTGCTTAAAAATATTTAAAATTTATATTTCATATATTAAAATATTAACAACAAGTTATAATAATTTTTTTATATTCTTACTAAAATATAATAATATTAACTAATTTAAATATTATTTAAATGCATATTTGTTACTTGATAATAACACGTCTAAAATGGACATTTTATTTCTCAAAAGTACTTTTTGACAGCAATGCTAAACACTCAAATTTTAAACCAAACTTTTCAAAAACACTTCTCAAAAGTACTTTTCCATAGCACTTTTCAAAAGCATTGCCAAACTAGCCCTAAAGCATGATTTATCACAATTCTGGGAAAAGACATCACAGATCAAGTATCCGAATGTAGAAAAAAAGAAACCCTGAAAGTTAAAGATCTTCCGGACTCTTATTTGCAATTTCCTCCAAATGTATGTGGACCTATTTTCTATGTCCTGCTAGCATCAGTTTCTTATAGCATAGGCTTATGTTAATTGTTTTTGTTGTTGAATCCTTTCAAGATTAAACTTAAGCTCATCTCCTGCACCTGCATAAAAAATCCTTCATAGATGACAATTTTTCATATTGTTAGTTGTTGAATCATGACTTACTAAAGTGTGTGTAATATATATACACAAGTACTGTTTACCATCATATCTGGATGATGTATGTGTTTTATGAATGACTAGTAATATTTTCTTTCATTAAGAAAATCCGTGTAAGATAACCTCTGTTTCAGGACTTTGAGCTTCTGCGGAAAATTGCGGGATGCCAAGAATACATGGCCCAGGAAAACTTTGAGAAGATGTGGTGTTGGTTATACCCTGTAGCTTATACATTATCTAGTGACTGGGTAAATGAAATGTGGAATTCTACATCCCCAAAGTGGATAGAAGGATTTATAACCAAGGAAGAAGCTGAACTCTCACTTCAAGGTTCCAGAGGCCTGCAAGAGCCTGGGACATTTATACTTAGGTTTCCTACTTCTAGGAGTTGGCCCCACCCCGATGCCGGTAGCTTAGTTGTGACATATGTTGGCACTGATTACTGTCTTCACCACAAGCTGCTTTCCATTGATAATGTATATAGGTGTGCAGTTCTGGCTTTATTGAATTTAATTGTTGTCTTAATAAACTGTCTCTATTAATATGCTCTTTTTAGCTGTATTATCTATTATTTATATCTGAATGCTTAGTAATTTCTTCACCAAGAATGAAGCCTGAGATGCTGGGAGGGCCATGGCCCCTTGGTTAAATGGGAAATTTTCATTTTTAGTCTCTCCTAAATATTAATATTGTAAATATAAGCCTTTTACCCCTTGGATATATGGAAAAATTATATTTTTGGCTGCTCCTAAAATTTTTTAGCTTTAGCTCCCTCAATTTTATAATTTTATCTTGGCTCCCTTATACAAAGTTCATGGCTTTGTCCCTGTTCTTCACAATACTGTACATGGAGTTTGTCTGAAAATAGAACAGCATAATTAGGAAGTCATTATATGCTTAACTTAAATATTTATGCTCTACTTGTGGATGAGCTTTCTTTATTTAGAGGGTTCTTGGAGGGTCATATCTTTATACTCATATCTGATTGTGTCGAACAGGGTGCTTCAAGTGATATCCAACAGGGTTAAACATTAGTGGATACTTTTAAGTACCATTGGTTTGGTTACGTTATTTAGAAACATTTATTATTATCATCAGGTTCCGAGTTTTTATAGATAATTTGTCTGGTATCCTGTCTATACATGGATTGAAGAGAATTGTTGTTTACATCTTGCTTATAGTTCTGGAGTACGGGAAAAGAATGTCAAAGTGAAGCCATTGCAAGATATGCTATTGGAAGAACCCGAGCTTTCTAGATTAGGAAGGTACGAAACACCTCCACTTTAATTTCCTTCTGCTTAAATTAGATGTTTTAAGTTAATTTTTAGTTTTGAACATGTTAAATTGCAGGATAATGAGACGCCACTGACCTTTATTCGGATGTAGCATTGCATTTACATGTTTGGTTTGCAGTGACCATTCATAAATTTTGCTGTGACTACCCTGTTGCTAGTTCTTTTTTCCTACTTCGATCTGCTCAAGTCTTTTATGATATAATTAAATGTAAAAATATATGTAATAGTAGAAGCCAAGACAGGATATTGTAAAATTGATCATTTTGTTTCTAATGACCATTTGTTCTCATCTTTTTTCATTTTTCATAAATGTGCCCAATATATATTTATATACTTTATATACAAGATATTAGAGTATGATGTTTTTAATGTATAGAAAATTTTGAAAAATTGAATATATTTATGCTGGACACATATCCCAATGTGGTACACTAAATCTGAGTCATATTGTGCAATATTGGTGAATTAGTAGTTGGTGCAGAATCATATACATCGATGTTCTGTCATTTGTTGAAGATAAAAGATCGAAGGCCTCCATTATTAAAAAGAAAAAAAAGAAAGAAAATTGGATATTCGTTTCTTTCTAGATTTAGAATATAGATATTTGTAATATTGAGATGATAAACGATTAATAAATGGATTAAATAGGATCTAATGTCTAATTACAATCCAAGAGGAACAGGCTCCTGCCGCCATAAAAAATTCCATAATTACTTATGTTATTGTATTTTTTGATAACACATTGATTATTGCATGGAACATTGGTTAAGAACAAAAAAGGAACCAAGAACAAACAATGTCCTCAAACATATTAAAATGACAGCTCCAAATCCTTACTTCAATTATTGATGTGTTGGGTTTATTTTGGATTAGCTAATGGAAATAATTGAAGCTCAGCATGACAGCAAATCAGGTTCTTTTTCTTCTTCCTCTGTCCTTTCTCTCTATTTAGATACATGTTCATTTCGTGTTTATTGCAGATGTTGTCTGAATGATTTCTATGAATATTAACGGCAGCAAAGATGAAACCGTAAAATAATGATCCAGTAAAGTTGGTGTTGCAGTTTCTATTTAAATCGCAAACAACTTCCCTATTAATCAAACAAATGCTGTAAACTTGAATGTCATGAACATGTCAAAAATCATACCTTGTAGTCATGTATGAATGTGAAGAAAAATGAAGAACAGAGAAACACAGGCCATACCTGTCATCAATAAAATTAAGGCCTAGATTTCACTCTTGCAGCAATGTGTTATAGCTAGGACTATTAAGATTTAAGACATTAGTACGAAGGTATGACCTGCCAAGGTCATGGAAAGAATTGAAGATATTGCAGGCATACTTGTCTACGACACTCATACCCTCTTTCAAGTAACTTAGCTACCATATGCCGCAGCAGCACCCTTTCTTTTTGTCTTAAAAACAATTCAGGAACCATCTCTGATAATGTCCTCCCATGCCATTGCAGAACCTCAAACACCTCATCCAGAGGAATCAACCACCACCACCACCGATCAACCTCCAATATTCAGCCCTGACAACCGCTGGAAACCGTGGCTTCTAATAGCACTCAACATCTTATTCCTCCTCGCCGGTCAATCTGCAGCCGTTCTGTTAACCAAATTCTACTTCAACAATGGAGGAAAAAGTAAATGGATGGCATCTCTCATGCAAACAGCTGGTTTCCCTCTCCTTTACCTCCCACTTCTCTTCTTCCCTTCCTTTAACAAGCAGTCCCCAAGCTCCTCCAACAACATAACCCATTATGTGGTCTACTTTTCCCTCGGTTGTCTGCTAGGCATTGATAACTTCATGTATACAGTTGGCGTTAAACCACTTTCCATTTCAACATATTCCCTCCTTTGTGCAAGCCAATTGGTATTCAATGCCATCTTTTCGGTGGTTATCAACTGCAAAAAGCTCGGTATCCTAACGCTTAACTCGATCATCTTCATTACCGTATCAGCTTCAATGGTTGCAATTCATCCCGACAGTTCTGAGACCAAAAGAGATGAGAAAAATCCAGTAAGAAAGAATGAACATACCATTGGGTTTATATCAACAGTTGGTGCTTCTGCAGGCTATGCTTTATTGCTGTCTCTAACACAATTCTCATTTGACAAAATACTGAAAAAGGACACATTTAGTGTTGTGTTTGAAATGCAGATTTACACTTCATTGGTTTCGAGTTTCGTTTGCTTGTTGGGGTTGTTTTGAGTTTGGAATTCATGGATTTAAAGTCCGAAATGGAGAAATTTGATGAAGGGAAGGTGATTTATGTAGTGAGTTTGATTGGAATAGCTTTGGCATGGCAGATTTGTACAGTGGGAGTAGTGGGATTGATCTATTTGGTGTCATCTTTGTTCTCAAATGTTGTGAGTATGCTTAGTTTGCCATTTGTTCCAGTTGTTGGTGTTCTGCTTTATAAGGAGAAAATGGATGCAATTAAGGTGTTGGCAATGTTGTTCACTCTTTGGGGATTTGCTTCTTATATCTACCAACAATATCTTGATGATAAAAAGTCAAAGAAAAAGGAATCCCAAGAAATCGAAGCTTCAAAATCTGAAGTTTAACTTAATTGATTGAAGATTCCAAATCAAAGTAGTGGCTATGTTTTTCACTCTTTAGGGTTTTTCTTCCTATCTAGGAATCCAAGGGATCAAAGATTCTTATATGCATATGTACATGTCTACCATACATGTTGTATGAATAAATAGTAATTGTTTTTTTTTTATAAGAAAATCAAAAGGTTACTCTCTCTTCTCATTTTCTATTTTGTCCAAATTATAGATAAATACAAAATAATGAGTATGGTTGTTTAGATCTAAAATTTATATTTTTATAAATATTTTGAGGCTCAAAATATATTTTCCCAATTTTAAGTATAAAAATATTACAAATTTTAAATATGGAAAATAATTTAGAGGTGAAAGATATTGAGACTCAACTTACTTTTCTTTACCATACCATATAATTAATGCCGTAGCTAAATCTATTGCTAAAGTAAGTTGGTGTCTTGATAAAATCAAGTTTATGAGAGATTAATGAAAGTTTTAAGATGTGTATCAATGCTACTTTCTTTAAGATTCTATTCCGTGCCATCTATATTATGATGTGCAAAAGAGTTATTGACAAATGAACCTTGAGAATATAGCAAAGTCCATTGATTTGTTTACATTTGCATTGACGGAAACAATCCTCTAAGCACTAAGCGAAACTTAGCAATGATACCAATTTTTATAAAAAAAAATTCTGTTGTAGTTTTTAGGAGAGAGAAAGTAAAAGTACGTTCAGCTGGACGCACTTTCCCCAAGTTACAATTTTTTTTATTTTTTTAATACAATCAATTTCTTTGGTTGAATTATTATATGTTGGTGGTTTTATCTTTGAGTATCAGGTTCAGTTCCTCTCCTATTTCATTTATATTTTATATTTCATGTTGTTTTAAGCTTCTTTTGGTTTTTAATGAATATTTTTAATATATTAACTTCTTCAATTAAATATATATTAAATAATAATGATTTCAATTTTGAGACCTAGGTGTAATTCTTCTTTTACGAACACATTCGTAATTTTTATTTCATATCATTTCAAGTTTTTTAATTAATAAATATATTATTTTTAAAATTTTAAAATTTAAATTATCTTTTTAATTAATAAATTTTATTCATAAAATTAAATAATAAATATATTTACTAAAAATAATTATATTTATAATAATTATTTTATTTTATAAATACAAATATTTAAATATATATTTGTTGGTCACGGATCCAAATTAAAAGAAAACTTAAATACATTTAAAAGAATAAAGTAGAAAAGAAGCAAAATTAAGAGTGAATTTTATTAAAAAAACTCTCCAAACAAAATTGATAAATACAACTCTTCAAGTTGAATCACTTAACTAAATTATTAATAAAAACTAAATTTTATTGATGAATCGCATGTTTACGATCGGCAGTATGCGTGGTTATTTATATAACTGTTTAGGGGTCGAATCTGCTTTAAAAATAAGTGAGTTTAATAAAAATATAGGTTTGAAAAATAAATTTAGATAAAAAATTAAAATTTGTTTAAATAATAGGTCAGGCTTTAGGTAAAGCTTTTTCGGACTGAGCCCGGCCCAAATATGTAAAAAAATTGCAGTTTTTTTATTGTTATTTTCTTGTTATTTTTTCACTATTTTGCTATCCTATCACAATTATGTTGTTATTGTCTAATTTTGTTTTATTGTTAATTTTGTTATTATTTTAGAGGCATTTATCTTAGTATTATTTAAGTATACATATATTTTTTTAATTTATTTTCAATTTTTTGGGAAACATATATTTTAATGTTCTTAGATTTTTATGTATTTTTTAAAAAAATTATATGAACGGACTGCGTTTTAATATATTTATCCGAATCGAACTTGGAAAAAATTTTAGATCCATTTTTTATGCCAAACCCAAATCTAACATATGGACCCTAAAATTTTAGTTAGGCACGACTATAAACACCTCTAATTATTTATAGCTAAAATTCCCAGTAAGTTAAATATAATTTACCAAAAATTTCAGTTGATTTACTTGTTATATTCACCAACTAAATAAATCAACAAATAAATCACGAATTATCCCTCTAAGCTCTAAGCTCTAAGCTCTAAGCTGCAATATGAACCTTCCATCAATTGTGTCTAGGTTCAGTCGTTTTATTACATAAATATTCTTAATTAAAAAATAAGGAAAATGTAATTTATTCTAATTAATTATTGAGCAAAAATAAATAAAAGAAATTGCTAGAGCCTCCGTTTGTTCTTTCTTCAATTTGATGTTTAGACAAATATTTGAGTTGAGGTAAATAAACACTTTAATGCGGGAAGTAAAGAAAGAAGAGAAATAAACACAAATCCAAAGCATGAGAAAAAGAGATAAGTAAAGAGAGATTCAATACATGATATTTGTTAATGTAGTTTGGATTTATCAATCTTACTTCTGCGAAGTCTTGCTCAAAAAATAAATTTATTCAACAATTTATCAAGTATAACTACGGGGTAAAGTACATTTTCCTCTCTCACAATAGATAATTACAACTGTAAAAATCGGCTATATAGTCCGAACAAAAATATTGTAATTTCTTCTCTTCTCCTCGGTTTTACGAACACTGGAAATCAGAAAAACAAGATAGAAATATTGAAAGGGTTGATTTTGATCTTATTGTTTTCTCTTCGTTTTCCCTTTTTCATTATTTATCTTTTTGTTTATTTATTATTATTATTTTTTAATAAATCTGATTTTTTTTAAAAAAACAAAAGAAAAGAAAGTACCTGGCAGAACCCGCGGTCGTCGTCGACAGTCCCTTCGGTCGCCGGAATCGGACCGAGAAAGGGCGAAGGAGGTCCTTTTCCTTTGGCCTTTTATGCCAAGAGGGCTCGGCCTTCGAACGGGGTGAAAACGGGGTTAAAAACCTGATCTTTGAGGGCGCCGACCACCGCCTACGGTGGAGCCACGGCGGCCAAAGGCCTAGAAACCCGACGGTCGGATTTGGGAGACCAAAAGAGATGAGAGTTGGCAATGTTGTTCACTCTTTGGGGATTTGCTTCTTATATCTACCAACAATATCTTGATGATAAAAGTCAAAGAAAAAGGAATCCCAAGAAATCGAAGCTTCAAAATCTGAAGTTTAACTTAATTGATTGAAGATTCCAAATCAAAGTAGTGGCTATGTTTTTCACTCTTTAGGTTTTTCTTCCTATCTAGGAATCCAAGGGATCAAAGATTCTTATATGCATATGTACATGTCTACCATACATGTTGTATGAATAAATAGTAATTGTTTTTTTTATAAGAAAATCAAAAGGTTACTCTCTCTCTCATTTTCTATTTTGTCCAAATTATAGATAAATACAAAATAATGAGTATGGTTGTTTAGATCTAAAATTTATATTTTTATAAATATTTTGAGGCTCAAAATATATTTTCCCAATTTTAAGTATAAAAATATTACAAATTTTAAATATGGAAAATAATTTAGAGGTGAAAGATATTGAGACTCAACTTACTTTTCTTTACCATACCATATAATTAATGCCGTGGCTAAATCTATTGCTAAAGTAAGTTGGTGTGCTGATAAAATCAAGTTTATGAGAGATTAATGAAAGTTTTAAGATGTGTATCAATGCTACTTTCTTTAAGATTCTATTCCGTGCCATCTATATTATGATGTGCAAAAGAGTTATTGACAAATGAACCTTGAGAATATAGCAAAGTCCATTGACTGTTTACATTTGCATTGACGGAAACAATCCTCTAAGCACTAAGCGAAACTTAGCAATGATACCAATTTTTATAAAAAAAAATTCTGTTGTAGTTTTTAGGAGAGAGAAAGTAAAAGTACGTTCAGCTGGACGCACTTTCCCCAAGTTACAATTTTTTTAATTTTTTTAATACAATCAATTTCTTTGGTTGAATTATTATATGTTGGTGGTTTTATCTTTGAGTATCGTGTTCAGCCTCTCCTATTTCATTTATATTTTATATTTCATGTTGTTTTAAGCTTCTTTTGGTTTTAATGAATATTTTTAATATATTAACTTCTTCAATTAAATATATATTAAATAATAATGATTTCAATTTTGAGACCTAGGTGTAATTCTTCTTTTCGAACACATTCGTAATTTTTATTTCATATCATTTCAAGTTTTTTAATTAATAAATATATTATTTTAAAATTTTAAAATTTAAATTATCTTTTAATTAATAAATTTTTATTCATAAAATTAAATAATAAATATATTTACTAAAAATAATTATATTTATAATAATTATTTTATTTTATAAATACAAATATTTAAATATATATTTGTTGGTCACGGATCCAAATTAAAAGAAAACTTAAATACATTTAAAAGAATAAAGTAGAAAAGAAGCAAAATTAAGAGTGAATTTTATTAAAAAAACTCTCCAAACAAAATTGATAAATACAACTCTTCAAGTTGAATCACTTAACTAAATTATTAATAAAAACTAAATTTTATTGATGAATCGCATGTTTACGATCGGCAGTATGCGTGGTTATTTATATAACTGTTTAGGGTCGAATCTGCTTTAAAAATAAGTGAGTTTAATAAAATATAGGTTTGAAAAATAAATTTAGATAAAAATTAAAATTTGTTTAAATAATAGGTCAGCTTTAGGTAAAGCTTTTTCGACTGAGCCGGCCCAAATATGTAAAAAATTGCAGTTTTTTATTGTTATTTTCTTGTTATTTTTCACTATTTTGCTATCCTATCACAATTATGTTGTTATTGTCTAATTTTGTTTTATTGTTAATTTTGTTATTATTTTAGAGGCATTTATCTTAGTATTATTTAAGTATACATATATTTTTTAATTTATTTTCAATTTTTGGGAAACATATATTTTAATGTTCTTAGATTTTTATGTATTTTTTAAAAAAATTATATGAACGGATCATGCGTTTTAATATATTTATCCGAATCGAACTTGGAAAAATTTTAGATCCATTTTTATGCCAAACCCAAATCTAACATATGGACCCTAAAATTTTAGTTAGGCACGACTATAAACACCTCTAATTATTTATAGCTAAAATTCCCAGTAAGTTAAATATAATTTACCAAAATTTCAGTTGATTTACTTGTTATATTCACCAACTAAATAAATCAACAAATAAATCACGAATTATCCTCTAAGCTCTAAGCTCTAAGCTCTAAGCTGCAATATGAACCTTCCATCAATTGTGTCTAGGTTCAGTCGTTTTATTACATAAATATTCTTAATTAAAAAATAAGGAAAATGTAATTTATTCTAATTAATTATTGAGCAAAAATAAATAAAAGAAATTGCTAGAGCCTCCGTTTGTTCTTTCTTCAATTTGATGTTTAGACAAATATTTGAGTTGAGGTAAATAAACACTTTAATGCGGGAAGTAAAGAAAGAAGAGAAATAAACACAAATCCAAAGCATGAGAAAAGAGATAAGTAAAGAGAGATTCAATACATGATATTTGTTAATGTAGTTTGATTTATCAATCTTACTTCTGCGAAGTCTTGCTCAAAAATAAATTTATTCAACAATTTATCAAGTATAACTACGGGGTAAAGTACATTTTCCTCTCTCACAATAGATAATTACAACTGTAAAATCGGCTATATAGTCCGAACAAAAATATTGTAATTTCTTCTCTTCTCCTCGGTTTTACGAACACTGGAAATCAGAAAACAAGATAGAAATATTGAAAGGGTTGATTTTGATCTTATTGTTTTCTCTTCGTTTTCCCTTTTCATTATTTATCTTTTGTTTATTTATTATTATTATTTTTAATAAATCTGATTTTTTTAAAAACAAAAGAAAAGAAAGTACCTGGCAGAACCCGCGGTCGTCGTCGACAGTCCCTTCGGTCGCCGGAATCGGACCGAGAAAGGGCGAAGGAGGTCCTTTTCCTTTGGCCTTTTATGCCAAGAGGGCTCGGCCTTCGAACGGGGTGAAAACGGGGTTAAAAACCTGATCTTTGAGGGCGCCGACCACCGCCTACGGTGGAGCCACGGCGGCCAAAGGCCTAGAAACCCGACGGTCGGATTTGGGGAAGAAGAGAAGAGAGGGAGAGGGTTTCTAACATTTTTTTTTATTTTCTAATGGCAGAATGATTTTTTTTAAAAAATTTTTACCTTTATAAGAGTTGCAAAACGACGCCGTTTAGCCCCCTCAGACCCAATGCGCGACCCGACCCGCCTAGGGGATCCGCGCGTTTCTGATTAAGGGGCTATTTAGCCTTTGGTCCCCCTGCTTTCGTGGCACGTTCAATGTGGTTCCCTTCTTCTTTTGATTTTGGCCACCAATGTTTTTCCTTTGGTTCAATTTAGTCCTTAGACCAGGCGCAGTTGTTGTTCCCTGAAACGGTGCCGTTCAGATGGCATGGGAATATTTCCCTTTCGTCCCTGTGGCTATACGCGCGTCTAGTTCAGGCCCCAATTGTCTTTTTTATTTAAATTCCGTCATTTAATTTTGTTTTAATTTCAGTCTGGTCCTGGGTCCATTTAATTTATTTGTTTATTATTATTATTATTATTATTTTTAAACAAAAAACTCTTTATTATCATTTTTTAAAGTTTTTATTTACTGTAAACTATTTTATACATGTATATATATATTTATATCTCTTTTGAATTTTCATATGTATGTATATATTCTTTGAAACTGTTTGTAACTTTTATATAATATTATTTATTCTAAAACGTTTTATATTTATTTATTTTAAGTTTTCTTGTATATTGTTTATTCGAAACTTTTATTATTTATTGTTATTATAAATCATTCATGTTAAATTATTATTTACTTTAGATTGTTATATATATTATCTTGTTTTATTTTCCTTTGGTTATTAATGTTGGTATTAAATTAGATATATTGTGTGTTCATTGTCATTTTGTGTACTATAACTAGCTTGTTCGTAGTTCCATATTATTGTCATTTATTGCAAAAGAAAATTTCGTAAATAAGGCAATATTTTGTATTTTGGAAATTCGAGAAATTGTACCCTAACTTACTGGGTCTCGATTTTCTCGTTAAACCTAAATAGCAAAATATCCTTTTAATTTCCAAACACGTAAAATTTCAAAAATAAAGGTAATATTTTATATTTAGAAAATTCGAGAAATCGTGCCCTAACTTACTGGGCTTCGATTTTTCTCGTTGATTCTAAGTAATTGAATACCCTTTTAAAATTAAAATAAATGAGGTTTAAACAAAAAAATATATGCAAGCTTACTCTCAAAAATACAGGGTGTCGTGTCCTAACTTACTGAATGTGACATCTTGTTACTTCGAGATGAGGAGGCATTTTCCATTTTGATTTATTCGATTAATTTTAAAAAAATTAACACAATAAAGAGGGATCGTATTTTTAAATTCTTTTCGAGTTTTTAATTTTCGACACCAATACATTAAGTAATCGACTAGGTACCAATTTTGGGCGTATCGAGGGTGCTAATCCTTCCTCGTGCGTAACCACCTCCCGAACCCATTTTTCTAAATTTCGTAGACCAAAATCGTTGTTTTAATAAAAATTAAATCGTTTATTAAAAACAACCACTTTTCGAGGTGACCCGATCACACCTCATCAAAAAATATTGGTGGCGACTCCCAATTTCGTTTTATTTTCAAAATCCAAGTCGACCCCGTTTTTCATCAAAAAAATGGTGTCAACAACAACTCCAAAGGTGCATATCCAAGTAAAACATCCAACTTGATTTTCAAGTAAAGTGATAAAGATAAGATAAATATAATAATATTCAGTAATCTCAAATTCTTTACTCTTTTTCCCTAAGCCAATCGAAAAGATGAGAATGTTCATTCCATAGTGTAGCACGAATTTCCCTTTTATTTACTGCTTAGAAATAGATAAACATTAATTACATAATAAAAAATGGGAGCACTTAAATTAATCTTGAACTATTTTGAAAGTATGTTCAACAAGTAGTTTAAGGGGATGTATGAACATGAGTTGAAACTTTAGAAGTAGGATAGCTAAGGTCCTAACAGTTAGAAGTAGGTGAGCAAATATCTTGCTATGGCTGTCCCTTGTAACTGGAAAGGCAAGTTTTAGATTATTCCAAGCTTCAATAGTCCAAATATTATCAAGTATCATCACACATTTTGTATCTTTCAAAACGTTAAATAACTTCTTTGCTAATTCATCATCTCTTTAATTTCTTCCTGTTGTTTTCAACTAAAGTTTTGAAACCAAATAGAATATTTTTCTGAACTTTTCTAACATTGTTGAGAAATATGAAAGCTGGGTGATCGAAATTATCAATAACCTGACAATAATAATACAATTTTTTAGCAAGAGTGGTCGAGAATATTATCATCCATAATATGAGGATAAGGCCACCTTGATTCTCGCTTTTCAGTTGACGAACTTGATCCTTTTTCTCCATGCTTTAATTCCTTTATATGAGAGGTCTGTAATCATCGGACCAAGTCGTTAATTCTTTCTATGATTTTCTCTATCTTTAACCTGGTTTTTTGGAGCGATCACCCTTCGATCAAAATGCACATTGATCTTTTAATACAACTTGGAAGACCATCTTTGTTTTTGGACCCAATCTTGAGAGCAAAATTCTCAATAACATCCTCAACATCATAAGCAAGCTGTTTAATAACAACGAAAATTAACCATAAAACAAAATTGAAGGGAACTTTAAAATGTTTTTTAATATTAACTTGGGAAGTACTTTAAATGTGAAAATTGGGTGTTTACCTGAATGATGAATGGATGTCTCCTAGGTAAAACTCCCACAATTACAAATTATATAAGTGTACAATCGGATTGTGGTATCTAGAATATTTTATAAACTAATAAATTAAAAATTATTTGGTGAATTAATAAAATATAAGTGTCCAATATAATTGTATAATTAATATTTTGGGTTCATCTATTTTACTATGTGCTTTTTTTAAAAAAATTTGGGTTCAACTATTTTTACATTTCTTTTATTTACTGAAATTCATTTTAATTTTCACTAGCTTTTAAAATTTATTTTAATTTTTATACAAATATTAGAATCGATATGGAAATGAAAGAGTTAAGGAAAAAACATAGTTAAACATTGAGCAAGGCTTCCATTAGCATTATTGTATTGGGAGGAATTTTGGTGTGTTAATATTGAATTACTGTAATTTATCTCTCTATCTAAGACCATGTTTCCTCTATTTAAAGAGTAACTGAATACACTCCCAAACAATTGGTGAGGAAGTCGATCAATAACCTATTTATAAGTTAATATAAAAAAATTTTCAGCAGTATTTTGATAAATTTTAATTTTTATTTAAAATTGAAAGTATCTCTTTAATTATCTCATAAAAAAATAAAATCAATGACAATACGGAAAACAAGGTGAATTGATGGAAACTTTCACATTTTGTTTAAATTTAAGAGCTTAAAAAATCCAAAGGACTAAAATTGATATTTTAGAAGACTAGAAAGAAATAAAATGGGGAATTATTTAAAATCAAAATTCAAAAGTTCAATAAGAGATTGGGATAATAATTTTTAAAATAAATAAAAAAATTAAAACATGAGAAATCAATATACCTTTTTATATTCACTAGTTTTGTTGTCAAGAACTGAATTGCCTGTATCCGAATACATATCCTTTTAAAATTTATCGAAAATATTTATTTTAATGTAACTTAAAAGATTACAGCCTGGATCCGATTATCAAATTAAAATTTAAATAAGTTTACAATGTCGAAACCGTTTTTTGAAAACAAAATTTTAGTTGTTGACTTTTTAAAAACAAAAGCTGAGTCGCCACCGATCCTTTATTAAGGTGTGATCGCCCACCTTAAAAATAATTTTGGTCTCATGAAATTTGAGAAAACAAGTTCGAGTCGATTCACGCACGAGGAAGGATTAGCACCTCGTAACGCCCAAAATTGGTACCAAATTGATTTTTTTAAATGCCTTGGTGTCGAAAATTTGAAAAGATTTTACAAGGAAACTTTTTATTTCATGAATGGATTAAAATAATAAGACAATTCTTATTTCAAAGAAATAAAACACCACACCCAAGAAGTTAGGGCACAATGTTTTAAATCTTCAAAATACCGAATATTGCCTTTTGTTTTGAAAATTCTTATTTAGAGAAGAGAATGTCATGACCAGTAAGTTAGGACCCAACATTTTGAATTCCCGAGAATAAGCTTTTTATTTAAAATTTGCGAATTTATTGCAAAACAAATACTTGGCTTTCTAAATTCATCGAAAAAATAATCGCGATCCAGTAAGTTAGGACACAATCTTTCCGAGAATCTCAATGCTAAATATTTTGGAATTTATAAAATAGGATGATTTCAATCCTTTGAGAAAATCAAAATATATATTTTTGAAAAGGGATGCTAAAAAGGTTAAGGTATAACGTGAAACAGATACTCTAATTTCAAATATAAATAAATAAGTATTTACAAATATATATACAAGCACAATTTACAAGTAAATTAAAATATGAGTGTGCATGTTTTTTTAAAAAAACATATAAGTATACATGTGAGAGAAAAGGAATGAAATATATAAACAAAAACCTTGTAATAATTTATAAAAAAGTATGTATTTATGTACATGAAAATTATGAAAATAAGATTTTTAAAATATATATATGCATATGTATAGATATTTACAAAAAATGTATAAGTATATATATAAAATATAAGGTATATAAAAGTTAAAAAATATAAAAAACGTATGGATAAAAGATATGCATATGTACATATAAAATAGAAATATACAAATATATACGTATTTACGAAAAAATAATATGAAAACAAAAGTATGTATATAAAAGAACGTTTGTATGTACAAAAATATATATTTAAAATCTTTTAAAATATATATGCATGTATATTATCTAAAACATGCGTGTATATGTATAGTAATAATAATAATAATAATAATAATAATAATAATGATAAATATTTAAAAAAAAAGAAAAATAGCTAAAATGGACCAAATTGAACTTAAAAACAAAAAAATGGGCGAATTTTGAATAAAATTTTAAAAGAAAAGGGTCCACTTGAACACGCGCGTAACAACGGAGGACCAAAAGGGAAATTATCTCGTCCTTCCAAAACACTGCGCAGCAAGGGGCCAAATTGAAACAAAAATAAAATGTGCGGCCCAATTTTTAAAAAACTAAACAAGTTTAATTGAAATGCGCTGCAAACAGGAGGGGCCAATTGCGCAAATAGTCCATGTGACGTCAGAGCGCGCGGATCCTCCCCTTTGGGTCGGGTCACCGCGCGGGTCACCCCAGGCTAAAACGGCGCCGTTTTGAATCATTATTTAAACAAAAAAAAAACATT
This sequence comes from Gossypium raimondii, assembly GCF_025698545.1. Classification (NCBI taxonomy): domain Eukaryota; kingdom Viridiplantae; phylum Streptophyta; class Magnoliopsida; order Malvales; family Malvaceae; genus Gossypium; species Gossypium raimondii. Next base: position 4,880,320 of record NC_068575.1, read on the forward strand.
TCAGAAAACATTTTCAGCATAAAAAAAATTAAAACAGATGCTGCCCATTTTCCCTCTGCTAGGGTTTTATTCCCTCGCCATGCATGCCGCCTCAACCAATCACCCGATTCGGACCCGTAGTCAAGGCGAAGCGTGCTTCGGGTTTCATCGGCATGACCACGCAGGTAAGCCTCTTCCCTTTTTTATTATTATTATTTTTTAAAAAAATCAGAACAAATGAAATAAAGAGAATAAAAAACGAAAAAAATTTTCACCTTGAATAAAAAAAACAATCTGTATTCGGTTTTTTTTCTATTTCTTGCATACTTTCTCCGTTCATACAATATCGTCCCTTTTACAGATTTAAAAGGGCCTTTTATAGGCCGAAAAGAAAATAAATCGAGGGAAAAAAAACAATATTGCTTGTTGTTTTTTTTCTCTTTGGACTCCTTGAGTCCGTTTTTCAGGTGTTCGTGGAGAGTTTGGCGCGCGTGGAGGCCGAAACGTGCGGCGATCGGGCGTTGGGCGCGGCGTGGGTGCTGTTGTGGCGCTGGGGCAGATGCAGCTAGGGTTTTCCTCTTTTGTTTTTTTGTGTTTTGGGCTGATGTCTGTATTGGGCTTAGGTTAGTTTTGTTATTGGGCCACTTATTTGTTGGGCCTTAGACGAGTTTAGGCCTGCTATTAAAAAACTGAAATTGTCTGCTTTGTTTTTGTTTGGGCCCGGGCAATTTGGGCTTGTACAGCTGCCCCTCTTTGCTCAATGTCATGTAACGGGAATAGAGCAAAGACTAAAAGCCCAATTGTGCCCGGTCTTGCTGAGCCTCGACTTCTTCGGTGCTTTTCTTCTTTAAGTAGCTTCATTCCTTCCTACTGCATCTTCAGAGGTACAGGAACTAGCGTTTCAATCAACCCCACTGCAATGTCAGGGAGATAAGATTCGTACTTTGTAGCTTCTCAAAAAGAACAAAATTTGCTATCTTTAATCTGCTCCACTGCAACTTCAGGGAGATAAGACTTGTAGCTTCAATTTGCTCTGCTACAACTTAAAGATAAGTCTGATGTGATCTGCTCTACTGCAACTTCAGTGAGATGAGATCTGTGGTCTTAATCCACTCCATTGCAACTTCAAGGAGATTGGATTGGTTACTTCAGTCTGCTCCACTGCAACTTCAGGAAGATGAGACTTGTATCTTCGATCTATTTTACCACCAGTATCGGAAGACAAGATCTGCTTTCTTCGATCTACTTCAAGCCAATACATGAAGACAAGACCTGCTTTCTTCGATCGGTTCCACTGCCGATCGGGGAGATAGAATTACTGGCTTTAATATACTCCACTGCAACCTGAGGGAGGTAAAATCTGCCATCTCTGATCTGCTCCACTACTGCTTAGGGAGATAAGATCTGTAATCTTCACTCTACTTGCCGCCAGTATGGGAAGATAAAATATGTTGTATTTGATCTACTTCACGCCGATACATGAAGACAAGATCTGTTTTCTTCGATCTACTTTGCCATCAGTATGGGAAGACAAGATCTGGTATCTTTGATCTACTTCACGCTAGTACATGAAGACAAGATCTACTCCACCACCAGTATGGGGAGATAAGATATGTATATTCGATCCACTTCGCTACCGATATAGGAAGACAGGACCTACTATCTTTGATCTACTTCACGCCAGTACATGAAGACAAGATCTGCTTTCTTTGATCTGCTTCGCCACCAGTATGAGAAGGCAAGATCTGATATCTCTGATCTACTTCACGCCAGTACATGAAGACAAGATCCGTTATCTTTCAACCTACTCCACTGTTGCTCAGGGAGATAAGGCTTTATGATTTCACCAATCTGCTCTCTGTGAAACATGACCTGTATGATTTACTTTATGAGCCTAATTATGCCTAATGATTAGGATGTTATGATCAGAATGAATCAAATGCTCCTAACTAGGCATGTATGAATGACATTTGAATGTTATGTCATGAAAAATGAATATTGAATGTTTAAAGTCATTATTGCTCATTAAGGCTTCCTTTGTGACAACAACGTTTGGTCAAAACTTGAAAATTTTAATCTCGACTCTTGACTCCTAGATATCTCCGACCTTTTAACCCGGTGAAGGTCTAAACAATAGTCCTGTTTCAGGTTCCTGAGCTATTCAAAGATTTCTAGAGTAATATGAAAAACTTCCCTTGTGAAAGTTTTACTAGTCCATTAATCGTCATTCTAATGCAACATGTTTGCGAAAAGATCATAACGATGAATAAAACAAAATTAATTTGGGAGCATAGCTCGCAATGGCTTGTCAATGATAGAGGAATTGTCTGGGGACATTTATATTGAAAAAGAATGAAATATTCTAAAACAACGAATTCAATACAAATACTATGATCAAGTGCCCCAAATATCTCTACTTGAATTTCTCTATAGAACTTTTCGAAGACCCTTCTGAATTCAACACGTGTTTAGGAGATTCACAGTATTTTGTTGATGCCCTAAGATGTCGTCTATTCCTTTCTGCCGATTTAGGTACAACAAGACTACCACATGACAATCAAAATTTGAGCCACCCTTTTCAGGTTTTCAACTCAAATCCCCTCTGGTCTTAAGGTGCCCTTTGCGGGTTTTCACCTTAGCCTCTCCATTTTTTTTTTTGGAATCAAAGCGCCCTTTGCGAGTTTTCACTTTGGTTCCTTCCCTTCTTTAAGTAAAGTATCTCTTGACTGAATCTGAATTTACTGGATTAGGCAAGGTTCTTCCATCCATTTCAGCCAGGATCAGGGCTCCTCTAGAAAATGCCTTTTTTACAACATAAGGACCTTCCCAATTCGGCATCCATTTCCCCCTAAAATCTTTTTGTAGAGGAAGAATTTTTCTCAACACCAGGTCCCCCTCGTGAAATTCTCTGGGTCGGACCTTCTTGTTGTAGGCTCGCATCATTCTTTTCTGGTACATCTGACCATGCTGAATAGCCTTTAGCCTTTTTCCCTCTATCAAGTTCAACTGATCGTATCGAGACTGAACCCATTCTGCTTCATCCAATTGTAGCTCAGTCAAAACCCGGAGAGAAGGGATTTCAACTTCGATGGGCAAGGCTGCCTCCATGCCATAAACTAAGGAGAAATGAGTTGCCCCTGTGGAGGTCTTGATTGACGTTCGACAAGCAAGGAGGCTGAACGGTAATTTTTCGTGCCAGTCCCTGTAAGTCTCAGTCATCTTCCCCACAATCTATTTTATATTTTTATTGGCCGCTTCCACTGCACCATTCATTTTTGGGCTATATGACGACGAATTGTGATGTCTGATCTTGAATTGACTGCAGACTTCTGCTATTGAGCTGTTGTTCAGATTCAACGCATTGTCGGATATGATTCTTTCAGGCATTCCATACCGACATATGATCTCCCTCTTTAAGAACTTGCTGACTGATGATTTCGTAACATTAGCATACGAAGCAGTTTCTACCCATTTGGTGAAGTAGTCACTAACCGCGAATATAAAACGATGCCCATTTGAAGCCTTCGGCGATATTGGCCCAATGACATCCATACCCCACATGGAGAAAGGCCATGGAGAAGTCATGACATGAAGAGGCGAAGGTGGTGTATGTATTTTATCACCATAGATTTGACATTTATGGCACTTTTTGTAATAATTGATGCAATCCCCTTCCATGGTGGACCAGTAATACCCAAATCTCATAATCTGTCTAGCCATTGTGAACCCACTGGCATGCGTTCCACAGATGCCATCATGGACTTCCTCCAGAATTTTCTTTGCTTCCACGACATCCACACATCTTAACAGTACCTGATCTTTTCCCCTCTTGTATAAGATCTCCCCATCTAAGACGTAATCAATGGCTAGCCTTCTCAGAGTTCTCTTTTCATGCTCAGTTGCCTGGCCAGGATACTCACGGTTTTTTCCATATCGTAGAATATCTTTATACCAAGGGCCATCAATTTCTCATTCTTCGACATTGTAACAATGAGCCGAGTCTTCTTGGATACTCATTTGTATAGGCTTCATATCCTCATGTCTGTTGACCTTGATCATAGAGGCTAAAGTAGCTAGTGCATCAGCCATCTGGTTCTCATCTCGTGGGAGATAGCAAAAAGTGATGTCCTCAAACTCTTTAATCAATTCAAGGACCAAATTTCGATAACAGACTAATTTGGGATCTCTCGTTTCCCACTCACCCCTGAGCTGATATATCACCAATGTCGAATCTCCATAGACCTTTAACACTTTGATTCTTCGCTCTATAGCTGCACGAATACCCATGATGCATGCTTCGTATTTTACCATGTTGTTTGTGCAAACAAAATCCAATTTGCAAGTGAAAGGATAATGATCACCATTCGGGGATACTAAGACTGCCCCAATTCCATTGCCCACAGCGTTCGAGGCTCCATCAAAGTTTAGCCTCCAACGGTGACCTTTTTGGGGATTTTCTTCAGTAGCGGCTATACACATCAGGTCTTCATTCGGGAAATCAAAACTCAATGGCTCGTAGTCCTCCAAAGCTCTACTAGCTAGAAAGTCAGCAATTGCACTCCCTTTCACAGCCTTTTGGCTCACATAGACAATATCAAATTCAGACAGTAAGATCTGCCATCGAGCCATCCTCCCATTCAAAGCAGTTGACTCCATCATATACTTTAACGGGTCCAACTTTGAAATTAACCAAGTCGTGTGGTATAACATATACTGCCTTAATCTTCGGGTTGTCCAAATCAAGGCACAACATAACTTCTCAATAGGCGAATATCTCATTTCACAGTCAGTGAATTTCTTGCTGAGATAATATATCGCCCTTTCTTTCCTTCCCGTTTCGTCATGTTGGCCTAGCACACACCCCATGGAATTATCAAACACTGTCAGATACAATATCAGCGGCCTATCCGGGCTAGGTGGTGACAGCACCGGAGTATTGGAAAAATATTGTTTCACCTTGTTAAAGGCTTTTTCGCATTCTTCATCCCAAGTACCAGGGTTATGTTTCTTCAGAAGACGAAATATAGGGTCACATTTCTCGGTTAGTTGTGAAATGAACCTAGCAATGTAGTTCAGTCTTCCGAGAAATCCTCGAACTTCTTTCTGAGTGCGGGGTGAAGGTAAATCCCGTATTGCCTTCACTTAGCCGGGTCAATCTCGATTCCCTTTTCACTGACCACGAAGCCTAGCAATTTTCCTGACCTGGCCCCAAAAGTACACTTCGCTGGATTAAGCTTGAGCTGGAACTTTCTCAATCTTAAGAATAATTTTCTAAAGACCTGCACATATTCCTCCTCCGTTCTGGACTTCGCTATCATATCGTCAACATAAACTTCGATCTCCCTGTGCATCATATCATGGAACAAGGCTACCATAGCTCTTTGATATGTCGCTCCCTTATTCTTTAATCCAAACGACATCACTTTATAACAAAACGTCCCCCATAACGTAATGAACATAGTCTTTCTCATGTCTTCAGGATGCATCTTTATCTGATTGTACCCCGAAAAGCCATCCATGAAGGAAAATAATGAAAAGCCCGCAGTATTGTCTACCAATGTGTCAATGTGGGGCAATGGGAAATTGTCCTTTAGACTAGCCTTGTTCAAATCCCTGTAATCCACACACATTCGTACTTTTCCATCTTTCTTCGGAACTGGTACGATGTTGGCCACCCACTCAGAATACTTGACTTCTTGCAGAAATCCGGTATCAAGCTGCTTCTGGACCTCTTCTTTTATCTTTAACACGATATCAGGTCTCATCCTTCTGAGCTTTTGCTGCACTGGCTTGCAATCTTTTTTTATAGGAAGGCGATGGACTACAATGTCAGTACTTAACCGAGGCATATCTTGGTATGACTATGCAAAGACATCCTTGAATTCCTGGAGTAGTCTGATGAGGTCTTGTCTCGTCTTTGCAAAGATATCAGATCCGATCTTCACCTCTTTTCTTTCCTCTAAGCTTACAATTTCTATTGATTCCCCATGAGGAAGGATTTGCTTCTCGGTTCTTTCTACCATCTTCAGCAAGTCAGGAGACAAACCACAGTCTTCGTCATCCTCAAAATCATGCGATTCCTCTAAACACATGTTTCATTCAAAAGGAGACTCTAAATTCTTAAGAGTGACATTCGTATCATTGATATCGTAGGACCTATTATAAAAGCAATATGGATTCAGGAATTTGTTTGGTGCAATATGGTCATGAATGAAATGCAAGTGTAGTTTGGTTCAAAATAACTGCACTTATGGGAAGAAAGATTTGCTCCAAAAATGACTGCAAAAATGAACTTTATTGAAATAACGATTTTTTGGACATGAGCCTATTTCACAAAGGAATCCTTATCACTTCTAGGCTAAAAGCAATAAGGGTGTTCTGGACATTACTCTGAGGAAATCCTAAAAACTACAGGTATTTTTTCTGCAGTCCAGTTGTTTAGCGCCCTTCCCGACTCGTAAGGACGAATATCCGGCAAAGTTTTTCCTCCCGTCGCTTCTTCATATACGGCATGAATACTCTCTAACTCCGTGTTAATACTTCTGACCCTTAGCATTCCTTGATAGATGAATCCTCCCGATACAAAAGTCTTGGATAGGTGAGGAAAGGTCATGGGTTCCCATTTGACTTCATCACCTGTCAAACGAGCCATTCTTCTCTCTCGCTTCTTTTCCTGCTCTATCCTCTTCTGCCTAGCATCTGGCTTGTATCCTAAGCCAAAACGGTCCTGCTTGTCTTTCAACACTGGAGTCTCAACTCGGCCCTGAAGATATCTTTCCAATCATTTCCCTAGCAAAGCTCCTTTTTCAACTGTCAATTGCAGCCCCATCTTTGTGGTCTTTGATATTCTCGGCATCGGGATCTTATTTCCCTCAAAGATGAATGTTGCATTTACAAACTCCAAGGAACGGAAAGAGCACTCGATTGCATCATCACTCGTCTCCAAATAAGGCGCATTGTTAGTCACAGATGCAATGATATCCTCTTCAGCATCTATCGTCACTACCCAGCCTTCTGACACTAGCTTCAATTTTTGATGTAACGATGACGGTACCGCACCTGCTGCATGAATCCACGGCCTTCCTAATAGGAAACTGTAAGAAGACTTGATGTCCATAACCAAAAAGTCTACCTCATAGAAAGTTGGGCCAATTAACAAGGGTATGTCAATTCTTCCCATGACTTTCCTCTCGGTGCCATCAAATGCTCTCACCATATTCTGGCACGACCTCATATGTGAACTATCCATAGGTAGCCTGTTGAGCGTGGATAGAGGCAATACATTCAGTGCCGACCCGTTGTCTACCAGAACTCCTGGTAACATGCACCCTTTACACTTTGCAGTGATGTGTAAAGCTCTAGTAGATCCTATACCCCCAGGTAGTATTTCATCATCGCTAAAAGAGATGAAGTTATCAGCGCTTATATTACCGACCAGTCGATCCAACTTGTTAATAGAGATATCGTCGGCAACATAAGTTTCATTTAGCACCTTCAGTAGTGCATTTCGATGTCCCTCCGAGTTCAGGAGTAAAGCTAGCACAGATATGCGAGCTGGTTGTTTGTGCAGCTGTTCCACAACGCTATACTCGCTATGCTTTATGAACTTCAAGAACTCTCTAGCTTCCTCCTCTTTGATTGGTTCATTGACCAACAATTCAGGTTCGACCACATTCTTCTTCTTTTCAACTGAAGTTTCTTCCCTTATTGGCTCTACTCGTGCTTTCATCTGTTCGTGGTGCCTTCCTTCATCCTGTTCCTCTTTATTGATTACATCCTCCTTCCCCGGGATTGTCACATTACAATCGTAACTCCAAGGAACCCTCCTGTTATCCTTATATGCAAACACAGCCGATTTTTGAATGATTACTTTTGGTGTTATTCGTGCCCCAACCTCACTGTTCTGAGGTCGCGAGATGATGACCACAGGACGGTTAGCCTTCGGGACTCCCAATGCCAACTCCGATGCGCATACATAACTCTCCTCTTGAACTCCTTTACAGAATTCCAGCTCCCTATTATCCATCATACCTTGTATCAGGGCTCTGAACCTCGTACACTCTTGGATTTCATGCCCCACTTCATGGTGGAACTCACAGTAGTTCCTCCTCTTTTCACAACTTCCTTCTGAGACGATTAGTCCCCTTTTCACCATCTCCTTCCAGACCCATCTCAAAGGAGTTTTCAAATCCAGAATGTCTGCCTTGATCAATCTGTCTTCGCCTATATTTACCCCACCATCAGTGTGGTTTGGTAATGGGTTTTTTACCTTGGTCGAGTCATCAAATTTAACGACACCCATACCAATGAGCCTTTTAACCAACTTCTTAAAGGCCGTACAGTTTTCTATAGAATGCCCTGTTATTCTCGCATGATAATTGCACTGTGCATTCGCATCGTACCATTTGGGATACGGGGGTTGCAAGGGCTTCAGATAGAAAGGGGAAACTACGTGTGCGTCAAATAAATTTTGGTATAGTTCCCTGTATAACATAGGAATTGACGTGAATTGGGGCCTCTCAACATTTTGCCTTGTACCGACCTCCTGTCTCGACGAGCTTTGCTGACTGGCAGCCACCTTTCCTGGCTGGCTCACTGTTACTGACTTCGAGAAACCCTTGTTGTATATACTCGTGTTATTCACCTCGCTCTCCTTCCTTCTCGAGGCCGATCTTCTGTTACTCTCTCCCGCATCGATCTTCCAACTCCTGATGGCATTCTCTATCATCTCACCATTCATGACTATGTCAGGAAAGCTTTTTGTGGCACTTCCTAACATATGTGTAATGAATGGTGCATTCAGGGTGTTAATGAACAACATTGTCATTTCCTTTTCCAAGAGCGGTGGCTGAACTTGGACCGCAACCTCCCTCCATCTCTGTGCGTACTGTCTGAAGCTTTCACTCGGCTTCTTCTCCATGTTTTGGAGGGTGATTCTATCAGGAGCCATGTCTGTCACATGGCTATAATGTTTCATGAACGATTGTGCCAGGTCCCTCCAGGAACCAATCGTGGCACGACTCAACTGATTGTACCACTTGGATGCTGCCCCTGCAAGGCTGTCTTGGAAGCAATGTATCAGGAGTTGGTCGTTGTTAACATATCCCGCAATTCGTCTGCAGAACATGGTGATGTGAGCCTCTGGGCAAGTCGTCCCACTGTACTTCTCGAATTCAGGCATCTTAAACTTATGAGGGAGTACTAGATCTGGCACTAAACTCAGCTCTTTTGCGTCAATGCCTCGATAACTTTCAGTGACTTCTATCGCCTTGAATTTCTCTTCGAGCCACCTGCATCTTTCTTCCAACTGCTTTGGTAACTCTTCCTTCATTCTTTCCTTCTCAACCACTTCATCAAAGTCAGGAATGACAGGGTTAATAGGATTATTTTCAGGATTAGATCCCGGTTCTACTTGGAAGCTCGAAACCCAGCCCGAAACTGCTGCGGCATGATGGTAACAGTAGATTTGCGAGGGTATTCAGCTTGAGTTCGCACATGTGGAGGGGTGAAACCCGGAGGATGGGAAAGTTCATCATCATTTCCCTCATCGACATTTGCCATGAGGCCCTTTCCTTTATCGAGTCCCTTAGCTATCAGGCGGGTTAACTTTGCCACTATATCTTCTTGAGATTCCCGCATCTTCTCAGACATCTCTTGTTTCATCTTGTCTAACCGCTCCTGCACTTGTAGCTGAAGTAGGTCCTGCATCTCCTTTTGACACTGTTCGAGTTTTTCCAACCTCTGATCCATATCTTTTGTCTTTGCCCGAGTGCCGTCTAGGTGTTGGGTTGGTTGGTTGGTTTCCAGGTTAACTGAACAGTGATTTTGACTTATTAGGATTAGATAAAGGTCTTTAATGCATATAATGCGATGCTAATGCATATGATGCAATGTATGAGATGAATGCAAAAGAGGCGTTAATTATGATTCAATTCCACTTGGGAAACTTATTGAAAAAAAATTTCTTTACATAGAATATGCTACAAATACGACTTCGCCCTAACACTTAAGACCTTGATCTTTTTAAGCAACGAGGCTAACTCCTGACCTCAGTTTGACTCCAACTCATACTTTACGCTTAACATGTCAGCTTGTACTGCCAAAGTTTGTAGGTGATCTGCTACTTCTTGAATCTGAACCAAAGCTTCCCCCATAACGCGGTCCCTGCTTTTGACCTGATTCTGGAAATAGTGAAGCTGTTCGCTTTGATGATCTTTGTTTGCCTCTAAATACTCAATCCTGGCTTCACTATTCTGCAATGCTGTCTCTAATTTTTCTATAATTTTCTTCATTTGCTCAATCCTGCTTAAACTTGCTTGCAGTCCTGCCACTAAATTTCGATTTCGGTATTGATAAACAATCTTCTCAAGTTCAGCCACTTTAACCTTTAGTTTATATATTTCATCTTGATTTTCTAACAAACTCTTCTCAAGTGATTTATTTCGCATCTGGGCTTCCTGGAATCTTTCTTCCCATCTACCAGTCTTGGCTTTTTCTTCTTGGACCTTTTGACGCCACTGCTCTGAGGTTTTTCCCAACCCAGCAGTTCTTACTGACAGACGTAGTCTCTTATAATCCGTCCTCAAGTTACTCAGATCCTCCTCGACTTTGCGCTTCCCTTTTCTCAGGCCTTCGGTTTCCAGCTTCTAAACATCTATGTCCAACCTTAAATTCACCTTTTCTTCCTCTATTTGCTCTATTTTCTTCTCTAATTCTGCATTCCTTCTTTCGAGGTCTTGCTTTATGATTTCCAGTTCAGAAGGGACGACGCGCAAATGCTCCTCTATCGACTGACTATTTTCTGAACTTGGCCCAGGAATGTTGTCATTAATCCTCCTAACATACCATTCGTTATACTCAGAAGTTGTCATTGAACCCACGACTAATCTCTTCATTCGGCGAGTCTGATTCTATGTATTGGCCATCTCACGAGCCTTTCTTTTGTAGCCATCATCCTTGTATGAGAATTCACACTTGGCTAATCCCTGTGTTGCAGGCACAAACTGTCTTGACCTGTATTGTCTTAACACTAGCAATGGGGTATAACCAACAGCTCCCCAAATCCCGAGCAACGGAACCCAGTCGAAATCCCCACACCTATATAGGATTTCATCTGGAAGCAACCACGGAGCTCTCCACTCGATATCTTCTTCTTGCAGACTCTGAAAGACTGCCATCCATTTCTCCTCCGAGATGTCATCTCTCCTTGACGTAGCCACTACCTCTTTCAACGGTGAATAACTCTCAGAGAAGACTTGATATGAAACCTTATCAACCTTCCAAAAGTGGCTGTGGAACCACGCAAGTAGTAGCTGCGCACATCCAATAAATCTACCCTCTCCCGTTCTTCGACATGCATTCAATGATCTAAAGGTTTCTGCCAAAATTACCGGGACTGGTGTAACTCCCTTATCAAGCCGATCGAATAAATCAGTGACCGCCTCGTCAACATGTCCCAAGATCTTAGGAAACAAAATTAGACCATATATACTTAGAGCAAAGACGTCTACTTTCTTCCTCGCATCTGGGTGTGCTAAAATGAGGTCCTTCAAACCTTTCCAAGGAATACACCTACTATCCCCTTTTTGCTTAATCCGAGTTGTAACCCACTGCTCACTCATCCCTGTTATATTCATCAACTTCCTCAAGAAGGTTGGTACATTTACCGCTTTTGAATAAATTCTATCCACTTGAACATTCGAACATCGAAGTAAAGCCGTGTACTCCTCTATTGTAGGCACCAGATCAACCTTTCCGAATGTGAAGCAACTGTAGGCCGGATTCCAAAACTGGGCAAGAGCTCGAAACAGACGCTTGTCTACCTTCATGTCAAGCAAATAAGGTAAATCCCCATAATTTAAATAGAATAACTGCCCAACCTCATTATCCCATTGATCCCAAATCTCCTTCAACTCCTGCAAGTTGTTCTGAGCTACGCTAACACGAGTGAAGTCCCATAACTCTGATACGTGTCCCACGGCCAAACTGTCACCTTTTTCACGCTGTATCTTCTCAGACCAAGCCCGGACAGCCGTATTATCCTACACTCTATTAAGAAACCTATTTCCCATGATAAGCTTCCTATTTGGCAACCGAATATGAACCAACGCCTTTATAATGAAATGTCATGCAATCATGATGTCATGCAATCAAAACAAAATAAAACAAGTCAGTATCACATATAAAGATATAATAACATGGCAAGAACACTTATTAGGAATCTACTAGGGTTTTGGAGTAGTTCTACCTAGGGTAAGTTCCTAAAGCTCACTATATGAGGTTTAGTTTCTAGAGTAAGGGTACCCGAACCAGCAGATTCCTCTATCCTCACCCATTATAGGCTCATGCGGATCGAGTTCAGTTCAGGGGGACACATTTCCCTATGGCTGCACGGAGATGAAAATCTCACGAAGACATAGGTACGGATGTATCCCGGAAGCGGTCCACTACCCTGCACGGAGGTGAAAACCTCACGAAGGACTAGTTTCTCGCTCCCACTTAAAGGGCGAAATGCAAATGCAAATGCAAAGTTTCCAAAATACCATGATAAAACATCAATGAGTGCAAAGGGAACTCATGAATTTTTAAAAAACTTTTGATTTTCGACACAAAGACAAATATGATCAGTTTATGGCTCGACTCTATATTGTCCCCAGCGGAGTCGCCAAGCTGTCGAAACCGTTTTTTGAAAAAAAAATTTTAGTTGTTGACTTTTTAAAAAACAAAACTGGAGTCGCCACCGATCCTTTATTAAGGTGTGATCGGCCCACCTTAAAAATAATTTTGGTCTGCGAAATTTGAGAAAACAAGTTCGGGAGTCAGTTACGCACGAGGAAGGATTAGCACCCTCGTAACGCCCAAAATTGGTACCAAATTGATTTTTTTAAATGCCTTGGTGTCGAAAATTTGAAAAGATTTTAAAAGGAAACTTTTTATTTCATGAATAGATTAAAATAATAAGACAATTCTTATTTCAAAGAAATAAAACACCACACCTAGTAAGTTAGGGCACAATGTTTTTAAATCTTCAAAATACCCGAATATTGCCTTTTGTTTTTGAAAATTCTTATTTCGAGAAGAGAATGTCATGACCAGTAAGTTAGGACCCAACATTTTGAATTCCAGAGAATAAGCTTTTTATTTAAAATTTGTGAATTTATTGCAAAACAAATACTTGGCTTTCTAAATTCATCGAAAAAATAATCGCGATCCAGTAAGTTAGGACACAATCTTTCCCGAGAATCCTGAATGCCAAATATTTTGGAATTTATAAAATAGGATGATTTCAATCCTTTGAGAAAATCAAAATATATATTTTTTGAAAAGGGATGCTAAAAAGGTTAAGGTATAACATGAAACAGATACTCTAATTTCAAATATAAATGAATAAGTATTTACAAATATATATACAAGCACAATTTACAAGTAAATTAAAATATGAGTGTGCATGTTTTTTTAAAAAAAACATATAAGTATACATGTGAGAGAAAAGGAATGAAATATATAAACAAAAACCTTGTAATAATTTATAAAAAAGTATGTATTTATGTACATGAAAATTATGAAAATAAGATTTTTAAAAATATATATATGCATATGTATAGATATTTACAAAAAATGTATAAGTATATATATAAAATATAAGGTATATAAAAGTTAAAAAATATAAAAAAGCGTATGGATAAAAGATATGCATATGTACATATAAAATAGAAATATACAAATATATAAGTATTTACAGAAAAATAATTTGAAAACAAAAGTATGTATATAAAAAGAACGTTTGTATGTACAAAATATATATATTTAAAATCTTTTAAAAATATATGTATGTATATTATCTAAAACATGCGTGTATATGTATAGTAATAATAATAATAATAATAATAATAATAATAATAATAATAATAATAATGATGATGATAAATATTTAAAAATAAAAAAGAAAAAGAAAAATAGCTAAAATGGACCAAATTGAACTTAAAAACAAAAAAATGGGCGAATTTTGAATAAAATTTTAAAAGAAAAGGTCCACTTGAACACGCGCGTAACAACGGAGGACCAAAAGGAAAATTATCCCGTCCTTCCAAAACGCTGCACAGCAAGGGGCCAAATTGAAACAAAAATAAAATGTGCGGCACAATTTCTAAAAAAGTAAACAAGTTTAATTGAAATGCGCTGCAAACAGGAGGGGCCAATTGCGCAAATAGTCCATGTGACATCAGAGCGCGCGGATCCTCCCCTTCGGGTCGGGTCACCGCGCGGGTCGCCCCAGGCTAAAACGGTGCCGTTTTGAATCATTATTTAAACAAAAAAAACATTTCAGAAAACATTTTCAGCATAAAAAAAATTAAAACAGATGCTGCCCATTTTCCCTCTGCTAGGGTTTTATTCCCTACGCCGCCGCCGCCGCCCTCAACCAATCGGCCAGTTCAGACCCCGGCCGTCCAAGGCGAAGCGTGCTTCGGGTTTCATCGGCATGATCACGCAGGTAAGCCTCTTCCCTTTTTTATTATTATTATTTTTTTTAAAAATCAAAACAAATGAAATAAAGAGAATAAAAAACGAAAAAATATTTCACCTTGAATAAAAAAACAATCTGTATTCGGTGTTTTTTTCTATTTCTTGCGTATTTTCTCCGTTCATACAATATCGTCCCTTTTACAGATTTAAAAGGGCCTTTTATAGGCCGAAAAGAAAATAAATCGAGGGAAAAAAAACAATATTGCTTGCTGTTTTTTTCTCTTTGGACTCCTTGAGTCCGTTTTTCAGGTGTTCGTGGAGAGTTTGGCACGCGTGGAGGCCGAAACGTGCGGCGATCGGGCGTTAGGCGTGGTGTCTTGCTTCTTGGCACACAAGCGAATCAAACTAGGGTTTTCCTCTTTTGTTTTTTTGTGTTTTGGGCTGATGTCTGTATTGGGCTTAGGTTAGTTTTGTTATTGGGCCACTTATTTGTTGGGCCCTAGATGAGTTTAGGCCTACTATTAAAAAACTGAAATTGCCTGCTTTGTTTTTGTTTGGGCCCGGGCAATTTAGGCTTGTACATACAATATTATCAATTTTTTTAATTTTAATATATATATTTCCAAATAATAAATTTAAATTTATTATGATAATTACGTCTTTTATTTTAATGTAACTATCATGATATATATATTTTTTCCAATTTTTTTAAAAATTAATTATAAATATTTTTAAATATTAATTTAACAATATGAAGAAAAACAAAAGATATTTTTGTAGACAATTTTTTTTTAAAATTCGTAATTTTTTATATATAATATGGATAGATTATAAATATACATCGTGGTGGCACAAAAAAAAAGTTTATACTGTATATGTAAAGGCCATATACTATCAGGGGTGTGCATTTTTCGGGTAAAACCGAAAAATTTGATTAATCGACCGAATTTGGTTAATCGGTCTATTAACTGAATTTTTTCGGTCGGGGGTGGGTTAATTATTTGTTGATTTTTTGGTTAACGGTTAAATCGGTTCGAAACCGGTTGGTTAACCGAATTTTTTCGGTTTAACCGAAAAAATTGATAAACAAAATTATAATATATAAATGACGTCGTTTATTTGGCTCCAAATTTCCTTAGTTTTCCCCAAGTCAGAATCAGATTTTCCCGATTTCATTTCCCCAATTTCCCAATTTCTTTCCGCCGTTTTCTTCACATCTGATTCCGGGTCCTACAAGTCCTATTCGGAGTCAGGCTCCGATTCAGCTCGTCGACTGTCGATGCTAGTCTCAAAGGCGACGGTTTGAAATTGCTTGTTTTGTTTTTCTTCTGGAAGGACGTTAGTGAACTCGAATCGAGCTTAAACGGAAGTATTGTAAGTTTTAGAGGTATTCTTTTTCCCTTTCTGTAAATCCTCTTGAATCATCGAGATGTCTTCGATCGTGGTTAAAAAGTAGTATAAATATGATTGAGCCTTCTTGCTTTGTTATGGTAGATGTTACATAATGTATGTAAATACATATTTGGGTGACTTTATGATTGCAATTGCAGATTGAAAAGACCCAAATAATTTATGTGAATCAATATTGATTGCGATGTGAGGATATTAGTTTAGATGTCTTAATCACATGTTAACATCTTTAATATAATATTGTCACCAAAATTGGAGCTAATCTAAAGGTTTCCAATAAAATAGCCATTTTTATTCCCTCTTTGTCACTCTCTCATCTACCAGAGTTGGATGGTTGCTAATGTCATAGTTGGATTAGATCTAAAACGAGTGTCGGATTTAGCTGGACCAAGTCAATTTTTTATTAAAAAAAAAGTCATTCTAAAAAAAATAGTTTAATCAAAGGGTTAAGGGCTCTTTCCATGTAGTTGGGTTTTCAACCCCGTGAGTCTAACAGACAATTCACCGAGGGCTCCCTTCCCCTCCCTCTTTATTTTTTTTCTTTTTAAAAATAATATTAAAATATGAGATAAATTAATATAGAACACAAAAAATAATATTGAATAGTTATTAAAATCTGAAAACACAAAATTAATGAAAATAAAAAATAAAAGACATGAAAGAAAATAAAATTAGCTGCAAAAAACGTATAAATAATTTTTCTAAACAGTTTCCAAAGTTTGTTGTTCAAAAACTAAACAACGCTTTGATTAAATTTCTTTTCTTCAGCATCATAGCATTTACTAATTCTAATACCGTAGTATAAATTTCTTTCTCAAATAACCAATAACAACATCATTTAAACTTGTATTATCAACAGTAACAGTAAATAATTTTAAAATAATTATTCAATTCCAACACTATTGTATTTTTATTTAATTTTTAAAATAACTTTAAAAGACTTCATAGAAATTGCTTTTATTATTAAAAATGACTTTTTTTAAATAAAAAATTGACTTGGTCTAGCTATGGTACTAGAATTAGTAAATGCTATAATGCTGAAGAAAAAGAAATTTAAAATTAAAAAGTAGTCTTGTTGAACATAAAGTTAGACTTATATCTAAATCCGACACTCGTTTTAGATCTAATCCAACTATGGCATTAGCAGCCATCCAAATGTGGTAGATGAGAGAGTGACAAAGAGGGATTAAAAATGGCTATTTTATTGGAAACCTTTAGATTAGCTCCAATTTTGGTGACAATATTATATTAAAGATGTTAACATGTGATTAAGACATCTAAACTAAAATCCACACATCTTAAACCAACACTCAATATTGATTCACATACATTATGTAACATCTACCATAACAAAGCAAGAAGGCTCAATCCTTGATAAGGATTATAAAAAAAAAATTCTGGTGATAATAGAATCGATATGAAAATGAAAGAGTTAAGGAAAAACATAGTTAAACATTGTGCAAGACTTCCATTAGCCATTATTATATTGGGAGGAATTTTGGTGCATTAACCTTAAGTTACGGTGATTTATCTCTCTATTAAGACCCATATTTTTTTCTATTTAAAGAGTGTCTAAATACACTCCCAAACAATTAGTGAGGAAATCGAACAATAACCTATTTATAAGTTAATATAAAATTCCTTTAACAGTATTTTGATAAATTTTAAATTTTATTTAAAATTAAAATATCTCTTTAATTATCTCATAAAAAATAAAATCAATGACAAAATGGAAAACAAGGTGAATTGACGGAAACTTTCACCTTTTTTAAAAAATTTAAGAGCTTAAAAAATCCAAAGGACTAGAAATTGATATTTTAAAAGACGAGAAAAAAATAAAATGGGGAATTATTTAAAATCAAAATTTAAAAGTTCAATAAGAGATTAGGATAATAATTTTTTAAAATAAATAAAAATTAAAACATGAGAAAATTAATATACCTTTTTATACTCACTAGTTTTGTTGTCAAGAATTGAAAGCACTTCAATTGCCTGTATCCGAATACATATCTTTTAAAATTTATCGAAAATATTTATTTTAATGTAACTTAAAAGATAATAGCACTGATCCGATTATCAAATTAAAATTCAAATAAATTTACAATATTATCAAAATTTTTAATTTTAATATATATTTTCAAAATAATAAATTTAAATTTATTATGATAATTACTCCTTTTATTTTAATATAACTATCATGATATGTTTTTTCCAATTTTTTAAAAATTAATTATAATTATTTTTAAATATCAATTTAATAATATGATGAAAAATAAAAGATATTTTTGTAGATATATTTTTTAAATTCGTACTTTTTTTATATATAATATGGATAGATTATACATATACATTATGGTGGAAAAAAAATGTTGATAGGGTATATGTAAAGGCCATATACAATGGATAATCAAAGTATAAAGATTAGTGTTAGATAAAGTGGAAGTGAGTTGATTAAGTCCTCCACTCATTTACCTACTCTTCCTTTTTCTAATTAAATAAGACTGACTATATACTTTTAAATAAAATACTTTCCTAGTCTTCCTTTTTCCAATTTTATAATCAGCAGATCAAGAAACAAGTATTGATTTTGGGAAATTTGTTAGTTTAGTGTTCCTTTTAAAAGTATTTTTAAAAAGTATTGTAAAATGATAATTTTGAGGAGTACTTTTAGAAAGTTTAGTTTAAGATTTAACTGTTTAGTTTAAGATTTATAATGTTTAAATTAGTTAATATTATGATATTTTAGTAAGAATATAAAATAATTTATTATAATTTGTTGTTAATATTTTAATATATGAAATATAAATTTTAATTTTTTAAGTAACTAATATTAATTATTCATAAAATCTAATTGAATATATAAACAATATTTTAAATAATAAAATATGATCAATAAAAATTTAAATATATATCACAACTTTTTATTTTATATATATTTCTTTTTCAAACAATAAATTTAAATTTATTATGATTATCACAACTTTTGTTTCAATATAACTACAAGCATATATTTTCACTTTTTAAATTGATTATAATTGTTTTTGAAATGTTAATTTAGTAATATGGTAAAAATAAATGATATTTTTAACAGTTTAATTTTTTTAAAAATTATGTACTGTCTATGTGAAGGCATTATACAAGGGATCATCAAAGTACAAAGATTAGTAGTATTAGGTAAAGTGAAAGTGAGTTGATAAAGTAGTATTAGGTAAAGTCGTCCACTCATTTTACTTTTAAATTAAAAAAAATTTTAAACAAATAAACTCTACTTTTGTTCTACGTACCTACCTTTCTGTTTGTATTCTCATTCTATTAAATAAGAACTGCTTCTTGCAATTGTTTTCCCAGCAAGATTTCTGCACTCACATCTTGAAATCCAAATTCAAGATTTTAAAGAAATTTCTGAGCTCAATCACTATTATGGCTTGGGCTGCTGTGACATCTGCAGTGACAACAATTGGCAACCTGCTAACTCAGGAAGCCATATACCTATGGGGTGTGGAGGAGCAAGTTGATCGTCTGCAAACAGAGCTCAAATGGATGCAAAGCTCCTTAATGGAGGCAGAGACAAAACAATCAACGGATGAGAGGATTCGTCTTTGGGTTGCTGAAATCAGAGAGCTTGCTTATGATGCTGAGGATGTTGTCGAGGAATTTGCTCTCAAGATTGGATCCAAAAACAAAGGAGGTCTTCCGAGTTGTATTAAAAGATCAGCCTGCTGTTTGAAAGAGGGATGGATGCTCCACAAAACCAGGTCAAAAATCGAGAAAATCATAGAAAGAATCAACGACTTGGTCCGACGACTACAGGCCTACGGAGTAAAGGAATTAAAGAACAGAGGAGAAGAATCAAGTTCTTCAACTGAAAGACGAGAATCAAGGCGGCCTTATCCACATATTATGGATGATAATATTGTTGGACTAGTTGATGATACCAAGGGGTTGGTCAAAGTTCTTACGAACGAAAGTGGATGCAAGGTTGTTACAATATGGGGCATGGGTGGTCTGGGAAAGACCACTCTCGCCAAGAAAATATATCACCATCGTCAGGTTATTGATTATTTCGATCACTTGGCTTTTGTATATGTTTCTCAACCATGCCGGAAAAGAAATGTTTGGGAAGACATTCTATCTGGTTTCAAAATTTTAGATGACAGGAAGATAACAGATGAAGCATTAGCAGAGAAGTTGTGTAAAACTTTGGAGGATAAAAAGTGTCTGGTGATACTTGATGATGTTTGGACCAGTGAAGCTTGGGATAGTCTAAAACCTGCCTTTCCAGTTGCAACGGGCCGTGATAGCACTAGCAAGATATTGCTCACCTCTAGAAACAAGGGGATAGTTTCAGATGCTGACATAAGAGGTAAAATTTTCTTAATTAGGTAAAGTTGAATACTCTTATTCCTTTTATGGAAAATAAGAGGTAAAATTTTCTTAATTAGGTAAAGTTGAATACTCTTATTCCTTTTATGGAAAATAACTATGTATATTATTTCAGAGTTGAAGTGCCTAAACGATCAACAAAGTTGGGAATTGTTTCAAAAGATTGTATTTCCTCAAACAGGTAAATATACATATAGCAAAATTCTTGTTATATGCTAAATTTATTTTTCATTTTAAACTTTTTGACAATAATTAAAATTAAAAATATATAAAATCTATTTTATTTAAAAATTTCAAAACCTTAATATGAAATAAATAAAAGAAATCAAGGTTTTGGGGTTTATCAATTAATGGTACACGCATGCAAATATAATTAATAGGTAAATTCATTATCTTTTATATTATAATTTTTAATAACTTGCTATCACTTACCGGAATAAATTATATTAGGATCATCTTAAAAATATAATTTTAGGCACCAACAAAATAATGTCACATGTTAAATTTTAAGATAACAAAGAATTATTGTACACTCATTTGTATTTAATATTTTCTCCAACTTAATTTAACTTTAATTAAATTATTTAAAATAATTAATTTTTTAAATTATAAACAAACATCTTTTCTTCTTTTACAAGTTTTAATCATTTTGTTTTTTTCATAAGTTAAAATTTTTATTTTTGTGCAACCAATTTTTAAAAAATAGTAATTTTTGTGTAATATTTTTCATGTCATTGAACATAAATTTGATAATTATTTTATCCTGAACCCAAAACCCCGAACCTTGAACTCGAACCCTGAACTTAAACCTTGAACCCCGAATCTCATAGTTTAAGGTTTGGATTTGAGATTTAAAGTTCAGAATTCGAGGTTCAAGTTTAAAGTTCAAAGGTTCAGGGTTATGGGTTACGAGTTTAGGTTATGGTTCAAGGGTTTGGGGTTGCAAGCTTGAAATTTTATGTTTTGGATCTAGGGTTTAGGATTATAGATTCAAGGTAAAAAAATTACCAAAATTATGTGTCAATGACATGGAAAAAATTGTTGAAATGTTGTTAAATAATTGGAAAGGGACCATGAATAATGTGATCAGAAGAGTCCATAAAATAATTTCTCTATGGATGAGTGTATAATAATTCATGTCTTTAAAATTTGAAAATGTGACAAAAAAATTTTTAATTTTTAGGATCATTCTAATGTAAATTATTACCTTATCTTAATTATTGGACTATATGTTTGTTTAGTTTCTTAAGCACTTTCATGGTATTCTTTTATATGTTTATCCTGGATCCTTGCATCAGAAAGATGGAGGCGCAGGTAAACCATTGTTATCAAGAGTAAAGCCCAAGAAAGATGTAGTTGATTTGAACAACCAGCACATCTCTTTACGACCCTATTTAGCAAACCAATCCGCTAACCTATTGGCTTCTCGTCTGATAACATTGACTTTCAAAGAAGAAAGTTGCATGACCAGCTTATCAAAAACCTGAAGGACTAGCCTTAATCTCCATCTTCGATCTTGACTTTTCTTCTTAATATTAGAAGCAATAGTCTGGGAGTCAGTCTTGATTGTCACATTGGTCCATTTTTTCTTCATAGCTAATTCAATCCATCCAACCATAGCTTTAGCCTCGACAACCTCACATGAATCCACTTAATCCTTTTACCAATCCCATCCAGAATCTTCCCACTTAAATTTCTGCCTATTTCTCTAATACCAACACAAGCTATTAAGGTGTCGAATGCCCCATCACAATTAACTTTAACCCAACCTTGTGGTGGTTTCTCCCAAATATCAGCACAAGTATTTGACTTCCTAGTTCGATCAGAGTTATTGTTTGAACAGAGGATCCATTGAGCAGATAAGAATTCATTCATGGAGCAATTAATCCTTCGAATAATTCTCTCCAAACCAAGTTTCACACCTCCAATTGTAACCTCACACCTAGCTTTGTAACAACTTTGAGAACCATCTGTCAAATGATTGAGTTTGATCATTTAGCCCTTGAAGACCAAAACAAGCCTCATACTATATTCCCCTAACCCAATTACAACTAAGAAAAATATGTTCAAAGTCTCATCTTCAATACCACATAAACAACAAATTGGGTTCGAAACATACTTTCTTTTCCACGGATTAAAACGAGATGGAATAGCATTATGACACAATTTCCATAAGAAAACTTTAAATTTGTTCGGTACCTGTAAGCTCCAAATAGCTTTCCAAGTGCTCCTATCAATTAAGTGAGAGCTGGAAGGTTGTAAAGAAGACTCATTTCCATAGTGCTTTCTCAACTTCTTGTACCCTGACTTCATCGAATATTGATCAACAGCTGTAAATGGCCACACCAATTTATCTTGCTCATCTGTTTCACGAAGAGGAACTTTTAATTTCCCAATTTCAATATCTTCTAACCACATTGAAATACTGGGTAAGTCCCAATTTAGTTCTTCTAAACAAATGATCTCAGCAACTCTTGTTGGTAAGGATCCGTCAATACTTCTAGGATGCTTTTGTTTCCTATCTTTTAACTCCCAGCAACCATCTATCTTCCCAAATGTGGATGCTTTCGCCATTTAGCACTTGCCAAATCAAAGTCTCCTTTTAAAAACGCTTTCCCTTCAAGAATGCTACTCCACACCCATGATGACCTAGCTTCCTTTTTAGCTTCAAGTAAACTAGAATTCGGGGAAAAAAGTCCTTTTAAAATCCTAGCCCAAAGAGCATCAGGATCCTGGACTAACTGTCAAGATTGTTTTGCAAGTAGAGGAAGTCCTCCAAGCTTTTCAATGGATACGTCTCTCATTTTCCTTCTGCTGAATTCATTTCCACGCATAAGTTTTTAGGAAATTCGAAAAGATATCGTATACATTGAAGCGCATGCTACTGCTTTAATAAGAACCTCCCTTCCCCTTCAAGATAACGTTTCGCTTTCATTTTTAAGTTTGGTAAGGACCTTTATATATATATATATGGTTAAAGTAAGGACCTTATCTTTGATATGCCTCAAAGTTAATGTTTTCAAAGCCCCACAAAGAAGGGACACCCAAGTAGGCGTCCGAATTATTTGCCACCTCTAAGTTAGTCTCTTCTTGAATCAACCTTTCGTTGTCCCTTTGGGAGTATTCACACTAAAAACGTTGCTTGATTTATCATAGTTGACCCTTCGTCCAGAAGCTGCACAATATTCTTGAATCAAGTTAATCATTCTCCTACAATTTAACGAACTAGCGTCCAAAAAGAATAGAAATCGTTCGTGAATAACAAATGTGACACTACTGGATAATGACTACTAAGGCTAATCCCAGAAATAAAACTAGACTCGACTCTATTAATAATCACTACCCCTAGAACTCCTTTCAATATTCACCATGATCTTCGATATGATTTAATACTTAAAATTACAAGGACTAATTGACCTAAATTATGTCATTAATTCAAGACATTTAGTTTTCAGAATTAAAATTATCTCAATCTCGTTCGAAAATTTCCCTTCCCTTAATAGCTTCCAAAACATTCTTTTAATAATTTCCCAATAATTATGATAGAAAATCCGTTAAAATCATCCACAAAAAAGAGATTAATTTAATTGTTTTGTATGCTTAACTTGTACAATATAAGTAAAATCTTATAATTTTATCTCCAAATTCTCTCAACACATCTTTCGACCCTTATTTATAATCTCATTTGTATCAACAGGATATCCAATTTAAAATTACATAATCTTTTTTATATAATTCTTTAAATATTAAAAGTATTTTCCTCTATTATTTTTTTTGTTGGAGTATTAAATATTAGCCTTAAAACCATAAGGCATGAATTCCAAACAACCCTTAAAAAGATATGTAAATTTTGTTTTGAATATCATTTTTCTTTTTAGATTTCAAATTGGATAGTGAATTATCTATTTATTTATTCGAAACTCCTCTTAAATTAATGAGATTGAAGTTTCTTATTTAGTATTGATTGTTCCATAAAGTATTCAAAGTTTTCAAATAGATTTATTTTTTCAAGTGTAGTTAATAACGGCAATAAAATTAAACTTTATAAGTGATAAATTTATATTAAAATTGTTTGATAAATTCATAAAATATAAGTTTGGGTTCATCTACTTTTACATTTCTTTTACCTATTTAAATTATTTCTTAATTTTCATTTTTTAAAAAATTATTCTTAATTTTTTATACAGGAAATATAATCGACGTGGAAATGAAAAAGTTAGGAGAGAACATGGTTAAAGATTGTGCAGGGCTTCCATTAGCCATTGTTGTATTGGGAGGAATTTTGGCTACAAAGAATAATTCATTAAACGAATGGCAAAAGATATCTGACAATTTAAAATCATACTTGAAGAGAGGCAAAAATCAAGGACCAGAGGATGTGTTAGCATTAAGTTATGATGATTTGCCTCCCTATCTAAGACCATGTTTCCTCTATCTAAGCCTTTTTCCGGAGGATTATATGATAGATGTGGATAGATTGATTCAATTATGGGTTCTTTGAAGGTATTGTGTCATCAAAGCAAGAAGAAAGAGACGGTGGGGAAATTGCGGAAGATGTGGCGGAATCTTATTTAATGGAGCTTGTGGAAAGGTGCATGATTCAAGTACGAGAAAGAGATGTGGCAACCTTAAAGGTCAAAACAATTCAGATGCATGATCTGATGAGAGATCTTTGCTTATCAAAGGCAAAACAAGAAAATTTTGTCTTCATTGTCGATCAATCAAATGCATCTTCATTATCTATGATTCGGAAGGTCCGTAGGGTTTCTGTGCATGAGTTTTTTTTTCATACAATGCATTAAAAGTCCAAATATTCGGTCACTTTTGTTCTTCAATGAGTTCTTTCCGGAGGAGGAATTAGACAAATCTTTTCCCTTGGAAGTGTTGAATTCACTGTATTTGATTCTTATGATTTCGCGAGCTGGTATGGGACTCCTTAAAATTCGGGGAATTTAGAGATACATGTTCAACAACTTCCAATTGCTAAGAGCCCTAAACTATGAGAGAACAACAGGTGATCGTTTTGCAGGGTTTAAGTTACCTAGTGATATAGGTAATCTCATCCATTTAAGATTCTTGAGTCTAAAGGATCTTGAGTTCTTATGGCCAAAGTTGCCATCATCTCTAGGAAACTTAAGGTGCTTGCAAACCTTGGATTTAAGAGTTGATCGTGACAAAATTCATGTACCTAATGTGATATGGAGGATGGAGCAACTAAGACATTTATATCTCCCTTCGAGATGTGAAAGCAGTACTAAGTTGAAGTTGGGTACTTTGAGAAAACTCCTAACACTTGTGAACTTCAACACCAAGAATTGTTATCTGAAGGATCTTATCAACATGACAAATCTTAGAGAGTTGGGGATAAATTTGCCCTTCAATATTGAAAATTTCAATGAGGAGTTGGGCGAGAATCCACCCATAATCGGAAGTAAA
Organism: Gossypium raimondii; assembly: GCF_025698545.1. Taxonomy (NCBI): domain Eukaryota; kingdom Viridiplantae; phylum Streptophyta; class Magnoliopsida; order Malvales; family Malvaceae; genus Gossypium; species Gossypium raimondii. Next base: position 4,905,991 of record NC_068575.1, read on the forward strand.
TATCTTCATTCCTTGTCTATTATTACCTCTGGGTACGAATCAATAGATCCAAGACATTTGGCCCATCTCCTTTCAAATTGTACAAGTATTTGCAAGTTGAGTATAGCAGCAGAGATAAGTAAGTTACCAGAGTATCACTACTTCTCTTCACATCTCGCTTACTTACGGTTGAGTTTGTGCAAGTTTGAGGAAGATCCAATACCAACACTAGAGAAGCTGCCTAACTTAAGGATTCTTAGATTCGAAAGGTATTTCAAAGGAAATGAAATGTTTTGCTCTGCTCGGGGTTTTCCTAAACTTGAGTCTCTAATCCTTGAGGAGCACTTAAGATTGGAGGAGTGGAAGGTGGATGAAGGAGCCATGCCTTCTCTTCAGCGATTGGAGATCACGGGTTGCCCAGAATTGAAGATGCTTCCAGAGGGATTGAGGTTCATTACAACCCTCAAAGAACTGAAGATTGAATCAATGCCAAAGGCATTCAAAGATTGATTGGAGGAGGAAGGAGGAGAAGATTTCTACAAAGTCGAACATGTTCCTTCTATCATATTCCAAAACATCTGGTAGATTGACTGATAATTGAGAGGTAATTTCATAACCTCTAGTTTAGGAAATGATTCCTACTTTCTTTGCTTCTTATATATCTTTCGTTTTTGACATTGTCTCACATTCTCACTCCATTTGTCAACACACCAATGAATAATTACATTTATTAAAAGTTAAAGGAAGTCGGACATTGATCTTTTTAGTTTTGCTTTTCAGGTAAAGACGCCATTTTTTCACCAGCTACTGCTATTCACGGGATCAAATCTAGATTTAAAACTCCTATTATAAGTGGCGTGTGAAAGTGTGTTATATTGTGAGATTTGGAATTATCTTCTCGCTTGTTGACATCAGACTGGTTGAATGTTTGTTATTTTCTTCAAATTACAATAAAAAGGTTGCAAGATAAGGTACGGGAAGAAAGGGAGGTGTCTGGATTAGCAAGGTACCAAACCCACATAGCTTTGGTTTACGATCACCATTCCTATCTTTATTTGTTAGCTTTGCTTTCTCTTTTTATTTTTTTCTTTTTTTATCTGTACTTAATGTAATATTAGAAGAGAAGGCAGGACCATGCTTTTCTAGTTCCATTGTAAAATTCATCACTTCGTTGTCAATGTTCATTTCTACTCTTCAGTTTTACTTAAATATAATTGTTTGATATATATATATATTTATATATATATATATATTTGAATATGGATACGATAAGAGAATATAATATTTTAATATTTTCATCATCCTTAACTCAATAATCTTTGTTAAGATATTATACCAGTTCAATGGTTGCACTTCATCCCACACTTTCAAAGCAAAAATAGGAAAAATTAAATATTACCAACTAATAACACTTCCAAATTACATTGTCTTACAAAAAAAAAAGATACAATTTGAATTTTTTATCAACATTTGATGGTTTAGCAAGCTATGCTTTATAAAAGGCAAAGGAATCTAAGGAAAAAAGATTCCAATTCAAGATTTTGTATCCCCATGCTTTGCTTCTTATATCTACCAACAATATCTTGATGATAATAAACTAAAAAAAAAAATTCAAGGGAATCAAAGATTTCAAATCCAACTTAATCGATTGAAAATTTCACATCCACTTAATTATTTCAAATGATATTTATTCAATAAGTTTAAATCAAAACCACAAGAATCCCCATTTATCTTTTATTCAAAATGTAAATCGGATTCAATGAAAATATTGAACATATAATGTGTGCACATGGAAATGTCCAAATCTTTAAATATAGGGTCGACATGGGAGAAATCTCCTAAAGATTTATAAAATTCAATATGATCCTATTATTTTCGTTATAAAACTCAATATCTTATTCGGATTAGGATACGAGCGAATAACAGATAACTATTTGTAGTTCAAGGTGTGATAAAATCTCAGTAGCTAAGATATGAATGTTGCAAAATACCATACAAAATCACAGCCACATTTGTTAGTATGACTATTTTGGGTAATCAAAGGAAAAAAATGTTAGCTGTTGAGCAAACAAGGTGAACAGATTAGATATTCCAATTACGTTCAAGCACTTGACAAATCCTTTCTGCAATGGCTTCAGCACGCATCCTAGGACCTTCATCAGCTGCAAAAACCGACCATTTCTAACAACTAAGCTAACATCACACATGATAATATATGTATATTACATATATAGAAGATGATTATATGGATTAAAAGCTATGTTAGTTTGACTCAATACATGACCATGGGACATGCACGATTCTTCAATAACGATATGAAAATACTTGGAAGAAAAATTAAATACATCAATATCTAACATTTACATCTGAGTTCGAGTAAAGAAAACATGTCATTCAATCTAAACATGCAAAATATCCAAAACTCTTGATGAGTGTTAGATAAAAATATGTAGAATGTACCCAAAATACCCATCTCGAACTCAGTAGAGAAATATCTAGCACTCAAAAGACACTACCTTCAACCAAGAACAAGCAAGTTTCTTCAAAGGCTTGATATACTTTCTTCACAGCCATATATATGTTCATATACCCATATTAAGGATGATTGTTTTGGCAAAGAGGATGAAAAGATAGAAAGAAAACCTTTAATCCAATGACAATATTTGATTATAACAACATGACACATATAATTGTGATTAAAATTGCGGTCACAAATACGTTTGCAATCACATCATGTTAATGAATACTATTGCAATCAATTGCAATAAATATCCACAACAACACGAGCCACAATCCTAAAACAACAAAGATAATACATTACAGCTGTTAAGGAATTTTCAATAACGTATATACCTGCAAGATTTTCAGTGATGACACAATAAAATTCACCACCAGACAACTTCCCAATCTAATGAAATTTTCAAACATATCATGTCATAAGTTTCAAGATCAACTGAAACATGCGGATACCAAGTATGATAAGAAATTAAATTAAGGATTTTCTACTGCAAACCTACCACGAAAACATAATTTTTATTAGGATCAAAGGCATAGCCCATCATGGCAGCATTATTGAGTCCATTTTCAGAGGAAAATCCTGAAACATGTTACAGGCAAATATTAAGAAAAACAACGCACAAGCATAAGTATAAAAAACCTAGCATGTAAGAAATCAATACTTGAAAGGACTAAAATCACTGCTAACCTAAGACATTGAATCTAGCACCACTAGGAAACATCCGAAATGATACTTGTCTTTCAATGTTGAGATACATAGGTCCAAGTCTGCCATGTTGCGCCAAACGGGAATTCATCAACCTCTTGAGAACCTAAAGGATGAAAAGTTCCAGTCCAAGTTATATATATACAGACACACACACAGATAGACATGAAGAAAGTGGGTTAATGGTGTATTATTTAAGTAAAGAAAAAGTTGAAATCTTGAACCTCTAAATATTGGGTAACAGCGAGTGTTAAAAGTGCATAAAGTTCTGCTATTATCTACAAGAAACAATGGAGGAATCACATACATTGTTTATATTCACTTTTGTTGCTACACAAGCAAGCTGAGTCCATAAACAAAGGCATATCTTTTTCTCCGTTTTTAAATGGTTTTCTTGTTTTTCGGCTGCTTTTTATATTAAGAGACAGAGATTGTGAGACCTCGTCATTCTCAAGGAGAAAGTGGTCAAGCATGAAGATGATGGGAAGACCACGAGTCGATGGTGGTCGATCCATGAGTTGATTATGAATAGTTTCATGTTATTAAATAAAAATGTTAGCTAAAGTTAGTCGAACGCTGTGTTTTAGGGCCGAGGGTTTAATGAAACTATAAGTTTTGATGTTGAATAAAAATGGTGCGTATTGACTGTTTGTTACAGCTGCTCGAGGAACAGCCCTATAACAGACTTTGTAGCTGCCAATTCTCAGCCATAATAGAAACTGGCATGGGAAATGAGCAGATATGCCATTTTGTGAAGGAAATCAATTCTTTCTTCTTCCTCGATTCTCTTTCTCTTCTCTCTTTTTCTTTCTTCCTCTATTCTGTTGAAATTATGCATCACTTCACCAGCATTCATCATTGTGGACGTATCTGATCTTCAGTCTCTGGTTTACTGCCCATGTAAAGTTATGGAAAGGAATGCAAATTTAAAAGGTTTTCTTGCTATAGTCTATGCAATTTCATGTGTGGGTGAAAGGAGATGAAGATTAATAGAGTAATATTGATATACCAACAATTCATTAATTGAAGTACTATCAATATTATCAACAAGTAACAGAATTAAGTGAGTACACTAATATAGTCTAGAAAAACAATTTAATTAATAATACCATAGGGATGGCAACGGGGTTAAGTTGCTATTGCTATTCATATCCCTGCCGCTAGCTTTTGACGACTTCACCAAGTAAACTGCAATCACAATTGTTGTTCTTATTACCTGCAAAAACACAGCCAACAATCTGAATCCATATCCCCATTTTAGGAACAAATGCATGGTGTACCATTTGTTTCGAAGCCAAATCAATTTTCTTATTTTTTCTTGAAGTAAAACCTTATCTGACACTTATATTCAACACATATTCATGTATTGGTATGAAGATATGACACTCTTATCCTATACTCGTATCCGTGCTCAGGTAACATAAGCTGAACCCGCAAGATAACTGATTTAACATCGCATTGCTGCTAGCTATTGATGATTCCACCAAGTAAACTGCAATCACAAGTGTTGTTCTTATTCCTTGCAAAAACACAGTCAACAATCTGAATCCACATTCCCATTTTCGGAACAAAACCATGGCGTACCATTTGTTTCAAAGCCCAATCAACTTCCTTTACCATCTTCCCCTTACAAAAACCATGAATCAACTTCTTGTATGAATCAAAACTAGGATTAACCCTCTCGAAAACCATTCTCCCTATAATCTCCTTTGCTTCCATAAACCTCGCAGCATCAAGCAAACCGTACAACACCTCTTGATAAGACCCTGCATTGGGATAACACCCTTTCTTTTTCATAATTTCCAACAGCTTCACACCTTCATCAGTCCTACCTTGTTTCCTAAGACCTGAGATCAAGATATTAAAGCTAACAGCATCAGCATCGATTCCTTCCGTTTCCATCCTCCCCATCAACTCAAAAGCTTCATCAACCTTCCCCTTATCGCACAACCCGTGCATTAAAGTAGAATAAGTTCTAACATTAGGCTTACACCTTTGTTTAGGAAATTCATCGAGCAGTTGGAATGCAAACTCTAATTTCCCATTTTCACACAACCCTTTAATGAGAATATTCAGAGTACAAGCTTCGATTTCAACACCCAAATTGGGAGCTTTCCCATAAACCTCGTGAACAACATCAAATAGTTTGTTCGATACGAGTAAGCTCAATACGATATTGAAGGTTTTAACACTAGGCCAAGTCCCATATTCTGGCATGCTAAAAAGGATCTCGATTGCCCTTTTGATTCGACCTCCGACATGCCCATACTTTTTAATCACATGCTGGAAGAATTCATCGGATAAACGACAGGCTTTTTCACGTTTGAGCTTTTCCATTATATTTTCAATGGAATCAAAATCCTGGGCATATGCGAGCTTGTTGATGAGCAAAGTGAAGAGAGGTTCAGTTGGTTTATAATCCTTGCGAGCTGAGTATTGGGCTAGGACTGAAATGAGAGAGTTTGGATCTTTAAGATTGTCAAAGATTTTGAGGATTTCGGTCGGGGAGAGCCAGTCTTTGTGGGTTAGTTTGAAAAGGGGAGGGGAAGTGGTGTGGGTTGGTTGATGGTAGCTGGAAAGTGAGGAGAAAAACGAAAGGGATTTAAGAGATGAGATTTTAGTGGTCATTGGATGTTGAAAAAGTGAGGGAAAATATTGGGGGTAAGAGCTTTTGATAGAATAAAGAAGGGAACGTGAAATCATGCGTTTGGCCATTGGAGAAGGTAGAAACTGGAGAGCTAAAAGCTTTCTGCTATTCGCACTATAAACGTATATAGGGTAAGGGAAAGGCTTAATACTTGTTTTGTCCCCTGTAATATAGGAAAAATCTCATTTTGGCCCCTGTAATATAGTGAAAATCTCATTTTGATCCCTGTAAATTGCCTGCTTACTTTCATTTCGTCCATCATGTTAGTCTATTGATCATTTCCGTAAATCCCATGTGTTAGGGTTCCTATATTATAGTATTCATCCATATACTTTAACCCTCCACGTAGTCGCAATCAATTGGCTTAAATGATCGAGGATCACTATAGTATAAGGACCAAAGTGAGAATTTTATTATTAATTAAGTGACGAACACGTAAACATGCACTAATTTTTTTATACAGAAATGGTCAAAGGATTAAAGTGATAGATGAAATGAAAGTAAAGGGCGCAAAGTGATTGGAAAAGTAGTAAAATGTTGGAAAATATTAAGAGATTGTATGATGCAAAACTTAAATAATTTATCTACTGAAATTTTGAGGTGTATTATTTCGAAGTAATGAATCATTGTTATTTACAACTATATATTATATCTCTTTGAAATGTACAAATAAATTAATCGGCAGAATGTTTATGAATGTCAAAACTTTATTTTTGCTTCTTCTTCCCTTCAAGAATTGGTTGGATTTGGAGGTGCCTATTGAAAGCCTGGTTGAAAAGGAATCGAGTTTGGAATGCCGAAATGATCGGAAGCCATGCCAATATAGCAATTGGAGAGAAAAGGATCGATCCCATTCCGTAATCATATGCCTTAGCTAGTACCTCAGTGAACTGCCAGAGTCCGGTGTTCTCAGTAATTGGCCTCACAGCTTGAGCAACCTGAAGGGAACTAAAATGTCAGAGGGAATAAGGCAAAAGATGCAAACTCTAGACAAATACTATATGCTGGTCCTCTAAATATATGAACAAATTTAGAAAAGAACTTGGGTATGCCCGTATTTGATACTTATTCTTGAATTCGAGTAACATAGTCAACTAGACATACCAAAATCAGACCCCATCCAGTCGGCAGAAATGCAAGACAGCAGACAAGTAAATCCTTGGACGACAGTTCACAGATGACTGAGAGAGTGATAACAATGGCGAAAACACTTAGGAAGAGGAATGCTTTAAAGAACCTAAACATCAGATGGTAACGAGCACTGAAGAGTTGCCTTCCAACGTTCACTGCCTGTATGTCATGTAGAGATCAAGTTATCCGTGCAGAAAATTCAAGGCTACTTCGGAATTTTCAAAATAGAACTCAATATACTTGAGTATTATGATACTTGAATGAATTTTACCTTGACCGTCAGGAAAACTGCAAGAATCACAACCCAGGAAAGCATATAAACAAGGAAATTTTTGCTCTGTTGGGAGATGTCAAGATGATACACCAAGCCATACTGATACAAGAAAAACCGAATCGAAAGAAGAATTTCGAACAATCTAGCACCATATCCTGAACGACGAAGGTGAGCTTGTTCATCATTCCACCAAGATTGCCAACTCTTGTTTTGCTGAATCCCAATACCACCTTTCTCCTTGATCCACTTATTCCAGCCTTTCCAATCATCTACAATCTTGTCCCAATCGAACCCGGAAGGATTAAACAAAAATGGTGCAAATAACCAAGTCATGGTCATGAACCAAACAGAGTACGTGATTAATACATATGCCATGCTACTCTGGTAGGACCTCCGGAACAAATCGTAAACCACTAACAGGAGCAACAGTTCAAATCCTTTAACAAAGTGGCTTCGTGAATACAATCTGTAGTTCTCAGTAAAGCTGGCATGAAACACCACAACCTTACGTCCGGTAGGTATATACTTAGCTCCGCCATACATAATTGTCCGACCAAAATGATGGGTTTTTGTCCCAAGGGAAAAAGTGAAGAAAACAGCAGCAAACTGCAGTTGCATAAGAACAAAATCTTTAAGGGCCGTAAGAAATCCCTTCTCAAGTCCGATCTCCATTACCATCGGTAAGCCAGTTAAAAGACCAAGCTGAATAAACGATTGAGAAGCAAGAGCAGTTTCCAATGATTCAGTGTTTTTCATTCTAGCCTCAATGAGGAGTGCCTTTTCTAGTCCACTAAGAACAAGGTATAGTTGTCCGTAGAGGAACACATAAATTCCGAGTACAGAAATCTGGTTTTTTACAGATCATAAGACGGGAAAGGCAAAAATCAGAAAAGCATCATACAGAGATAAATAGGAATCGGATCAGGTAACCTTGTTTAGTGTGAGAGAATTACCAGGCTGCTGAAGTAAAATCCAATGGTTGTGAAATAGCAAGATAGCATCCTAAAAAAATCAAATCGACGATTTTAACAGGATGATTTTAACAGGATTTTCTATCATAATTATTGGGAAATTATTAAAAAGGATGTTTTGGAAGCTATTAAGAGTTTTTTTTTTTTAGGGAAGGAAATTTTGAACGAGATTGAGATAATTTTAATTTTAAAAACTAGATGTCTTGAATTAATGACATAATTTAATTAGGTCAATTAGTCCTTGTAATTTTAAGTATTACATCATATAGAAGATCATGGTGAATATATTGAAAGGAGTTCTAGGGGTAATGATTATTAATAGAGTCGAGTCTAGTTTTATTTACGGGATTAGCCTTAGTAGTCATTATCCGATGAGTGTCACATTTGTTATTCACGAACGATTTCTATTCTTTTTGGAAGCTAGTTCATTAAATTGTAGGAGAATGATTAACTTGATTCAAGAATATTGTGCAGCTTCTGGACGAAGGGTCAATTATGATAAATCAAGCAACGTTTTTAGTGTGAATACTCCCGAAGGGACAACGAAAGGTTGATTCAAGAAGAGACTAACTTAGAGGTGGCAAATAATTCGGACGCCTACTTGGGTGTCCCTTCTTTGTGGGGGCTTTCGAAAACATTAACTTTGAGGTATATCAAAGATAAGGTCCTTACTTTAACCATATATATATATATATATAAAGGTCCTTACCAAACTTAAGGGCTGAAAGCAGCAAACGTTATCTTGAAGGGGAAGGGAGGTTCTTATTAAAGCAGTAGCATGCGCTTCAATGTATACGATATCTTTTCGAATTTCCTAAAAACTTATGCGTGGAAATGAATTCAGCTTTGCATCAGGATCCTGATCCAGAATATTGTGCAGCTTCTGGACGAAGGGTCAACTATGATAAAAACAAGTAGGACTAACTAGCCCAAAGAGCATCAGGATCCTGGACTAACTGTCAAGATTGTTTTGCAAGTAGAGGAAGTCCTCCAAGCTTTTCAATGGATACGTCTCTCATTTTCCTTCTGCTGAATTCATTTCCACGCATAAGTTTTTAGGAAATTCGAAAAGATATCGTATACATTGAAGCGCATGCTACTGCTTTAATAAGAACCTCCATTCCCCTTCAAGATAACGTTTGCTGCTTTCAGCCCTTAAGTTTGGTAAGGACCTTTATATATATATATATATGGTTAAAGTAAGGACCTTATCTTTGATATGCCTCAAAGTTAATGTTTTCGAAAGCCCCCACAAAGAAGGGACACCCAAGTAGGCGTCCGAATTATTTGCCACCTCTAAGGTAGTCTCTTCTTGAATCAACCTTTCGTTGTCCCTTTGGGAGTATTCACACTAAAAACGTTGCTTGATTTATCATAGTTGACCCTTCGTCCAGAAGCTGCACAATATTCTTGAATCAAGTTAATCATTCTCCTACAATTTAATGAACTAGCTTCCAAAAAGAATAGAAATCGTTCGTGAATAACAAATGTGACACTACTGGATAATGACTACTAAGGCTAATCCCAGAAATAAAACTAGACTCGACTCTATTAATAATCATTACCCCTAGAACTCCTTTCAATATATTCACCATGATCTTCTATATGATGTAATACTTAAAATTACAAGGACTAATTGACCTAATTAAATTATGTCATTAATTCAAGACATCTAGTTTTAAAATTAAAATTATCTCAATCTCGCTCAAAATTTCCTTCCTAAAAAAAAACTCTTAATAGCTTCCAAAACATCCTTTTAATAATTTCCCAATAATTATGATAGAAAATCCTGTTAAAATTATCCACGAAAAAAGAGATTAATTTAATTGTTTTGTATGCTTAACGTGTACAATATAAGTAAAATCTTATAAGTAAAATGGACTTTGATTCGTGGCCCCACTTTGTTGCAAGTTGTATGAAAATTGGGCCACATCCAACAACTTTGGCCAATCCCTTTGTGTGGCAATCACATAGTGTCAAAGATATGTTTCCAATAATGCATTTACTCGTTCAGTTTGGCCATCGGTCTGTGGATGCATGCTCGTGGAGAAGTTCAAATCTGAGCCCATTGACTTGAATAGCTCTGTCTAGAACAGACCTGTAAATCGTCCATCTCGATCACTGATAATAGATAGTGGCACTCCTCAATATTTCACCACGTGTCTAAGGAATAACCGAGCTGCTTCCTCGGCAAGGCACTCATTGGTTGCCGAAATGAATGTTGCATACTTTGAAAATTTGTCCACCACGACAAGAATACTCGCAAACCCGTCAGACTTAGGCAAACCAATAATAAAATTCATGGATAAACTCTCCCATGGCCTTTCCGGAACTGGCAAGGGTTGAAACAAGCCGGCTGGAGTCTTTAGCTCGACCTTGTCTTGTTGGCACACTAGACAATTTTTCACATAAGTTTCCACATCAACACCCATGTGAGGCCAGTAATAACGATCCTTTAAAAGGGCCAAAGTGCGATGCATCCTTGGATGGCCCGCCCATTTTGAGTCATGACACTCCTTCATAACTTCCTTACGTAGTTTCCCATAGTGGGGCACATATAGGCGGTGTCCATGAGTGTATAACAGCTCCCCATCAAGCCAAAATCTTCTCGTTTTTCCCTCCTTGGCAAGCTCAATCAAATTTTTAGCTGTGGGATCATAGGACAATCCCTCTCGAATGCGTTCCAATAAAGAGCCATCAGGTTGGCTAATTGCTGCGAATTCCATCTTTCGACTGAGTGCATCAGCCACAATGTTGGCACTTCCTGGTTTGTACTCCATTGTGAAATCAAATTCCACAAGTAGAACCTGCCAACGAGCCTGTTTGGGAGAAAACTTTTTCTGGGTTAGGAAATAACTATTGGCAACATTATTGGTGAGGACCACGAACCTGGAACCCAATAGGTAATGTCTCCAAGTGCGTAAGCAGTGTACTACCGCAGTCATTTCCTTCTCTTGGACCGTATATCTTCGCTCCATATCATTAAGCTTTCGACTCTCGAAAGTAATTGGGTGTCCATCTTGCATCAGTACTCCCCCAATAACATAATCTGATGCATCCGTACGTACCTCGTAAGGCTTTGAAAAATTCAGCAAGGCAAGTACATGTTCCCTCGTCATTTCTTGCTTCAATTGATTAAAGGCCTTCTCACATTCCAGATTCCAATCCCATACCTTCCCCTTTTTTAGCATGTCCGTCAAGGGTGTGGTAATTTTAGAGTAGCCTTTGACAAAGCGTCGATAGTAATTTTCCAACCCAAGGAAAGATCTCAACTCCGTTACCTTGGTTGGGGCCTCCCACTCGGAAATGGCTCGAACCTTACTCTTATCCATTCGGATCTTACCACCTCCCACAATGTGGCCGAGGAATAACACCTCTTGTTGGGCAAATGAGCACTTCTCCTCTTTGACGAACAACTCATTTTCCCTTAAAGTTTGGAACACTTCCCTCAAGTGTCCCATGTGTTCCTCAAGAGACTTGCTATACACCACAATATCATCAAGGTACACAACCACAAAACGATCAAGAAAAGGCTCAAGTACCTTATTCATCAGGGTCCAGAATGTAGCTGGGGCATTCGTGAGTCCGAAAGGCATCACAAGGAACTCATACGAACCATACCGTGTCACACAAGCTGTCTTTGGCTCATCCCCCTCGGCTATTCGAACTTGGTGGTACCCCGATCTCAAATCTAACTTGGTAAACCATCTTGCACTACCAAGCTGATCGAACAAATCTACAATAAGAGGAATAGGGTACCTATTCTTCACAGTGATCTTGTTTAGAGCTCGATAATCGATGCACATTTTCAAGGACCCGTCATGTTTCTTTTGAAACAATACTGGTGCCCCGTATGGGGATTTAGAAGGTCTAATGAATCCCGCATCCAAAAGTTCCTTCAATTGTTTCCGCAACTCTTCTAATTCTGGTGGAGACATAAGATAGGGAGCCCTTGCTGGCGGCACCACATTGGACACTAGCTCGATTTTGTGGTCCACCTCCCTCTTAGGTGGCAAACTTTTAGGCAACTGAGCAGGTATTACATCTCGAAATGATTGTAACAATTGGCCCACTTCTTTCAGAGTCTCACTCTCGATCTTCAAGGTAGCTAAATATGAGACTTCATTTCTACGTACCCCTTTAGCAAACTAAATTGCTGACAGTGTTTTTCCCTCAAAGCTTCTTTTCCTTGTCACTTTCACCATACATTGATGTTTCGCGTCAGAAATCACCATGTAATTGCTCGAATGGGAAATAAGAACATTAACCTGATCAAGGAAACTTAGTCCAACCACAAAATCGTAATCATCAAGTGGTATTACCTTAATGGATACCTTCCCGGACCATTTGCCGAGCTAAAGATTCACTCCCTTTGCAACCCCCTTTATTGGTACACTTTCAGAGTTCACTGTTTTGATTCGACCCACTTTATTATCTATCTTGAGGCCCAGTTTACGAGCAGCCTCCTCGGACATGAACAAATCAGAAGCGCCTGTGTCAACGAGCGCATTCAATTTTCTGCCAGCAACAATGACATCTACAAACATCAACCCATGGCTCATTCTATCTTCGACACCCTCTAGTATCGAACCCAGATTGTTATCCTCCACGTCGGACTCCCCTTTTCTTCCATAGCCGTGAGAGCAGCCTTTTTTTGGTAGTCCTTGATCATATGTGGACCATCACAGTGAAAGCAACTTATAGGCCCACTCTTTCTCTTGTCCCAATGCTTCTTACCATTGCCGTTCCTAGTGGGCCTCTCTTTATCTCCCCCACTATTACCCTTTTGATTAAATCTAGGCTTAGAAGAATTGGCATTGTCTTTCTTTCCACCAAATTTAGCAAGCGATTTGCTATGGACATAACCTTGGTGAGTTCTTGAACTCCTCGGCGTTGTAACTCTTGCTTCGCCCACGGTTTTAATCTATCCATGAAGGAAAAGAATGCCTCTTTCTCTTCCATATCTGAGATTTGGAGCATAAGTTCGCTAAACTCCTGCACATACTCCCTCACAGTGCCTTGTTGCGCAAGCCGACGCAACTTTGCCCGAGCCTCATCCTCGGCATACTCTGGGTAAAACTGTGCTTTGAACTCACATCGAAACTCTTCCCAAGTTTCGATTTCGGTCCCACCACGTCTCACATCAGTGGACCTACGACGCCACCACAACAAAGCAACGTCAGATAAATAATCGCAGCAGTAGTTATCTTAGTGGCATCCTCTGTGATGCCTTTAGCAAGAAGTATTGCTCGATTCCCCACAGAAAATTGTCCACATCTCTTGCGGACCTTGTTCCCTTGAACTCCTTGGGCTTTAAAACATCAATATTGGGCTTGGGTGCGATAACAGCTAACCCACCATTGCCCGAAGCAGCCTTGTAGATTGTGAGTTCACCCTTGAGTTCCACAATCTCCCCTTTCAAGGCTGTCACTATAGCCTCAATGGCATCATCTCTCCCAGTCAACTGTTCCACATTATCCAACACATACACTTTGAGTTGCTCCTGCATGGACTACAATCCATCATGTAGCCTATCATCGACATCATCAACCCTCTCCTTGATGTCCCCCACAGAACTCTCGAGAGTGACGACACGATCTTCTAAAGCTGACAATATGTCCCTCGAGCGGCTAGCTTTCCTAGCCCTCCCACGGGTCTCCACTCCCTCAACTTCTTTTGAGATCTTTCAACGGTCGCTTCGAACTTTGGCTCGGATACCAACTGTCACGGACTTAGAATTTTCCCACGCGATCCGTGCTGCCTTAGGCAATTTCTTTGCTCCCAAAAACGCCTAAGTCAGCCTAACTTGCGACGATAAAGGATTCAACAGAATTCCACTCCAAAAACGCCTAAGTCAGCTTAACTTGCGACGATAAAAGATTCAATAGAATTCCCTCAAGGAACCTACGAAGAACAGTAGAAGAACGAAGTAAGAATGAACGTTGAAAGATGAACAAAAGCCACAGAAAAGTAAAAACACTTAAGAGAAAAGTTTGAGTGAATACTCTCAAGATTCTTATTGATAACTGAATGAATTACAATGAGCATAGAGGTCTCTATTTATAGTTGAGCCTCCCTATAATCAACGGTGTAGATTAAATTACATCCATGGCTATAATTAAAAGCTGTATACAATTAGAACTCTAAGATTATATAATAAAGCTGTATACAATTAGAACTCTACATAATCTTAACTTCCATATTTATCGGGCTCTGGATATGGGCTTTTAATCTCTCCACATAACGGGCCAGTTTGATTAGGCCAAATGACCTCCCTCAAATACGATGGATCGCAAAAGTTTGTCATGGTTGCGTGCTCCCATGCGCAACCCATGACATTGCGCTATGTTGACGTGGACACAAATAGTGCTGACGTGGACGCAAATAGTGCTGACGTGGACGTAATTTACTGACACGTACCCTGACATCGCACTGACGTGGACACGATTTAGGGGAAAAGGGCCCATTCTGGTAAATAATAAAATATCGAGCCCATTTCGATAAATTTAAAAAAAATTAAGCTTTTAATGGTAAATTACCCTTATGTGTAATCCTCACTTTAAAAAAGCATTCTAAATATGCTTACTCACCTTATCATTTTTGCTGTTTTTCAAGTGCCCTTATAATTTTTGTTAATCTTTCTTTTCCCTTAATTAAAGCTTGATGACTTATATTATATATATCCATTTTAAAGAAAATGTCACTAAACTATTGCTTTAGTTCGCTTTTAGTCATTAAATTATTAATTTTTTGATTTAGTTACTAAATTTTTGAAATTAATTATTTTGATCACTTTCTCATTAATTATTATTAGATAAGTGAGAAAAAGTGACACAAGTTTATTTTATTGTTCAAATTAATCCCTATATATTAAATAGTAATTCAATTTAATTCTTGAATTAATCTAAAATTCAAATAAACTCGAATATCACAACTTTTTATTATATATATATTTTCCAAATAATAAATTTAAATTTATTATGATTATCACAACTTTTGTTTCAATATAACTATTATAGTATATTTTCACTTTTTAAATTGATTATAATTATTTTTAAATGTTAATTTTATAATATGATAAAAATAAATAATATTTTATCGGTTTAATTTTTTTAAACTTATGCTTTTATAGATATTATAGATAGATTATAGATTATAAGAGTAGGACCTAATGGCCAAAAAGAAAATTTATGTACTGTCTATGTGAAGGCATTATACAATGGATCATCAAAGTATAAAGATTAGTATTAGATAAAGTGAAACTGAGTGTCCTCCACTCATTTTACTTTTAAATAAAAAATTTTAAACAGAAAAAACTTTACTTTTGTTCTACCTACGATTCTGTTTGTAAGATTTCTGCACTCACATCTTGAAATCCAAATTCAAGATTTTAAAGAAATTTTTGAGCTCACTCACTATTATGGCTTGGTCTGCTGTGACATCTGCAGTGACAACAATTGGCAACCTGCTAACTGAGGAAGCCATATACCAGTGGGGTGTGGAGGAGCAAGTTGATCGTCTGCAAACAGAGCTTAAATGGATGCAAAGCTCCTTAATGGAGGCAGAGACAAAACAATCAAAGGATGAGAGGATTCGTCTTTGGGTTGCTGAAATCAGAGAGCTTGCTTATGATGCTGAGGATATTGTTGAGGAATTTGCTCTCAAGATTGGATCCAAAAACAAAGGTGGCCTTCCGAGTTGTATTAAAAGATCAGCCTGCTGTTTGAAAGAGGGATGGGTGCTCCATGAAACCAGGTCAAAGATCGAGAAAATCATAGAAAAAATCAACGACTTGGTCCGACGACTACAGGCCTACGGAGTAAAGGAATTAAAGGACAGAGGAGAAGAATCAAGTTCTTCAACTGAAAGACGAGAATCAAGGCGGCCTTATCCACATATTATGGATGATAATATTGTTGGACTAGTTGATGATACCGAGGGATTGGTCAAAGTTCTTAGGAACGAAAGTGGATGCAAGGTTGTTACAATATGGGGCATGGGTGGTCTGGGAAAGACCACTCTCGCCAAGAAAATATATCACCATCGTCAGGTTATTGATTATTTCGATCACTTGGCTTTTGTATATGTTTCTCAACCATGCCAGAAAAGAAATGTTTGGGAAGACATTCTATCTGGTTTCAACACTTTAGATAAAGTGGACAGGAAGATAAGAGATGAAGCATTAGCAGAGAAGTTGTATAACATTTTGAAGGTTAAAAAGTGTCTGGTGATACTTGATGATATTTGGACCAGTGAAGCTTGGGATAGTTAAAACCTGCCTTTCCAGTTGCAACGGGCTGTCATAGCAATAGCAAGATATTGCTCACCTCTAGAAACAAGGGGATAGTTTCAGAAGCTGAGATAAGAGGTAAAATTTTCTTAATTAGGTAAAATTGAATACTCTTATTCCTTTTATGGAAAATAACTATGTATTTTATTTCAGAGTTGAAGTGCCTAGACGAAGAAGAAAGCTGGGAATTGTTTCAAAAGATTGTATTTCCTCAAACAGGTAAATATAGATATAGCAAAATTCTTGTTATATGCTAAATTTATTTTCATTTTAAATATTTTGACAATAATTAAAATTAAAATATATAAAATCTATTTTATTTAAAAATTTCAAAACCTTAATATGAAATAAATAAAAGAAATCAAGGCTTTAGAGTTTATCAATTAATGGTAGACGCACGTAAATTCATTATCTTTTATATTATAATTTTTAATAATTTCGCTATTACTTACGGAATAAATTATATTAAGATTATCTTAAAAATATAGTTTTAGGCACTAATAAAATAGTGTCACATCGTTAAATTTTAAGACAACAAAGAATTATTATACACTTATTTATATTTAATATTTTCTCCAATTTAATTTAACTTTAATTAAATTATTTAAAATAATTAATTTTTAAATTACAAACAAACATATTTTCTTCTTTTACAATTTTAATAATTTTCTTTTTTCATAAGTTAATTTATTATTATTATTGTGCAACTAATTTTAAAAAAATAGTAATTTTTGTGCAATATTTTTTATGTCATTCACACATAATTTTGATAATTATTTTATCCTGAACCCAAAACTCCGAACCTTGAACTCGAACCCTGAACCTAAACCTTGAACCCCGAATCTCGCAGTTCAAGGTTTGGTTTCGAGATTTAAAGTTTAAATTCGAGGTTCAAGTTTAAAGTTCAAGGGTTTAGGGTTACAAGTTTAGGATTCATGGTTTAAGGGTTTGGGATTGCGAGTTTGGGGTTTTATGTTTTGGATTCAGGGTTTAAGATTCTGGATTCAGGGTAAAAAAATTACCAAAATTATGAGTCAATGACATGAAAAAAATTGTTGAAATGTTATTAAATAATTGGAAAGGGACCATGAATAATGTGGCCAGAAGGGTCCATAAAATAATTTATCTATAGATGAGTATATAATAATAATTTATGTCTTTAAATTTGATGATGTGACAAAAAATTTTAATTTTTAAGATCTAAGTTATTACCTTACCTTAATTATTGGACTATATGTTTGTTTAGTTTCTTAAGCACTTTCATGCTATTCTTTTATATGTTTTTTTTTTCTTAAGAAATACAAATTGATTTTATAATTTAAATTCAGTACTCAAACATCAGTTAATTAAAATAATAATTAATCAATTCTCGTTTTTTTTTTTGGCCACAAAAACATTCATTCCAGAAAGAATAACCATACATAGGAAGTCTAAAACACTAAACCAGATAAACTAACATGAAAAAAGCACAGTATTCTCTAAGCTTATCCTGGATCCTTGCATCAGAAAGATGGAGGCGCAGGTAAACCATTCTTATCAAGAGTAAAGCCAAGAAATATGGTAGTTGATTCGAACAACCAACACATCTCTTTACGACCCTATTTAGCAAACCAATCCGCTAACCTATTGGCTTCTTGTCTAATAACATTGACTTTCAAAGAAGAAAGTTGCATGACCAGCTTATAAAAACCTGAAGGACTAGATTTACCATTAATAAGCAAAGTGTAAGAAACACTCCTCAAACACTCCATTCTCCAATCAATCCATGTTAAAGCAAATCTCATTTTTCTTAAAATAGTTTCCAGAAATCTTCACTCTACTCTGTCATATACTTTATTCATGTCGAGCTTCCAAGCAACTTCATATTTCTTACCCCTCTTCTTCAATTTCAAATGATGAAAACCTCTTGAGCAATTAAGATGTTATCATGTATTTGTCTACCTACCACAAAAGCACTTTGATTATTCATAATCACTACCCCTAGAACTCCTTTCAATATATTCACCATGATCTTCGATATGATTTTATAGGCAAAATTATAAAGATTAATTAGTCTAAATTATGTAATTAATTCAAAACATTTAGTCTTCGAATTAAAATTATCTCAATCTCATTTAAACCCATCAAAATTTCCTTCCTAAAACCTCTTAATAACTTCCAAAACATCCTTTTAATAATTTCCCAATAATTATGATAGAAAATTCTGCTAAAATCATTCGCAAAAAAAAGATTAATTTAATTGTTTTGTAGGCTTAACTTGTACAATATAAGTAAAATCTTATAATTTTATCCCCAAATTCTCTCAACACAATTTTCTAACCCTTATTTATAATCTCATTTGTATCTAACAGGATATCCAATTTAAAATTAAATAGTCTTTTTATATAATGAATTATATTTTATTTGAATCTCCTTTTAAATTAATTAGTGTGAAGTTTCTTATTTAGTATTGACTGTTCCATAAAGTATTCACAGTTTTCAAATAGATTTATTTTTGAAGTGTAGTTAATAACCGCAACAAAAATTAAATTTTATAAGTGATAAATTTATATTAAAAATAGTTTGATAAATTCATAAAATATAAGTTTGGGTTCATCTACTTTTACATTTCTTTTACCTATTTAAATTATTTCTTAATTTTCCTTATTTTTAAAAAAATTATTCTTCATTTTTTATACAGGAAATATAATCGACGTGGAAATGAAAAAGTTAGGAGAGAACATGGTTAAACATTGTGCAGGGCTTCCATTAGCCATTGTTGTATTGGGAGGAATTTTGGCTACAATGAATAATTCATTAAACGAATGGCAAAAGATATCTGACAATATAAAATCATACTTGAAGAGAGGCAAAAATCAAGGACCAGAGGATGTATTAGCATTAAGTTATGATGATTTGCCTCCCTATCTAAGACTATGTTTCCTCTATCTAAGCCATTTTCCGGAGGATTATGAGATACATGTGGATAGATTGATTCAATTATGGGTTGCTGAAGGTATTGTGTCATCAAAGCAAGAAGGAAGGGACGGTGGGGAAATTGCGGAAGATGTGGCGGAATCTTATTTAATGGAGCTTGTGGAAAGGTGCATGATTCAAGTACGAGAAATAGATGTGGCAACCTTAAAGGTCAAAAAGATTCAGATGCGTGATCTGATGAGAGATCTTTGCTTATCAAAGGCAAAACAAGAAAATTTTGTCTTCATTGTTGATCGATCGAATGCATCTTCATTATCTATGATTCGGAAGGTTCGTAGGGTTTCTGGGCATGGTTTTTTTTCATACAATGCATTAAAAGTCCAAATATTCAGTCACTTTTGTTCTTCAATCAGTTCTTTCCGGAGGGGGCATTAGAAAAATCTTTGCCCTTGGAAGTGTTGAATTACGTTAAAAAACATTATGACGATTGTTGTAATCCACTATTTTGGAATCGTCTGATTTCCGCACGTTCTACAAGACATCTTAAAATTCGGGGAATTTGGAGATACTTGTTCAACAACTTCAAATTGCTAAGAGTCCTAAACTATGAGATAAGAAGAACATGTGATCTTTTTGGAGAGTGGATGTTACCCAGTGCTATAGGTAATCTCGTCCATTTAAGATTCTTGAGTCTAAGGAATCTTAAGTTCCAATGGTCAAAGTTGCCATCATCTCTAGGCAACTTAAGGTGCTTGCAAACCTTGGATTTAAGAGTTGATAATGACAGAATTCATGTACCTAATGTGATATGGAGGATGGAGGAACTAAGACATATATATCTCCCTTTCAGTTGTAAAAGCAGAACTAAGTTGAAGTTGGGTACTTTGAGAAAACTCCTAACACTTGTGAACTTCAACACCAAGAATTGTTATCTGAAGGATCTTATCAACTTGACAAATCTTAAGACAGTTGGAGATAAATTTGCCCGTCAATATTGAAAATTTCAATGAAAAGGAGTTGGGCGAGAATCCACCCATAATCGGAAGTAAATATCTTCATTCCTTTTATATTGATGGTTCTTAGAAATCCAGCCCACAAATAGATCCAAGGCATTTGGCCCACCTCCTTTCAAATTGTACAAGTATTTGCAACTTGAGTATAGCAGCAGAGATAAGTGAGTTACCAGAGTATCACTACTTCTCTTCACATCTCGCTTACATACGGTTGCTAGGGTGCGAGTTTAAGGAAGATCCAATGCCAACACTAGAGAAGCTGCCTAACTTAAGGATTCTTGAATTCGAAGAATCTTTCAAAGGAAAGGAAATGTTTTGCTCTGCTCTGGGTTTTCCTAAACTTTGAGTCTCTAATCCTTGGGGAGCTCTATAATTTGGAGGAGTGGAAGGTGGATGAAGGAGCCATGCCTTCTCTTCAGCGATTGAAGATCACGCATTGCCCAAGATTGAAGATGCTTCCAGAGGGATTGAGGTTCATTACAACCCTCAAAGAACTGAAGATTGAATTAATGCCAAAGGCATTCAAAGATAGATTGGAAGGAGGAGAAGATTTCTACGAAGTCAAACATGTTCCTTCTATCATATTCCAAAAATGAGGCTAATAGATTGAATGATAATTGAGAGGTAATTTCATAACCTCTAGTTTAGGAAATGATTCCTACTTCTTTGCTTCTTATATATCTTTCGTTTTTGACAATGTCTCACATTCTCACTCCATTTGTTAACACACCAATGAATAATTACATTTATTAAAAGTTAAAGGAAGTCAGACATTGATATTTTTAGTTTTGCTTTTCAGGTAAAGACGCCATTTTTTCACCAGCTACTGCTATTCACGGGATCAAATCTAGATTTAAAACTCCTATTATAAGTGGCGTGTGAAAGTGTGTTATATGGTGAGATTTGGAATTATCTTCTCTCTTGTATATATCTATGGTTGTTGACTGTTTGTTGTTTTCTTCAAATTACAATAAAACGGTTGCAAGATAAGGTATTGGAAGAATGGGAGGTGTCTGGATTAGCAAGGTACCAAACCCCTCCTCAATTTCTATTTCCTTCAATCTAATTTAATTACACATTAATTTTTGTCTTTTAAAACATAAAATTGCAGATAAGGAGACGTCACTGACCTTTGTTCCCACATACCTTTGGTTTTCGGTGACCATTCCTATATTTATTTGTTAGCTTTGCTTTCTCTTTCTTTTTTTTTCCCTACTTAAGTCTGCTTGAGTCTTTTTCTTTTTTTTATATGTAGTTAATGTAATATTAGAAGCCAAGGCAGGACCATATGCTTTTCTATTGTAAAATTCATCACTTCGTTGTCTATGTTCATTTCTACTCTTCAGTTTACTTAAATATAATTGTTTGATATATACTTCAATATGGAGAATATAATCTTTTTAATATATACATATTTTAGGAAAAATTGAATAATAATAAACAAACATAATATCCTGGAAGTCTAAAACACTAATCCTGGATCCTTGCATCAGAAAAATGGAGGCGCAGGTAAGCCATTCTTATCAAGAGTAAAGCCCAAGAAAGATGGTAGTTGATTCGAACAACCAGCACATCTCTTTACGACCCTATTTAGCAAACCAATCCGCTAACCTATTGGCTTCTTGTCTAATAACATTGACTTTCAAAGAAGAAAGTTGCATGACCAGCTTATCAAAAACCTGAAGGACTAGCCTTAATCTCCATCTTCGATCATGACTCTTCTTCTTAATATCCGAAGCAATAGTCTGGGAGTCAGTCTTGATTGTCACATTCGTCCATTTGTTCTTCATAGCTAATTCAATCCATCCAACCATAGCTTTGGCCTCGACAACCTCACATGAATCCACTTAATCCTTTTACCAATCCCATCCAGCATCTTCCCACTTAAATTTCTGCCTATTACTCTAATACCAGCACAAGCTATTAAGGTGTCAAATGCCCCATCACAATTAACTTTAACCCAACCTTATGGTAGTTTCTCCCAAACATCAGCACAAGTTTTTGACTTGCTAGTTCGATCAGAGTTATTGTTTAAACAGAGGATCCACTGAGCATATAAGAATTCATTCATGGAGCAATTAGTTCTTCGAATAATTCTCTCCAAACCAAGTTTCACATCTCCAATTGTAACCTCACACCTATAGCTTTCCAGATGTGGCAGCAAGTGAAAACAATTCCAACTTTGAAATCCTCCCTCATACAAGGCATTTGTAACAACTTTGAGAACCATCTGTCAAATGATTGAATTTGATCATTTAGCCCTTGAAGACCAAAACAAGCCTCATACTATATTCCCCTCACCAATTACAACTAAGAATAATATGTCCAAAGTCTCATCTTCAATACCACATAAACAACAAATTGGGTTCGAAACACACTTTCTTCTCCACGGATTAAAACGAGATGGAATAGCATTATGACACAATTTCCATAAGAAAATTTTAACTTTGTTCGGTACCTGTAAGCTCCAAATAGCTTTCCAAGTGCTCCTATCAATTAAGTGAGAGCTGGAAGGTTGTAAAGAAGACTCATTTCCATAGTGCTTTCTCAACTCCTTGTACCCTGACTTCATCGGATATTGACCAACAGCTGTAAATTAACGACCACAGCAATTTATCTTGTTCATCTGTTTCATGAAGGGGAACCTTTAATTTCGCAATTTCAATATCTTCTAACCACATTGAGATACTGGGTAAGTCCCAATTTATTTCTTCTAAACAAATGATCTCAGCAACTCTTGTTGGTGAGGATCCGTCGATATTTCCAGGATGCTTTAATTTCCTATCTTTAACTCCCAGCAATCATCTATCTTCCCAAATGCGGATGCTTTCGCCATTTAGCAGTTGCCAAATCAAAGTCTCCTTTCAAAAACTCTTTCCCTTCAAGAATGCTACTCCACACACCATGATGACCTAGCTCCCTTTTTAGCTTCAAGGAAATTAGAATTCGGGAAATAAAGTCCTTTTAAAATCCTAGCCCAAAGAGCATCAGGATCCTGGACTAACTGTCAAGATCGTTTTGCAAGTAGAGCAAGTCCTCCAAGCTTTTCAATGAATACGTCTCTCATTTTCCTTCTGCTGAATTCATTTCCACGCATAAGTTTTTAGGAAATTCGAAAAGATATCGTATACATTGAAGCGCATGCTACTACTTTAATAAGAACCTCCCTTCCCCTTCAAGATAACGTTTACTGCTTCCAGCCCTTAAGTTTGGTAAGGACCTATCTTTTTTTTTTTTTTGGGTGAAAGGAAGGACCTTATCTTTGATATGCCTCAAAGTTAATGTTTTCGAAAGCCCCCAGAAAGAAGGGACACCCAAGTAGACGTCCGAATTATTTGCCACCTCTATGTTAGTCTCTTCTTGAATCAACCTTTCGTTGTCCCTTCAGGAGTATTCACACTAAAAACGTTGCTTGATTTATGATAGTTGACCTTTCGTCCAAAAGCTGCACAATATTCTTGAATCAAGTTAATCATTCTCCTACAATTTAATGAACTAGCTTCCAAAAAGAATAGAAATCGTTCGTGAATAACAAATGTGACACTACTGGATAATGACTACTAAGGCTAATCCCAGAAATAAAACTAGACTCGACTCTATTAATAATCATTACCCTAGAACTCCTTTCAATATATTCACCATGATCTTCTATATGATGTAATACTTAAAATTACAAGGACTAATTGACCTAATTAAATTATGTCATTAATTCAAGACATCTAGTTTTTAAAATTAAAATTATCTCAATCTCGCTTCGAAAATTTCCTTCCTTAAAAAAAAAAACTCTTAATAGCTTCCAAAACATCCTTTTAATAATTTCCCAATAATTATGATAGAAAATCCTGTTAAAATCATCCACGAAAAAGAGATTAATTTAATTATTTTGTATGCTTAACGTGTACAATATAAGTAAAATCTTATAATTTTATCTCCAAATTCTCTCAACAAATCTTTCGACCCTTATTTATAATCTCATTTGTATCTAACAGATATCCAATTTAAAATCAAATAATCTTTTTATATAATTCTTTAAATATTAAAAGTATTTTCCTCTATTATTTTTTGTTGTTGGAGTATTAAATATTAGCCTTAAAACCATAAGGCATGAACTATTCCAAACAACCCTTAAAAAGATATGTAAATTTTGTTTTGAATATCATTTTACTTTTTAGATTTCAAATTGGATAGTGAATTATATATTTATTTATTCAAACTCCTCTTAAATTAATGAGAGTGAAGTTTCTTATTTAGTATTGATTGTTCCATAAAGTATTCAAAGTTTTCAAATAGATTTATTTTTCAAGCGTAGTTAATAACGCAATAAAATTAGACTTTATAAGTGATGAATTTATATTAAAATTATTTGATAAATTTATAAAATATAAGTTTGGGTTCATCTATTTTTACAATTTTTTTATCTATTTAAATTATTTCTTAATTTTTCTTATTTTTAAAAATTTATTCTTAATTTTTATACAGGAAATATAATCGACGTGGAAATGAAAAATTTAGGAGAGAACATGGTTCAACATTGTGCAGGGCTTCCATTAGCCATTGTTGTATTGGGAGGAATTTTGGCTACAAAGAATAATTCATTAAACGAATGGCGAAAGATATCTGACAATGTAAAATCATATTTGAAGAAAAGCAAAAATCAAAGACCAGACGATGTGTTAGCATCAAGTTATGATGATTTGCCTCCCTATCTAAGACCATGTTTCCTCTATCTAAGCCATTTTGATAGATGTGAATAGATTGATTCAATTATGGGTTGCTAAAGGTATTGCGTCATCAAAGCAAAAAGAAAGAGATGGTGGGGAAATTGCGGAAGATGTGGCGGAATCTTATTTAATGGAGCTTGTGGAAAGGTGCATGATTCAAGTACGAGAAAGAGATGTGGCAACCTTAAAGGTCAAAACAATTCAGATGCATGATCTGATGAGAGATCTTTGCTTATCAAAGGCAAAATAAGAAAATTTTGTCTTCATTGTCGATCAATCAAATGCATCTTCATTATCTATGATTCGGAAGGTTCGTAGGGTTTCTGTGCATGAGTTTTTTTTCATACAATGCATTAAAAGTTCAAATATTCGGTCACTTTTGTTCTTCAATGAGTTCTTTCCGGAGGAGGCATTAGAAAAATCTTTGCCCTTGGAAGTGTTGAATTACGTTAAAGAACATGAAGATGAAGTTTGTAATCCACTTGTTTGTATTTTTATGATTTCGCGAGCTGGTACGAGCTGTCTTAAAGCTCGGGGAATTTGGAGATACATGTTCAACAACTTCAAATTGCTAAGAGCCCTAAACTATGAGATAACAAGAGGTGATCATTCTGTAGGGTTTAAGTTACCCAGCGATATAGGTAATCTCATCCATTTAAGATTCTTGAGTTTAAAGGATCTTAAGTTCTCATGGATAAAGTTGCCATCATCTCTAGGCAACTTAAGATGCTTGCAAACCTTGGATTTAAGAGTTGGGAATTACGAAATTCATGTACTTAATGTGATATGGAGGATGGAGCAACTAAGACATTTATATCTCCCTTTCATGTGTAAAAGCAGAACTAAGTTGATGTTGGGTACTTTGAGAAAACTCCTAACACTTGTGAACTTCAACACCAAGAATTATTATCTGAAGGATCTTATCAACATGACAAATCTTAGAGAGTTGGGGATAAATTTCCCCTTCAATTTTGAAAATTTCAATGAGAAGGAGCTGGGCGAGAATCCATTCATAATCCGAAGCAAATATCTTCATTCCTTGTCTATTATTACCCAGTGGCTAATCTTATCAATAGATCCAAGACATTTGGCCCACCTCCTTTCAAGTTGTACAAGTATTTGCAAGTTGAGTATAAATTATGCAAGGATAAGTAAGTTACCGGAGTATCACTACTTCTCTTCACATCTCGCTTACATACGGTTGCTAGGGTGCGAGTTTAAGGAAGATCCAATACGAACACTAGAGAAGCTGCCTAACTTAAGGATTCTTGAATTCGAAAGTTCTTTCGAAGGAAAGGAAATGTTTTGCTCTGCTCAGGGTTTTCCTAAACTTGAGTCTCTAATCCTTGGGGCGTACTACAATTTGGAGGAGTGGAAGATGGATGAAGGAGCCATGCCTTCTCTTTAGTGATTGGAGATCAGGCGTTGCCCAACATTGAAGATGCTTCCAGAGGGATTGAGGTTCATTACAACCCTCAAAGAACTGAAGATTGAATCAATGCCAAAGGCATTCAAAGATAGATTGGAGGAAGGAGGAGAAGATTTCTACAAAGTCAAACATGTTCCCTCTATCATATTCCAAAACTGTGGCTAATAGATTGAATGATAATTGAGAGGTTATTTCATAACCTCTAGTTTAGGAAAAGATTCATACTTTCTTTGCTTCTTATATATCTTTCGTTATTGACAATGTCTCGCATTCTCACTCCATTTGTCAACACACCAATGAATAATTACATTTATTAAAAGTCAAAGGAAGTCAGACATTGATCTTTTTAGTTTTGCTTTTCAGGTAAAGACGCCATTTTTTTCACCTGCTACTGCTATTCACGGGATCAAATCTAGATTTAAAACTCCTATTATAGGTGGCGTGTGAAAGTGTGTTATATGGTGAGATTTGGAATTATCTTCTCTCTTGTATATATCTATGGTTGTTGCCATCAAGACTGGTTGACTGCTTGTTGTTTTCTTCAAATTACAATAAAACGGTTGCAAGATAAGGTATTGGAAGAATGGGAGGTGTCTGGATTAGCAAGGTACCAAACCCCTCCTCCATTTCTACTTCCTTCAATCTATGTTAATTACACATTCATTTTTTTCTTTTAAAACATAAAATTGCAGATAAGGAGACGCCACTGACCTTTGTTCCCACATAGCTTTGGTTTGCGGTCATCATTCCTATATTTATTTGTTAGCTTTGCTTTCTCTTTCTTTTTCTTTTTTTTTCCCTACTTAAGTCTGCTTGAGTCTTTTTCTTTTTTCATATGTACTTAATGTAATATTAGAAGCCAAGGCAGGACCATCTTTTCTGTTGTAAAATTTATCACTTCGTTGTCTATGTTCATTTCTACTCTTCTGTTTACTTAAATATAATTGTTTGATATATATTTGAATATGCAGAATATAATCTTTTAATATATACATATTTTTGAAAAATTGAATATATGTATGTTGGATACATTTTCCGTTTCAACATATTTCCTTTTTTTATGCAAGTCGATTGGTATTTAACTAAATAAATTTAATTGCTACAATTTAGGTTAAAACTAAAATTTCAAAATTAAAAAAATACAAAATTGAAGTTGACAAATTCAAAAATATACATATTAAAATTGATCAAATTAAAAGTGCACTGACTAACCTTAATTTTTTGTTAATCTTTCTTTTCCCTTAATTAAATGTCCATGTCGTATATTATATATTCTAATATATAAATAGTTTTAAAAAAATAAATATATATATGTTGGGCACGTATTCAAGTTTGATATTTGTCTTAAATTCGTGCAATACGATTAAAGATTGGTGAACTAGTAGTTGATGAAGTATTATATACATTCTTGGAATGCTCCGTTCAACGAATTTATTTCAGCTCCATATGCTTAAACCACCTCCCATTTCTAACGTATTTCCTCATTTTGGTAACCCGATTGGTATACAACGTAATCTTTTTCATTCTTTAGTATCCTAATCCTTAACTCAATAATCTTTTTCATTTCTAATGATTGCAATTCATCTCGACACTTCCGAAGCAGAAAAAAAAAATCAAATTTCATCGATTAATTACATGTCAACACATATAATCCACGATATGTTTATCTCAAGATTAAATAAGATAAACTAAATCACAAAGAAAATAAACAAGTAAACATAATGTAGAAATTCCAAATTACATTATCTAACAAAAATTCAATAAGAAATAAATGGTTGCATTTCATTCTTTAGGGATTTGCTTTTATATCTACCAACAATAGCTTGATGATAATAGGCTGAAAAAGAAAAGGAGTCCAAGGAATTGAAGATTCTAAATTCAGCTAGCTTAATTGATTCAATATTTCAAATACACTTAATTAATACAAATGATATTTATCAATAAATCTAAAATTTGAATCCTCATTTCAATTCTCTTCAAATTTTAGTTTACAACTTCTATTTTTGGGTTTCCATTTGTTTCTACTTTTAAAGCAAACATTGATTCAAGAAATATTTATTTCATTTGACTTTTTTTTTTCTAATTTTATGTTATTCTGATTTGATGAAAATATTGAACATAATATGTGTGCAAGTCAAGATGTCCGAGTCTTGAAATGTAAGGTCGAAACGGGAGAAATATCCTAAAACCCGATGCTAAAAGATTTATAAAATTTAGTATAATCATGTTGTTTTCATTATAAAACTCAATATTAAAATGTCTATGAGTCGAGATTATGATACAAGAGAAAAATAGCTGACTATTTTAAGTTCAAGGTGTGAGAAAATCTCAATAGCTAAGATATGAATGTTGTAAAATACCACTCAATCACAGCCACATTTGTTAGTATGACTACTTTGGATGAAAAGTTCTATTCCAAGTTATATATACACACAGAAATACACATGAAGTGGATTAATGGTGTATTATTTAAGTAAAGAAAAAGGGTTCTAACTAAAAGAAAGAGTTGAAATCTTGAAGTAACCGCTGGTGTTAAAAAGTGCATAAAGGTCCGCACTTATCTATAAGAAATTATGGAGGAATCACATATGCTGTTTATATTCACTTTTTTGCTCCACAAGCAATCCGAAACCATAAACAAAGGAATACTTTTTTCGCCTTTTTTTAAATGGTTTTCTTGTTTCTTTTCCGCTTTTTAAATTCTTCATTCAATTCAATTTCAAGAAACCATATTTAAATATATATATATGTTTATATTTACTTTTCTTACTACACAAGCAAGCCAAAACCATAAACAAAAGCATGTTTTTTTTCTTTTTTTAATGGTTTTCTTGATTCTTTATTGTTTTTAAAATTCTTCATTCAATTCAAGTTTAAGAAACCATATTATATATATATATATATTTATATTCGTTTTTTTTTGCTACACAAGCAAGCTGAAACCATAAATAAAGGCATACATTTTCTCCTTTTTTAAATGGCTTTCTTGTTTCTTTGTTGTTTTTTAAATTCTTCGTTCAATTCAAGTTCAAGAAACCATACTAAATATATGTGTTTATATTCACTTTTCTTGCTACATAAGCAAGCCGAAACCATAAACAAAGACTTACATTTTATTCCTTTTTTACCGTTGCTGCTTTTTAGATTCTTCATTCAATTTAAGTTCAAGAAACCATACTCTCTCTCTATATATATATATATATATGTTTATATACACTTTTCTTGCTACACAAGTCAACCGAAACCATAAACAAAGGCATAACTTTTTCGCTTTTTTTAAAATGATTTTTTCTTTGCTGCTTTTTTAAATTTTTATTCAATTTAAGTTAAAAAAAACCTACTAAATATATATATATATATATATATATATATATATTAAGAGAGAGAGACCTCATCATCCTCAAGGAGTAAGTGGTTAAGCATGTACTTGATGGGAAGGCCACAAGTCGGTGGTGGTCAAATCATGAGTAGACGTTAGTTAAAATTAGTTAGTTGACCGCTGCATTTTGAGGTTAAGAGTTTAATGAAACGATACGTGTTGATGTTTAATGAAAACGGAAGTGTTTTAATCCACATAGAAAAAAGTGATTATGTGACTTGTGAGTAGGGACCTAGGGGGCGTGGAAGAAGAAGATGAACATTGCATAATCAATTTTTAATTGCTTATTACATTCATAATTAAATAAATAAAATTTCTAACCTTATCTATTAAATCAAGTTAGAATGTTCAACTTGATTTTTGTTTGTTATAAGTATCATATATTTTAATAATTAATTATATTTTAATAATTATATAATATTGATTGAGTTATTATTTTAATTATATCATCTCGATACTAGATTGATGGCTAAATTTAGAATTAGAACTAAATTGATAAATTTCAGAAATTTTGAGATTAAATTTATTTTTAATTTTAAAATTTGAACTAAAATGAGAAATTTTGTAAATATATGAGGATTAAATTTGTTGAAAATTTTATATTTAGAATCAAATGGATAGAATGTCTAAACATTAGGGGCTAAATTTGTTATTAGACCAATAAAAACAAGTTCATATCAATTTCCTGTCACTCATTTAATTGCAACTAATGAGGAAGTGATCAAAATGTTTAATTTCTAAAAATTTAATGACTAAATAAAAAGTTAATATTTAAGTGATCAAAATAGAATAAAATCAATAATTTGATGACCATTTTGTACTCTACCCTATCTTAATCCATCTCACAACGATATGCAATAATTTCCATAATAATTAATGATAAATAAGAAAAATATTCACAATTATAAAACAAACCGTTTAAGAGTATATAAACTACTTATACAAAATTCTTTTAAATTAAAGATGAAATTATATATATAAATTAAAAATGAAATTAATTATATATACAAATTTATAAGTGAAAATATACATAATTATATTCATAAAAATACAAACAAGGTTATAAAGTAATTCATAGGAATATAGCTTTCTTGTTTCTATTCTCATTCGATTATGAATATACCTTTCTTGTTAGTATTCTCATTCTATTTTGAACATACCTTTCTTGCTTGTTTTCTCATTCTATTATGAATATATACCTTTCTTGTTTGTATTCTTATTCTATTGATGATTAATGTTGCTTTATAATTTTTTATAAATTTAATAGAACTATTACTACTAAAAGTATAAAAGGGCAATGATTCGCAATTGTTTTTATAATTAAGTACTGCTTCTTGCAATTGTTTTCCCAGCAAGATTGCGGCACTCACATCTTGAAATCCAAATTCAAGATTTTAAAGAATTTTCTGAGCTCGATCACTATTATGGCTTGGTCTGCTGTGACATCTGCAGTGACAACAATTGGCGAGCTGCTAACTGAGGAAGCCATATACCTATGGGGCGTGGAGGAGCAAGTTGATCGTCTGCAAACGGAGCTCCAATGGATGCAAAGCTCCTTAATGGTGGCAGAGACAAAACAATCAACGGATGAGAGGATTCGTCTTTGGGTTGCTGAAATCAGAGAGCTTGCTTATGATGCTGAGGATATTGTTGAGGAATTTGCTCTCAAGATTGGATCCAAAAACAAAGGTGGCCTTCCGAGTTGTATTAAAAGATCAGCCTGCTGTTTGAAAGAGGGATGGGTGCTCCATGAAACCAGGTCAAAGATCGAGAAAATCATAGAAAGAATCAACGACTTGGTCCGACGACTACAGGCGTACGGCGTAAAGGAATTAAAGGACAAAGGAGAAGAATCAAGTTTTTCAACTGAAAGACGAGAATCAAGGCGGCCTTATCCACATATTATGGATGATAATATTGTTGGACTAGTTGATGATACCGAGGGATTGGTCAAAGTTCTTACGAAGGAAAGTGGATGCAAGGTTGTTACAATATGGGGCATGGGTGGTCTGGGAAAGACCACTCTCGCCAAGAAAATATATCACCATCCTCAGGTTGTTGATTATTTCGATCACTTGGCTTTTGTATATGTTTCTCAACCATGCCGGAAAAGAAATGTTTGGGAAGACATTCTATCTGGTTTCAAAACTTTAGATAAAAAGGACAGGAAGAAAACAGATGAAGATTTAGCAAAGAAGTTGTGTAAAACTTTGGAGGATAAAAAGTGTCTGGTGATACTTGATGATGTTTGGACCAGTGAAGCTTGGGATAGTCTAAAACCGGCCTTTCCAGTTGCAACTGGCCGTGATAGCAATAGCAAGATATTGCTCACCTCTAGAAACAAGGGGATAGTTTCAGATGCTGCGATAAGAGGTAAAATTTTCTTAATTAGGTAAAATTGAATACTCTTATTCCTTTTATGGAAAATAACTATGTATTTTATTTCAGAGTTGAATTGCCTAAACGATGAAGAAAGTTGGGAATTGTTTCAAAAGATCGTATTTCCTCAAACAGGTAAATATAGATATAGCAAAATTCTTGTTATATGCTAAATTTATTTTTCATTTTAAATATTTTTGACAATAATTAATATTAAAATATATAAAATCTATTTTATTTAAAAATTTCAAAACCTTAATATGAAATAAATAAAATAAATCAAGGCTTTGGAGTTTATCAATTAATGGTACAGGCACGTAAATATAATTAACAGGTAAATTCATTATCTTTTATATTATAATTTTTGCTAACTTCGCTATAACTTACTAGGAATAAATTATATTAAGATCATATTAAAAATTATAGTTTTAGGCACCAATAAAATAGTGTTCCATCGTTAAAATTTAAAGATAACAAAGAATTATTATACACTCATTTATATTTAATATTTTCTCCAACTTAATTTAACTTTTTTAAATTATTTAAAATAATTAATTTTTAAATTATAAACAAACATCTTTTCTTCTTTTATAAATTTTAATCATTTTATTTTTTTCATAAGTTAATGTTTTTTTAATTTTTTGCAACCAATTTTTTTAAAAAAAAATTTTTTTTGTGCAATATTTTTCATTTCATTGACACATAATTTTGATAATTATTTTATCCTGAACCTTGAACTCAAACCCTGAATCTAAACCTTGAACCTCGAATCTCGCAGTTCAAGGTTCGATGTTCAAGTTTAAAGTTCAATGGTTCAGGGTTATGGGTTACAAGTTTGGGGTTTTATGCTTTGGATCTAAGGTTCAGGATTCTAGATTCAGTGTTCAGGGTAAAAAATTTACCAAAATAATGTGTCAATGACATGGAAAAAATTATTGAAATGTTATTAAATAATTGGAAAGGGACCATGAATAATGTGGTGAGAATGATCCATAAAATAATTTCTCTATGGATGAGTCTATAATAATAATTCATGTCTTTAAAATTTAATGATGTGACAAAATTTTATTAGTCTCTAAAATTTTAATTTTATAATCATCCCGATGTAAGTTATTACCTTAATTAGTATATGTTCTGTTTAGTTTCTTAAGCACTTTCATGCTATTCTTTTATATGTTTTTTTTTCTTAATAAGAAATACAAATGGATTTTATTATTTAAATTCAGTACTCAAACATCAATTAGAATAATAATTAATCAATTCTCGTTTTTTTTCCCACAAAAACATTCATTCCAGAAAGAATAAACAAACATAGTATCCTGGAAGTCTAAAACACTAAACCAGATAAACTAGCATGAAAAAAGCACAGTATTCACTAAGCTTATCCTGGATCCTTGCATCAGAAAGATGGAGGCGCAGGTAAACCATTCTTATCAAGAGTAAAGGCCAAGAAACAGGGTAGTTGATTCGAACAACCAGCACATCTCTTTACGACCCTAGTTAGCAAACCAATCCGCTAACCTATTGGCTTCTCGTCTCATAACATTGACTTTCAAATAAGAAAGTTGCATGACCAGCTTATCAAAAACCTGAAGGACTAGCCTTAATCTCCATCTTCGATCTTGACTCTTCTTCTTAATATTCGAAGCAATAGTCTGGCAGTCAGTCTTGATTGTCACATTGGTCCATTTGTTCTTCATAGCTAATTCAATCCATCCAACCATAGCTTTGGCCTCGACAACCTCACATGAATCCACTTAATCCTTTTACCCATCCCATCCAGCATCTTCCCACTTAAAATTCTGCTTATTACTCTAATACCAGCACAAGCTATTAAGGTGTCAAATGCCCTATCACAATTAACTTTAACCCAACCTTATGGTAGTTTCTCCCAAACATCAGCACAAGTTTTTGACTTTCTAGTTCGATCAGAGTTATTGTTTGAACAGAGGATCCATTCAGCAGATAAGAATTCAGTCATGGAGCAATTAGTCCTTCGAATAATTCTCTCCAAACCAAGTTTCACACCTCCAATTGTAACCTCACACCTAGCTTTCCAGATGTGGCAGCAAGTGAAAACAATTCCAACTTTGAAATCCTCCCTCATACAAGGCATTTGTAACAACTTTGAGAATCATCTGTCAAATGATTGAATTTGATCATTTACTTGAAGACCAAAACAAGCCTCATACTATATTCCCCTAACCAATTACAACTAAGAATAATATGTCCAAAGTCTCATCTTCAATACCACATAAACAACAAATTGGGTTCGAAACACACTTTCTTTTCCACGGATTAAAACGAGATGGAATAGTATTATGAGACAATTTCCATAAGAAAATTTTAATTTTGTTCGGTACCTGTAAGCTCCAAATAGCTTTCCAAGTGCTCCTATCAATTAAGTGAGAGCTGGAAGGTTGTAAAGAAGACTCATTTCCATAGTGCTTTCTCAACTAATTGTACCCTGACTTCATCGAATATTGACCAACAGCTGTAAACGGCCACACCAATTTATCTTGTTCATCTGTTTCATTAAGGGGAACTTTTAATTTCGCAATTTCAATATCTTCTAACCACATTGAGATACTGGGAGTTAAATTTCAAGAATACTGAATAAAACTTCATCTATCATTTCTTCTTGTATATCATCTCATGCAAAGTACGTATGTATATATACAGTAAGTCAAAAGCAGTTACAACTGCCCTTACCTAACTAACTGTTAACAACTAACCAACACTTCTTTATCTCCTAATATTCCTCATACTCATCCATTCCCTGACTAACTAAATCCCCCTAGTTTGTGTTAACCACTCGAAGTAAATCCTGAAACCGGTTAAACCCTGAGGCTGACAAAGGCTTTGTTAGTATGTCTGCTAGCTGATGGGTCCCTGGGACATGACCAACTTGAACAACTCCAGCAGCCACCTTTTCTCTAACAAAGAAAATGTCTAGCTCCACATGCTTGAACTTGGAGTGCATGATGGATTTCCTGAATCGCTATTGTCTTGAACTATCACACCAAATTAGTGCCTTTGGTAAGCTTGGAACACACAATTCAGTCAGTAGGGATTGTATCCACGTCATTTCAGCGGTGACATGTGCAACACTCCTGTATTCCGCCTCTATTGTGGAATGAGACACAACGTGTTGCTTTTTCGAGCTCCATGAGACCGGATTCCCTCCAAGGAAGATACAATACCCCGAGGTGGACCTTCGATCGTCAACGTCTGATCCCCAACTCACATCCGAATAACCTTCAAGAAGGAATTTGGAAGCCCGAGTAAACTGTAATCCGTAATTCATTGTTCCTTGTAAATACCGTAGTATCCTCTTGACTGCTTTGAAGTGACCGGTTAGTGGTTTGTGCATGAATTGGCACACCTTGTTGACTGAATAGGCGATGTCAGGCCTGGTGATCACGATATATTGTAAGGCTCCTACGATGCTTCGATACTGATGTTCATCTTCAAGGGGGCTTCCTTCCTCAGCAGTAAGACGATTATTTGCAACCATTGGTGTTGGGAGAGCATTGGATCTGTCCATAGCTACTTTTTGAAGCAAGTCTCTAATGTATTTAGTTTGAGACAAAACTATCCTATTCGACGTGTGCTTGACTTCAATACCAAGGAAATAGCTCAACTGGCCAAGGTCCTTCAATGCAAACTGACCATCAAGTGTCTTGACAAACTTATCAATTTCCTGTGAGTCACTGCCTGTAACGATGATGTCATCGACATACACTAAAACGTACAACAAAGCATCCTCACGATGTCGAATGAAGAGCGAGTTATCCGCTTTGGAAGTGTCGAACCCCATGGTCACCAAAAAATCCCTTAGTTTTTGAAACCAGGCTCGTGGAGCCTGTTTGAGACCATAGAGAGCCTTCTTTAACTTGCAGACCAGAGGCTCTCCATGTAAGCCATACTGTTCAAAACCTGGTGGCTGTGACATATAGATCTCCTCGCTCAAGTCTCCATTAAGAAAGGCATTGTTTATGTCAACTTGTCGAAGAGACCACTGGTGAAAGACGGCCAGGGCGAGGACGACTCTAATTGTGGTGGGTTTGACGACGGGACTGAAAGTGTCTTGAAAGTCAACACCGGCTTCTTGGAGGTACCCTTTGACCACGAGTCTGCCCTTGTATCTAGCAACAGACCCATCTGCATGCCTCTTAATACGGAAGAGCCATTTACATCCAACGGCTCGTCGACCTTCAGGTAAACCAACTAGCTCCCAGGTGTGATTGGAAATCAAGGCATTGTACTCTTCCTCGGCTGCCGTAGTCCAAGCTGGACTCTGAAACGCCTCATGAATGGTGGTAGGTTCAACTTCATCTACGACTGAAGCCAGCACTTTAGGTCGAAAAATCCCATTTTTCGAACGTGTCTGCATGGGGTGATGATTGACTCGGGTAGGTAGTGATAGAGATAGGTCAGAGTTATCAGGTGGACCATTTGTGTCATTAGGAGTAGGAGACTCTGTAGGATTGGGTTGAGACTGGCCAGGAGAGATGCCTATGGTAGACGGGCTAGCTGATGCCCGTGTCATAGCAAGAACATGCGAACCACCAGCTGAAACTATTGGGAGAACAGACCGATGAGGCACCGTCCGCGAACTTTGTGATACTGCCTTAGTTTGGAACCCATCTTTGAAAGGGAATTTTTCCTCGTCAAAAATTACATGTCGAGACACAAACATGCTGCCATCTTCTGCGAGACATCGATAGCCCTTGGTATTAGGAACACTCCCAAGGAATACACATTGTTGAGACCGAAAACTCAGCTTGTGAGGCTGAAAAGGCCTGAGATTTGGGAAGCACGCACACCCAAAGACCCTTAAAAGCTCATAGCTTGGTTTGACTTTGTGGAGAACCTCATAGGGACTAGTCTGTCCGAGGACCGGAGTTGGTAGTCGATTGGTTAGGTGAACAGCATGCATAACAGTATAAAACCAAAACTTCAACGGTAGACTTGCAAGAGCTAAGAGAGACAAAGCCATATCAATAAGCTATCGATGTTTTCTCTCAGCAACCCCATTTTGCTCCGAAGTGTAGGGGTACACAATCCTGTGTTGGACACCAAGAGAGGACAACTCACGAGCTAGTACTCGATACTTACCACCACCATCAGTTTGTAGCATTTTAATAGACCTATCAAATTGCACTTTAACCAGCTGATAGAAATCTCTAAAACACCGAGCCACTTCCGATTTGTTTTGAAGAAAATAGACCCAGGTAAATCTGCTATGCATGTCCACAAACGAAACGTAAAAACGAAAGCCATTTGAAGGTAACCATGCAGGGCCCCATACATCAGATACAACGAGTTCAAAAGAAGAGGAATACATTGTTTTAGATGCTGTAAACGGAAGTTTGTGAGCTTTACCTAGTTGGCAAGCTGTACACATATGTTGAACACAGTTCTTTTTAACTGGAATATTACAAGTTTTTAAAACTCGTTTAAGAACCTCAGTACACGGGTGACCTAATCTGTCATGCCACAACGAAGAAGGTGCACACTGAACAGAATTGGCAGTATTCAATATAGTTGAATTTGACTCTGGAGATTTAGCACCTGAAGCTGACACAGGCTTTGCGAACCGAAACTTGTAAAGGCCATCATGCATGCGGCCCTCGAGAAGCGTCTTCCCTGTCTGAACATCCTTCACAAAACATAGAACAGGGTGAAATTCAAAATAAACATTGTTATCTCTAGCAAATTGACCCACAGACATTAGATTTTTGCACACTGCAGGGACATGCAGTACGTTCTGAAGCTTTAGGAGTCGGGTTCCAGTTGAAAGAACAGTTGAACCAACATAAGCAATAGGCACCGAATCACCATTACCCATGGTGACACAACTCTTACCTGTATATGAAGAGGGAGCCGTAAGATTAGACACCTCTGGTGTTATATGGTTCGTCGCTCCAGAATCGGGGTACCAGATAGAACTACTTTGTGAAGATGGATGAGAAGGAAAAGAACCAGAGGAAGACTGAGGATTTGTGTGACAGCAGTGAGACATCGCTTGACATGTTGGAGCAGCTGGCACACAACTGGAAGCGTGCAACTGATGACAATTAACTTGAACCATACCAGCTCCTGCATTCCCAGAGAACGACTCATCAAATCTATGGTAACATGTTTGAACCATGTGGCCTATCTTCCCACACAACTGGCATTGCGGCCTCGAACGTGACCATCCTCGTCCATTTCCCCGAAAACGACCACGAGACCACCCATGGCCCTGTCCTCTATCATTCTGCTTGGAGTCTTGAGAATACTTAGCAGAGTCTGCTGATTGTTTTCCCGTATCATCGCTATTTCGCTGATGATTTGCCAAATTTGCTTGACATGGGGTGTCTTTTAACAGCTCTAACTGACGTGCTTCACAGTCAAGTAACAATTCACTCAACAAATCAAGAGATAACGGAGTTGCAGTAGCTAGAACTCTAATGGAATCAAATTCAACCGAAAGTCCAGCCAATATAACGCTCACTTGTTCCTGTTTTGATATAAAGCTCCCAGCCGCAGTCAAATTCACTGAGTTGCTTAACTTTCGACATATACTCTTTAACAGAAAGATTGGACTTCTTGAGAGAGTATAAAGCATGCCGCATGCTCAAGATTTTTATGTTTGATTTAGCACTAAATTTCCTTTCAATGGCATTCCACAGATCACAACTAGTTTTTGCGGTTGTAAGATGAGCCAAAATATCATCCGTAATAGTAGATAAAAGCCAAGAGGCAAGAAATTTATCTTGCTTTCGATGAACGATGAAATCTTGATTCGCAATTTGCTGACCATCAGGACCATCAATAAACTGAGGAGGGGAGGAAGTGGTACCTAGTACATATCCTTCAAGTCCATACCCTTCAAGAATCAGCAAGAGTTGATGTTTCCACAAAAGGTAGTTGTGTGACGCAAGCTTTATTGTATCATGCTTGGAGAAATAGTGCACTTCAGTCGAGCCTTGAGCACCATTACCTTGTGAGTGTTCAGCTTCTCTAGTGTTGGACGAGTGACGGGGAGTATCACCTGCTGCATCAGTGGCCATGAGGCACCCTTTTTTTTTCTTTCAGAAAATCAGCAAGATTCACCTGGCTCTTGATACCAAGTTAAAT
This sequence comes from Gossypium raimondii, assembly GCF_025698545.1. NCBI lineage: Eukaryota > Viridiplantae > Streptophyta > Magnoliopsida > Malvales > Malvaceae > Gossypium > Gossypium raimondii. The sequence continues at coordinate 4,945,471 of NC_068575.1, forward strand.
TTCAAGAATACTGAATAAAACTTCATCTATCATTTCTTCTTGTATATCATCTCATGCAAAGTACGTATGTATATATACAGTAAGTCAACAGCAGTTACAACTGCCCTTACCTAACTAACTGTTAACAACTAACCAACACTTCTTTATCTCCTAATACTGGGTAAGTCCCAATTTAGTTCTTCTAAACCAATGATCTCAGTAACTCTTGTTGGTAAGGATCCGTCAATACTTCCAGGATGCTTTAGTTTCCTATCTTTAACTCCCAGCAACCATCTATCTTCCCAAATGTGGATGCTTTCGCCATTTAGCACTTGCCAAATCAAAGTCTCCTTTTAAAAACTCTTTCCCTTCAAGAATGCTACTCCACACCCATCATGACCTAGCTCCCTTTTTAGCTTCAAGGAATTAGAATTCGGGAAAAAAAGTCCTTTTAAAATCCTAGCCCAAAGAGCATCAGCATCCTGGACTAACTGTCAAGATTTTTTTGCAAGTAGAGCAAGTCCTCCAAGCTTTTCAATGAATACGACTCTCATTTTCCTTCTGCTGAATTCATTTCCACGCATAAGTTTTTAGGAAATTCGAAAAGATATCGTATACATTGAAGCGCAAGCTACTGCTTTAGTAAGAACCTCCCTTCCCCTTCAAGATAACGTTTGCTGCTTCCAGCCCTTAAGTTTGGTAAGGACTTTATCTCTTCTTCTTTTTTTTTGGTGAAAGTAGGGACATTATCTTTGATACGCCTCAAAGTTAATGTTTTCGAAAGCCCCCACAAAGAAGGGACACCCAAGTAAACGTCCGAATTATTATGTTAGTCTCGTCTTGAATCAACCTTTCGTTGTCCCTTCGGGAGTATTCACACTAAAAACGTTGCTTGATTTATCGTAGTTGACCCTTCGTCCAGAAGCTGCACAATATTCTTAAATCAAGTTAATCATTCTCCTTCAATTTAACGAACTAGCTTCCAAAAAGAGTAGAAATCGTTTGTCAATAACAAATGTGACACTATTGGATAATGACCACTAAGGCTAATCCCAGAAATAAAACTAGACTCGAGTCTACTAATAATCACTACTCCTAGATCTCCTTTCAATATATTCACCATGATCTTCGATATGATTTAATATTTAAAATTACAAGGACTAATTGACCTAATTATATTATGTCATTAATTCAAGACATTTAGTTTTCGAATTAAAATTATCTCAATCTCGTTCCAAAATCTCGTTAAAATCATCCACGAAAAAGAGATTAATTTAATTGTTTTGTATGCTTAACTTGTACAATATAAGTAAAATCTTATAATTTTATCTCCAAATTCTCTCAACACATCTTTTCTAACCCTTATTTATAATCTCATTTGTATCTAACATGATATCTAATTTAAAATTAAATAATCTTTTTATATAATTCTTTAATTGTTAAAAGTATTTTCCTCTATTTTTTTTGTTGGAGTATTAAATATTGGCCTTAAAACCATAAGGCATGAACTATTCCAAACAACCCTTTAAAAGATATGTAAATTTTGTTTTAGATTTCAAATTGGATAGTGAATTATATATTTATTTATTTGAATGAGAGTAAAGTTTCTTATTTAGTATTTATTTTTTCAATTGTAGTTAATAACCGCAATAAAATTAAACTTTATAAGTGATGAATTTATATTAAAATTGTTTGATAAATTTATAAAATATAAGTTTGGGTTCATCTACTTCTACATTTCTTTTACCTATTTAAATTATTTCTTAATTTTCCTTATTTTTAAAAATTTATTCTTTTAATTTTTTACACAGGAAATATAATCGACGTAGAAATGAAAAAGTTAGGAGAGAACATGGTTAAAGATTGTGCAGGGCTTCCATTAGCCATTGTTGTATTGGGAGGAATTTTGGCTACAAAGAAGAATTTATTAAACGAATGGCGAAAGATATCTGACAATGTAAAATCATACTTGAAGAGAGGCAAAAATCAAGGACCAGAGGATGTGTTAGCATTAAGTTATGATGATTTGCCTCTCTATCTAAGACCATGTTTCCTCTATCTAAGCCATTTTCCAGAGGATTATATGATAGATGTGGATAGTTTGATTCAATTATGGGTTGCTGAAGGTATTGTGTCATCAAAGCAAGAAGAAAGAGACGGTGGGGAAATTGCGGAAGATGTGGCGGAATCTTATTTAATGGAGCTTGTGGAAAGGTGCATGATTCAAGTACGAGAAAGAGATGTGGCAACCTTAAAGGTCAAAACAATTCAGATGCATGATCTGATGAGAGATCTTTGCTTATCAAAGGCAAAACAAGAAAATTTTGTCTTCATTGTCGACCAATCAAATGCATCTTCATTATCTATGATTCGGAAGGTTCGTAGGGTTTCTGTGCATGAGTTTTTTTTCATACAATGCATTAAAAGTCCAAATATTCGGTCACTTTTGTTCTTCAATGAGTTCTTTCCGAATGAGGCATTAGAAAAATATTTGCCTTTGGAAGTGTTGAATTACGTTGAAGAACATGAAAATGATGTTTGTAATCCACTGTATTGGATTCTTTTGATTTCGGGAATTAGTACGATGGATCTTAAAGCTCGGGGAATTTGGAGATACATGTTCAACAACTTCAAATTGCTAAGAGTCCTAAACTATGAAAGAACAACAGGTGATCGTTTTGGAGGGTCTAAGTTACCCAGTGATATAGGTAATCTCATCCATTTAAGATTCTTGAGTCTAAAGGATCTTGAGTTCCTCTGGCAGAAGTTGCCATCATCTCTACGCAACTTAAGGTGTTTGCAAACCTTGGATTTAAGAGTTGATATTGGTAGAATTCATGTACCTAATGTGATATGGAGGATGGAGCAACTAAGACATTTATATCTCCCTTCGAGATGTAAAAGCAGAACTAAGTTGAAGTTGGGTACTTTGAGAAAACTCCTAACACTTGTGAACTTCAACACCAAGAATTGTTATCTGAAGGATCTTATCAACATGAAAAATCTTAGAGAGTTGGGGATAAATTTTCCCTTCAATATTGAAAATTTCAATGAGAAGGAGTTGGGCGAGAATCCACCCATAATCGGAATTAAATATGATCTTCATTCCTTGTCCATTATTACCTCTGGGGACAAATCAATAGATCCAAAACATTTGGCCCATCTCCTTTCAAATTGTATAAGTATTTTCAAGTTGATTATAAAAACAAGGATAAGTGAGTTACCAGAGTATCACTACTTCTCTTCACATCTCGCTTATATAGGGTTGAGATGGTGCAAGCTTGAGAAAGATCCAATGCCAACACTAGAGAAGCTGCCTAACTTAAGGATTCTTGAACTCGAAAGTTATTTCGAAGGAAAGGAAATGTTTTGCTCTGCTCATGGTTTTCCTAAACTTGAGTCTCTAATCCTTACTGAGGTCAACAATTTGGAGGAGTGGAAGGTGGATGAAGGAGCCATGCCTTCTCTTCAGCGATTGGAGATCAAGGGTTGCCTAGGATTGAAGATGCTTCCAGAGGGATTGAGGTTCATTACAACCCTCAAAGAACTGAAGATTGAATCAATGCCAGATGAATTCAAAAAAAGATTGGAAGAAGGAGGAGAAGATTTCTACAAAGTCAAACATGTTCCTTCTATCATATTCCAACGCATGTTCTCTTCAGCGATTGGATATCAGGCATTGCCCAAGCTTGAAGATGCTTCCAGAGGGATTGAGCTCCATTACAACCCTCAAAGAACTGAAGATTGAATCAATGCCAAAGGCATTCAAAGAAAGATTGGAGAAATGAGGAGAAGATTTCTACATAGTCAAAGATGTTCCTTCTATCATACTCCAATACTGTGGCTAATAGATTGAATGATAATTGAGAGGTAATTTCATAACCTCTAGTTTAGGAAATGATTCCTACTTTCTTTGCTTCTTATATATCTTTCGTTTTTGACAATGTCTCACCTTCTCACTCCATTTGTCAACACATCAATGAATAATTACATTTATTAAAAGTCAAAGGAAGTCAGACATTGATCTTTTTAGCTTTGCTTTTCAGGTAAAGACGCCATTTTTTCACCTGCTACTGCTATTCACGGGATCAAATCTAGATTTAAAACTCCTATTATAAGTGGCGTGTGAAAGTGTGTTATATGGTGAGATTTGGAATTATCTTCTCTCTTGTATATATCTATGGTTGTTGACATCAGACTGGTTGACTGTTTGTTGTTTTCTTCAAATTACAATAAAATGGTTGCAAGGTATGGTATTGGAAGAATGGGAGGTGTCTGGATTAGCAAGGTACCAAACCCCTCCGCCATTTCAATTTCCTTCAATCTAAGTTAATTACACATTCATTTTTGTCTTTTAAAACATAAAATTGCAGATAAGGAGACGTCATTGACCTTTGTTCCGACATAGCTTTGGTTTGCGGTGACCGTTCTTATATTTATTTGTTGGCTTTGCTTTCTCTTTCCTTTTTCTTTTCCCTACTTAAGGCTGCTTGAGTCTTTCTCTTTCTTTTTTTTTTATATGTGATGCTAAGGCAGGACCATGCTTTTCTATTGTAAAATTCATCACTTCGTTGTCTATGTTCATTTCTACTCTTCAGTTTACTTAAATATAATTGTTTGATATATATTTGAATATGAAGAATATAATCTTTTTAATATATACATATTTTAGAAAAAATTGAATATAAGTATGTTGGACACATTTCCTATTTCAACATATTTCCTTATTTTATGCAAGTCGATTGGTATTCAACATAATCTTTTCCGTCATCCTTAACTCAATAATCTTTGTTACGATATCATATCAATTTTAATGGTTGCACTTCATCCCCACACTTCCAAAGCAAAAAGTAGGAAAAATTAAATCTTACCAAGTAATAACACTTCCCAAATACATTGTCTTACCAAAAAAAGAAAGAAAGAAAGAAAGAAGATACAATTTGAAAATTTTTTTTATCAACATTTGATGGTTTAGCAAGCTATGCTTTATAATAGGCAAAGGAATCCAAGGGAATCAAAGATTCCAAAATCGATATTTGGATTCAAGATTTTGTATCCCCTTGCTTTGCTTCTTATATCTACCAACAATATCTTGATGATAATAAACTTAAAAAAAATATTCAAGGGAATCGAAGATCCCAAATCTAACTTAAACGATTGAAAATTTCACATCCACTTAATTAATTCAAATGATATTTATTCAATAAGTTTAAAGGAAAAACTGCAAGAATCTTCATTTGTCTTTTATTCGAAATGTAATTGGGATTGAATGAAAATATTGAACATATAATTTGTGCACGTGGAAATGTCCAAATCTTTAAATATAGGGTCCACATGTGAGAAATCTCTTAACACCCAACGTTAAAAATTTATAAAATTCAATATCTTATTCGGATAGGATACGAGCGAATAACAGCTAACTATTTGTAGTTCAAGGTGTGATAAAATCTCAGTAGCTAAGATATGAATGTTGCAAAATACCATACAAAATCACATCCACATTTGTTAGTATGACTATTTTGGGTAATCAAAGGAAAAAAAATGTTAGCTGTTGAGCAAACAAGGTGAACAAATTAGATATTCCAATTACGTTCAAGCGCTTGATAAATCCTTTCTGCAATGGCTTCAGCATGCATCCTAGGACCTTCATCATCTGCAAAAACTGACCATTTCTAACAACTAAGCTAACATCACACACGATAATATATGTATATAACTTATATAGAAGATGATTATGTGGATTAAAAGCTATGCTAGTTTGACTCAATACATGACCATGGGACATGCTCGATTCATCAATAACGATATGAAAATACTTGGAAGAAAAATTAAATACATCAATATCTAACATTTACATCTGAGTTCGAGTAAAGTTAAACATGTCATTCTATCTAAACATGCAAAATATCCAATAGTCTTGATGAATGTTAGATACAAATATGTAGAATGTACCCAAAATACCCATCTCGAACTCAGTAGAGAAATACCTAGCACTCAAAAGGCACTAGCTTCAACCAAGAACAAGGATGTTTCTTCAAAGGCTTGATATACTTTCTTCACATCCATATATATGTGTACATATACCCATATTAAGGATGATTGTTTTGGCAAAGAGGATGAGAAGATAGAAAGTAAACCTTTAATCCAATGACAATATTTGATTATAACAACATGACACATATAATTGTGATTGAAATTGCGGTCACAAACATGTTTGCAATCACATCATGTTAACGAATACTATCGCAATCAATTGCAATAAATATCCACAACAACAAGAGCCAGAATCCTAAAACAACAAAGATAATACATTACAATTTGTTAAGAATTTTCAATAACGTATATACCGCAAGATTTTCGGTGATGACACAACAAAATTCACCACCGCACAACTTCCCAATCTAATGAAATTTTCAAACATATCATGTCATAAGTTTCAAGATCAACTGAAACATGCGGATACCAAGTATGATAAGAAATTAAATTAGGATTTTCTACTGCAAACCTACCACGAAAACATAATTTTTATTAGTATCAAAGGCATAGCCAATCATGGCAGCATTATTGAGTCCATTTTCAGAGGAAAATCACAAATATGTTACGTGCAAATATTAAGAAAAACAATGCACAAGCATAAGTACAAAAACATAGCATGCAAGAAATCAATACTTGAAAGGATTAAAATCACTGCTAACCTAAAACATTGAATCTAGCACCACTAGGAAACATCCGAAATGATACTTGTCTTTCAATGTTGAGATACATAGGTTGAAGTCTGTCATGTTGCGCCAAAAGGGAATTTATCAACCTCTTGAGAACCTAAAGGATGAAAAGTTCCAGTCCAAGTTATATATACAGACACACACACACAAATAGACATGAAGAAAGTGGGTTAATGGTGTATTATTTAAGTCAAGAAAAAGTTTAAATCTTGAACCTCTAAATATTGGGTAACAGCTAGTGTTAAAAGTGCATAAAGTTCTGCTATTATCTACAAGAAACAATGGAGGAATCACATACATTGTTTATATTCACTTTTGTTGCTACACAAGCAAGCTGAGTCCATAAACAAAGGCATACCTTTTTCTCCGTTTTTAATGGTTTTCTTGTTTTTGGCTACTTTTTATATTAAGAGAGAGAGATTGTGAGACCTTGTCATCCTCAAGGAGTAAGTGGTCAAGCATGAAGATGATGGGAAGACCACGAGTCGATGGTGGTCGATCCATGAGTTGATTATGAGTAGTTTCATGTTATGAAATAAAAATGTTAGCTAAAGTTAGTTGAATTAAACTAAAAATTCAATTTAAATAGAAATTCAATTTAATTCTTGAGTTAAACTAAAAATTCAAATAAACTGAGAATATCACAATTTTTTATCATATATATATATATATTTCTTTTTCCAAATAATAAATTTAAATTTATTATGTTTATCACAACTTTTGTTTCAATATAACTACAATCATATATTTTCACTTTTTAAATTGATTATAATTCTTTTTTAAATGTTAATTTAGTAATGTGAAAAAATAAATAAATGATATTTTTATCGATTCAATTTTTTTTAAACTTATGCTTTTATAGATATTATAGATAGATTATAGATTATAGGAATAGGGTCTAATGGCCAAAAAGAAAAATTATGTACTATGTGAAGGCGAATCAATAGATCCAAAACATTTGGCCCATCTCTTTTCTGGCTGTACAAGTATTTGCAAGTTTTCTTTCAGATGTAAGTAAGTTTCAAGATTGCCACTCCTTGTCTTCAAATCTCGCTTACATAAAATTGAGATTGTACAACCTTGAGGAAGATCCAATGCCAACACTAGAGAAGCTGCCTAACTTAAGGGTTCTTGAATTCGAAGGAATTTTCAAAGGAAAAGTGTAGTTGAATGATTAATATTTGGAGAAATAAAACAAAAAAAATGATAAAGAATATAATGGAGAAGAGAAATAAATTTTGTATGGAAAAATTCTTTCAAATAATCTTTTATTTCAAGCACACAAAGTTAATAATTCTTCATCACATACAACTCTTTATATAGGAGTTGTGAGTGACTATTCATCTATATCACTCTATATGCTAGGAGTTGTGACTATTCATGTATGTGTGTATCTTTTCATATTCAAGCCTCTTAACTTTTCATCTTCAAGTCTCTTCACTATTCATATTCAAGTTTTTTTCACTTTTCATATTCAAGTCTCTTCACTCTTCTAACTTTTCATAATTTATTTGTGCAAGGTTAATTTAATTATGTGCCAACAATGCCTCCCTTAAATTAAACTTGCTTTGAACTCCCAACCTTTCAACATTTTTCTTGAAGACTTGTCCACTTAGAGGCTTTGTGAAGATATCAGCCATCTGATCTTCCGTCTTGCAATATTCAACTTGAACATCACCATTATTCACTAGTTCCCTCAAGAAGTGATATCGAATGCGAATGTGTTTTATCCTTCTATGAAGAACTGGATCTTTTGTGACCGAAATAGTAGAACTATTGTCACAAAAAAAATTGTTGACTTGCTTTGCTTCTACTTAAGACTTTCCAAAATTCCACGTAACCAAATCAATTGACATCCTGCATAAGATGCAGCGATATATTCAGCTTCTGTAGTCGAAAGCGCCACAATTGATTGTTTCTTTGAACTCCATGAAACTGCACCACTACCAAGGTGAAAAACATAACCAGAAGTGCTTCTGCTATCATCAATGCTTCCTGCTAAATCACTATCCGTATAACCAATGAGATCAACTAATGTATTAGCTTTATAGAAAATTCCATAATCAATGGTTCCCTTCACATATCTCAATATTCTCTTGGCAGCCTCCCAGTGATTGGAGTAAGGTTTCTCCATGAATCTACTTACCAAGCTAACAACATACACGATATCAGGCCTTGTCGAAGTCAGATACATCAACTTCCCAACCAAACTTCTGAATATGGTGGAATTGACAAGCTTTCCTTCACCCTCTTTAGATAACTTCAGACCTGTAATGCATGGAGTAGAGACTGGATTCGCATTTTCCATCATGAATTTTTTTAGAACTTCCTTTGCGTAGCTCTCTTGTGAAATAAAAATTCCTTTCTCGGATTGATGAACTTCAATGCCAAGAAAATGATGAAGTTCTCCCAAATCTGTAATCTTAAATTCTGCCATCATTGAGTGCTGAAATTCTTTCAACATCTTCACATCATTTCCTGTGAAAATAAGATCATCAACGTAGAGACTTACAACCATGAATCTTCCTTGATAATTGCCTTTGATGTAGAGAGTATGCTCATATGGAGATTTCTGGAATCCACACTTCTGAAAATAAGAATTGATGCGGCTGTACCATGCTCTGGGTGATTGCTTCAACCCGTACAAAGCTTTCTTCCACTTGTAAACTTTTTCTTCTTCTTCTTTTTTGACAAACCCTGGTGGTTGATCAACATAGACTTCTTCTTTGAGAACACCATTCAAAAACGCAGATTTTACGTCCATTTGGAACATTTTCCAATTGTTTTGGGCAGCAAGAGAAATAAGTAACCGAACTGTCTCAAGTCTTGAAACTGGAGCAAATACCTCTGTAAAATCTTCTCCTTCCTTTTGCTTGTATCCTTTTGCAACCAGTCTTGCCTTGTACTTGTTGATAGAGCCATTCGGATTCATCTTTGTCTTGTACACCCATTTGACTCCAATTGAATTCTTGTGCGGCGGTAAATCTGTGAGTTCCCATGTATCATTGTTTTCAATTGAGCAAATCTCTTCTTTCATGGCTTTCCTCCATATTTCTTCTTGATATGCATCATCAAAAGAAATTGGATCTTCTCCTGCAAAGAAGGCAAAGAATACAACATCATTTTGCACAACTTCATCCGTTACATCATATAACTCTTGGATGCTTCTCGTTTTTCGGATCGGGCTGGATGAAGAAGAATTTGATGAAGAACTTGGGAAGCAGGAGGATTTTCTACTTGAGCATCATCTTCAGTATTCTCAATTACTGCCTCTTCTTCTTCTTCAAGTTCAAAAGGAAAAATTGGCAAATTTTCCATTTCAACTTCCATATCTTCAAACATGGAATTTTCATCAAACCGAACATCTCGGCTTATCACAATCTTCTTTGTCACCGGATTGTACAACTTGTATGCCTTACTTCTTTCACTGTAGCCAATGAAAATGCATTTCTCTGACTTGTCATCCAACTTGCTTCTCATTGCATCTGGAATATGAGAGTAGGCGACACTCCCAAATACTCTAAGATGACTAACACTAGGCTTTATACCATACCACGCCTCATGTGGTGTGCAATTCTCCAAGCTTCTTGTCGGTAGGAAACAGCTTCAGCCCAAAATCTTCTTGATAACCTCTTCTTCTTAAGAAGACATCTAGCCATTTCCATAATTGTTCTGTTCTTTCTTTCACACACACCATTTTGCTGAGGTGTATGGCGATTTGTCATTTCATCTTTGGATGCCACTATCTCGCAATATTTCTCAAATTCTTTTGAAAATATTCACCTCCACGATCATGACGCAAGGTGTTAATTTTCAGCCCAGTAAAGTTCTCCACTTCTGCCTTGAAATCTTTGAATCTCTGAAAAGCCTCTGATTTTTCTTTGACACAATACACCCATAACTTTATTGAGTAATCATCAATGAAAGAGATAAAGTAATGATTACCTCTTAAAGATGAAACTGTCATTGGACCACAAAGATCTGAGTGAATAAGTTGCAATGGTCTTCTTGCTTTCCACGAGGATTGAGAAGGAAAAGCAATTTTGTGTTGCTTTCCAAGTTGACATGCTTTACAAACATCATCAAGCCGATCGATTTTTGGTAAACCTCTAACCATCATCTTCCTTGAAAGCATCTCCAAATTTCCATAGTTTAAATGTCCATATCTATCATGCCATAACTTTGAAATTCCTTTATGAGCACCAATAAAACAAGACATATTCTGATTTTGAAGGGTAAGAGAGAAAAGATTATTTGATGCCACTCCAACTCTAGCAACAACCTGATTTTTCTTTGATAAATAGCAAGCCATGTCTCGGAAATGAATATCATACCCCTTCTTCAAGAGATGCCCAACGCTAAGCAGATTACTTTTAAGACCAGGAACAAAATAAACTTCAGACATTTTCTCTACCCTTCCTTGCTTTGTTTTGAACTCCAACTCACCAACACCGCTAACTTTGTAAGCTTTGCCATCTCCTATTTTTACCTCTCCACAATCAGATTCAAAGAACTTCGAAAATAAATTTTTGTTACCTGTCATATGCTTGCTAGCACCACTGTCTATGTACCAGACATCATTAATCTCTCCACCATGAGATACGAGCAACAAAGTTTCTTGCTTTTGCTCTTGATTATTTTGTACTATATTAGCTTCATTTTTCTCTTCTTTTTTGTACCAGCATTCACTTGCCAAATGACCAGGTTTGCGACAATTATAACATTCAAAATAGCCACGACCTCTTCCTCTTTGATTTCCACGTCCACGTCCTCTTTGTGATCCTCTAAAATTTTGACTTTGGTTGGCTTCTTTCCATCCATTCTCCGTGCTTACATCTTCACCTCTTTCACTAGCATTTGAGCCTCTTCCTCTAAAATTTCTTCCTCTTCCACAACCACGATCTCTCCCTCTTTGATTTTTAAAATCTCCCTTCTTCTCATTTAGAGACAACTTTGACTGGAGTGCTTGATCTAGATCTACTTCCTTTTTCTTCTTGTTTAATCTTTCTTCATGGGCTTGCAACGAACCTGTGAGTTCATCAATAGTCATGGTACTTAAGTCCGTTGATTCTTCAATGGCAACCACAATGTAGTCAAATCTGGAATCTAAAGAACGGAGGATTTTCTCAACACCACGAATATCATCCATAGTTTCACCATTTCTTTTTAATTGATTGACTATGGACAAAACCCGTGAACAGTAATCAAAAACTGATTCTGACTCTGTTTTTTGCAATCTTTCAAACTCTCATCGAAGAGTTTGCAACCGAACTCTTTTCACCTTTTCATCTCCTTTGAATGAATTTTGTAAAAATTCCCATGCTTGTTTTGCTGTGGTGGCACAAGCTATTTTTTCCCAAGCCGCTTCATATGATTGAACTCCTTGATATATCCAAAATAAGGCTTGCTGATTTTTCTTCCTTGATTTTCTTAGACTCTCTTTTTGAACTTGTGTTAATCCTTCCTCCTCTTTAGCCTCAACTTCATTATAACCTTTTTCAACAATCTCCCAAACTTCTAGAGATCCAAGAAGAGCCTTCATTTGGATACTCCATTTGCCATAATTTTCTTTGGTTAATTGGGGAACGGAAGAAAGAGGAATAGAATTGTTCATTTCGATCGAACAAGGCTCTGATACCAATTTGTAGTTGAATGATTAATATTTGGAGAAATAAAACAAAAAAAATGATAAAGAATATAATGGAGAAGAGAAATAAATTTTGTATGGAAAAATTCTTTCAAATAATCTTTTATTTCAAGCACACAAAGTTAATAATTCTTCATCACATACAACTCTTTATATAGGAGTTGTGAGTGACTATTCATCTATATCACTATATGCTAGGAGTTGTGACTATTCATGCATGTGTGTATCTTTTCATATTCAAGCCTCTTAACTTTTCATCTTCAAGTCTCTTCACTATTCATATTCAAGTTTTTTTCACTTTTCATATTCAAGTCTCTTCACTCTTCTAACTTTTCATAATTTATTTGTGCAAGGTTAATTTAATTATGTGCCAACAAAAAGAAATGTTTTGCTCTGCGCAGGGTTTTCCTAGACTTGAGTCTCTAAGCCTTTGGAGTCTCCACAATTTGGAGGAGTGGAAGGTGGATGAAGGTGCTATGCCTTCTCTTTAGCGATTGGAGATTGGGAAATGCGGAAACTTGAAGATGCTTCCAGAGGGATTGAGGTTCATTACAACCCTCAAAGAACTGAAGATTGAATCAATGCCAAAGGCATTCAAAGATGAAGTGAAGGAGAGAGGAAAAGATTTCTACAAAGTCAAATATGTTCCTCGTATCATATTTTCATATTGAGACTTTCGATTAAAAGATAATTGAGAGGTAATTTTATAGCCTCTAGTTTAGGAAATGTTTCCTACTTTCTTTGCATGTTTAGATCTTATTTCCAGCTAGTAATTATTCAAGTTTCACCTAGTTTTGCTTCTTATATATCATCTATTTTCTACAATATCTCAGCATTCTCACCCAATTTGTCAACACACCAATGAATTACATTTATTAAAAGCCGTACCAAGTTTGATAATACTCTAATTAAGTTTGATAATACCAATGAATACGATCCTACTAATTTGGGTTGTTTATGATTTTTTACCTTGTAGGACTAAATTGGAGGTAAAAAGCGTAGTGCTGAAAATACAAATTGTGGAAGACTTGGGGCAAAAATTTAAAGAAGAGATTTATGAACATAAGACTTTTTTTAAATTTGAATTTTATTTTTAGGATTATTGTTAGGATTATTAATTGTTTAGATTTAATTTCAAATTATATCTTTTAAACATTATCATTTAGAGTTTAGATATGATCAAACTAAGGTTTTTTATGTACTATAAATAGGGGATGGAGTGACATGAATACTCACTCTTCACTTTTGTAAAAAATGTTCTTCCCTCCAAGGCTCTTAGCAATTCTGTTTCTTTTCTTTTCTCACTAAAATTTCATTTCAAAAGTAATCTTTTCATTTTGTGCAAAGAATGACCGCTTTGTATGTTTTGGGAAGGTTGCACAGTCGGTTCACTAATTTACGAAGTCAAGGCTGATCAAGATAACCGGAGGCTGGAATCCCTCAATTGAAAAATCCTTTTTTTTCTCAATTCTGTTTCTTACCACAATTACGATTTTGATCTATTTAATTTCAATTCATTCATATTTTTAATTATGTTTTATTTTGTTTTTTTCTAGGTCAGCTGTTTTTCTTTGGCACGACCGGGATTTCGAGAAATGAGGAACCATGGTGATCTAGTCCCTGAGTATTTGACCCGACTCCCCTATACTTTTCGTTATTTAGGGATAGGATATTATTAGTTTTATATGGTGGGTGATTTGGAATTATCTTCCCTCTTCTATATATCTATTGTTGTTCACATAGACTGGTTGCTTCTTTGTTTTTTCTTTTCAAATTACAATAAAACGATTGCAAGATATGGTATTGGAAGAATCGAAGCTCTCTGGATTAGCAAGATACGAAACCCCTCATCCATTTCAATTTCTTTCCATCTAAATTAATTACACATTAATTTTTGTATTTTAAAACATAAAATTACAGATAAGGAGACGTCACTGGCCCTTGTTCGAACATAGCATTGTTTTTATTTTTTTTGCTTTGCGGTGACCATTCCTATATTTATTTGTTACTTTTGCTTTCTTCTTATTTTCCTGTCTGCTCGAGTCTTTCTCTCTTCCTTTATCATATACTTAATGTAATATTAAAAGCCAAAGAAGAACCATTCTTTTCTCTTGTAAAATTCAACACTTCGTTGTCTATAATCATTTCTACTCTTCATTTTCCTTAAATATAAGTGTTTGATATATATTTAGATATGGATACAAAATAAGAGAATATGATCTTAATATATACCTATTTTTAAAAAAAAATTTGAATATATATATATATATGTTGGACACATTTCTCGTTTCAACATATTTCCTCATTTTGTGCAAGCCGATTGGCATTCAACGCAATCTTTTCTATTTTTTTATTATGCTAATCCTTAACTCAATAATCTTTGTTATGATATTGAATTCAATAGTTGCACTTCATCCCAACACATTCAAAGAAAAAATAGGAAAAATCAAATCTTACCAACCAATAATATGTAAACATATGTAATCCAAGATGTCTTTATCTATAAAATTGAATAGGATAAATCAAATCATACAATAAGTAAATGAGTAAATATAATCTAGAAGTTACAAATTAGATTATCAAACAAAAAGAAAGAAGATGCCATTGCATTTTGTATCAACAATTGATGGTTAGCAAGCTATGCTTTATAAAAGAAAAAGAATCTAAGGGAATCAAAGATCCCAAATTCGAGATCTATCTTAGTTGATTTAAGATTTTGTATCGCCATGTTCTCATTCTTTGGAAGCTTTTCTTCTTATATCTACCAACAATATCCAGATGATAATAAGCTAAAAATAAATAAAAGTAAATTTTTTTCCCAAAATTTAATTTGGATTTGATAAAAAGATTGAAAATAGCATGTGTGCACAAATCTTGAAATATAGGGTCGGCATGGGAGAAATATCCTAAAACCCAAAGTTAAAGATTTATGAAATTCAATATGATCTTATTATTTTCGTTATAAAACCCAATGATAAAATGTATATAATATCCTATGTCATTCGGATTAGAATACGAGAGAATAACAGCCAACTATTTGTAGTTCAAGGTGTGATAAAATCTCAGTAGCTAAGTTATGAATGTTGCAAAATACCATACAAAATCACAGCCACATTTGTTAGTATGACTATTTTGGGTGATCAAAGGCAAAAAATTGTTAGCTGTTGAGCAAACAAGATGAACAAATTTAGATATTCCAATTACGTTCAAGCACTTGACAAATCCTTTCTGCAATGGCTTCAGCACTCATTCTAGGACCTTCACAATCTGCAAAAACCGACCATTTCTTACAATTAAGCTAACATCACACATATGATAATATATGTATATAACATAGATGGAAGATGATTATGTGGACCAAAAGCTATGTAAGTTTGACTCAATACATGACCATGAGACATGCACGATTATTCAATAACGATATGAAAATACTTGGAGGAAAAACTAAATACATCAATATCTAACATTTACATCTGAGTTTTTAAACTAATTTTTTTTTATCTAATTACCAAAACGACTAAATCGTTATGTATGCAAAACTCAAAAACTATCCAATCAAGAACAAACAGTGGTTGGTTAACTTTGATGTGGTTCAATAATCATCAAATTAGGGATCTAAATTGCTTAAACTCCTAAAGTGGTTCCATTTTACCTCTTGGTCTCAACTTTACTAAATTAGACAAATTAGTCTACTTAATCTCTCAATTTCACTGGTTAACTCAAGACTTTTGAATTGGTGCCTAATAAGATTATCTCTCGATCTCACTTATCTTGATTTTCCCTAAGGGGTGTCAATACTAAGTTTTTAGGCTTATTTAATTTAGTCTAATTTATTGCAATTCAGTCTCTTACTCAAAAATCAGCTTGTTCACATCTTCATCAACCAATCCCCTTAAAGTTTAGTATTCATGCTAAAAACTAAGCTAACAAACATAAAAGAAGAAAACATGACAGTCATTAACATCAAACTTAACAAGAAAATACAAGTTGAGATTTTTAACTTGTAAAACTTAAAAGAAAAGTGAAGATGAGTAATCAAAAAAAAAATATGAACAAGGAACATTGAAGTTAAAGTTTTGTAACAGATGGAATTAAAGGAAACAAAAATAACATTAAGCAAGATATTAAAATGTCATTACAAGAGAACGGGAAGTACTAAAAGTGTAAATAAACCCTAGCTACAGTGATAACTAACTTAACTAACTTAATGAACGATGAGAAGAAGAAGAAAAATGCAATAAGATTAGCACTATAGCTATAGAAGAAGGAAAATGTAAAACCTTAAAATGTGTAGAGAAAACTAAGAAAAAAACTACTCTAAACTATGTCTAACGGTCCTCTTTCTTCAGCCAAATTTTGGCTTCTTTTAGTAGCTATTCTGACCCAATTTTCTTGACCAAAATGCCATTAAACATGTCTTTTTATTGGTGTTTTAGTTGGACAAGGACTACCTCTGATGTCATTTTTGGTCCCCTCACGACAATATTGCAATATCCAACACAGGATATCGCGATATCATGGACTGTCTCAAATGGGGGTCTTCCTTGGTAGTAGGGTATCGCGATACCTAAGGGGGATATCATGATACCACTATAGGTGGTCTTCATTTCAAGCCTGTAGGAGGTATCGCGATGTCCATGTTGTGATGTTGTGATACCCCTTTCCTTTGTTATGTTTATGCACAATTTCATGTCACCGTCAAGTTCCTACAACACTTAATCGATTGTTAGGGTCCAAATGGCACATTTACCAATTTGAGTCTCAAAATGAGCACAAAACACATTAAACACTTATTAAATCTAAAATCTAAAAACTATGCTAAACTACGGAAAAAACACTAATTTTCTTGAAAAAAAGCTCCTTAAGTATAACGAGGAACCCTAATTTGACATATCAAATTACGGTAGATTAGTTGTCCTTTTGATTTGATCCCACAACCTGAGTTGTTGAGGTGATCACCCAATGTCACTGGGCCAAGAGTTTGGGTTCTATGTACTAACTTGAAGTTGAGGCATATTGTTAAGAAGATTTCAATTTGACATGTTTAATTTTATTAATTTAACTTGAATAAATTTATTTAACTCGACTTAAATTTTATTTCACTCAACCTGATTAAAAAAAAATTTAAATCAAGTTAAGATGATAAAATAAGATTCATGAACTCGATATACTCGAAATTTTTTACATTAGATTCGATCAAAAGCTCAACCGTTAGGTGAGATGATGTTTAGGGATTTGTTTTGTAAAATCATTTTTTCTCAATCATTCCTCATAATATAGAAAATAATAAGTTAAGTTATGACATTAGTCCTTGTACTACACAAAAGTTGTGGGTATAATCTCTATACTTTAGTTTGGTCATTTTAATAAATGTACTTTTCAAATTTGAAAATTTTAATTCTCACTAAACGATAATTGTTAAATTCATCAAGTTAAACTTTGTTATTTTCAAAATATTACATGACAAACAAATTATTATATGTGTAATGCCATTCCAACTTGTTATTTTCACATATTACTCACCAAAATTCCACTTAATGGATTAACAACTTTCATTCGTGTGAGACTGAAATTTCAAAATTCAAAAGTAAAGGGACTTAAAATGATCTAATTAGAGAATATAGACTAAATCTATAACTATACTCATAGTATAAGACTAGTAATTGAATTTAACCAAATAAATTTATTTTTTATAGTTTGGGTTAAAACTAAAATTTCAGAATTAAAAAAATACATAAATTGAAGTTGACAAATTCAAAAATATATATATTAAAATGATCAAATTAAAAGTGCACCTTAATTTTTGTTAATCTTTCTTTTCCTTAATTAAATGTTCATGGCGTATATTATATATCTTAATATATAAATATTTTTTAGAAAAAAATTAAATATATGTATGTTGGACACATTCAAGTTTGATATTCGTCTTAAATTCGTGCAATACGGTTAATATTGGTGAACTAGTAGTTGATGAAGTATTATATACATTCTTGGAATGCTCCATTCAACGAATTTATTTCAGCTCCATATGCTTAAAACACCTCCCATTTCTAACATATTTCCTCATTTTGGGTAACCCGATTGGTATACAACGTAATCTTTTTCATTGTTTAGTACCCTAATCCTTAATAACCTTTGTTATGATAGGTCCAATGATTGCAATTCATCTAGACACTTCTGAAGCAGGAAAAAAAAATTAAATTTCAACGATTAATTACATGTCAACACATATAATCCACGATATGTTTATCTCAAGATTAAATAAGATAAACTAAATCACAAAGAAAATAAACAAGTAAACATAATGTAGAAATTCCAAATTACATTATCTAACAAAATTCAATAAGAAATAAATGGTTGCATTTCATTCTTTAGGGATTTACTTTTATATCTACCAACAATAGCTTGATGATAATAGGCTGAAAAAGAAAAGGAGTCCAAGGGAATTGAAGATTCTAAATTCAGCTAGCTTAATTGATTCAATATTTCAAATACACTCAATTAATACAAATTATATTTATCAATAAATCTAAAATTTGAATCCCTCATTTGCAACCTATTTTGTAAAACTGCCAAATGAAATCAAATTATCTTGTTTCAATTCTCTTCAAATTTTAGTTTACAACTTCTATTTTTGGGTTTCCATTTGTTTCTACTTTTAAAGCAAACATTGATTCAAGAAATATTTATTTCATTTGACTTATTTTCTTTTCTAATTTTATGTTATTCAGATTCGATGATAATATTGAACATAATATGTGTGCAAGTCAAGATGTCCGAGTCTTTAAATGTAAGGTCGAAACGGGAGAATTATCCTAAAACTCGATGCTAAAAGATTTATAAAATTCAGTATAATCATGTTGTTTTCATTATAGAACTCAATGTTAAAAGGTCTATGATTCGAAATTATGATACAAGAGAAAAATAGCTAACTATTTTAAGTTCAAGGTGTGAGAAAATCTCAATAGCTAAGATATGAATGTTGTAAAATACCACTCAATCACAGCCACATTTGTTAGTATGACTACTTTGGATGAAAAGTTCTATTCCAAGTTATATATACACACAGAAATACACATGAAGTGGATTAATGGTGTATTATTTAAGTAAAGAAAAACGGTTCTAACTAAAAGAAAGAGTTGAAATCTTGAACCTGTAAATATTGGGTAACCGCTGGTATTAAAAAGTGCATAATGGTCCACGCTTAGCTACAAGAAACAATGGAGGAATCACGTACGCTGTTTGTATTCATTTTTGTTTGCTCCACAAGCAATCCAAAACCATAAACAAAGGCATATCTTTTTTTTCCTTTTTTACCTTTGCTGCTTTTTAGATTCTTCGTTCAATTCAAGTTCAAAAAACTATACTCTCTCTCTATATATATGTTTATATTCACTTTTCTTGATACACAAGTCAACCAAAACCATAAACAAAGGCATAACTTCTTCGCTTTTTTTAAAATGATTTTTTCGTTGCTTCTTTTTTCAATTTTTATTCAATTGAAGTTCAAAAAACCCTACTATATATATATTAAGAGAGAGACCTCATCATCCTCAAGGATTAAGTGGTTAAGCATGAACTTGATGGGAAGGCCACAAGTCGGTGGTGGTCAAATCATGAGTTGATTATGAGTAGTTTCATGTTATGGAAAAAAGATGTTAGTTAAAATTAGTTAGTTGACCGCTGCATTTTGAGGTTGAGAGTTTACTGAAACGATACGTTTTGATGTTTAATGAAAACGGTGCGAATTAAATATTTTGATCACTCTCCCATTAGTTATCGTTAGATGAGTGATAGGAAGTTAATGTGGGCTTTTTTTATTGGTCTAATAACAAATTTAATCATCTAATGTTTACATATTCTATTAATTTGATTTTAAATATAAAATGTTCAACAGATTTAACCCTAAATGTTTACAAAATCTATTGTTATAGTTCAAATCCTAAAAATTTCAATAAATTTAGTCTTCAAAATTTGTAAATTTAATTTTAATTCCAAAATTTTAGAAAAGGAAAGATATATTTTATGTTATATAAAAGAAAATCTAGCTCCATCCAACATTTTAAATTCTTTTCTTTTCTCTTCACATTTTCATGGCAACGAAAAAACCAACTCATGGATGAATTAAGCAAATTAAATCAAATCATATAAATCGAACAAGGAATTTAATTAAAAAGAAATTCTTCACATGCAGCAAGGAGGGACTTCCTCTGGTGGAATCAAGGGGATTGATAGAAACAGCTCAGGCTCGAACAAGAGCTTCATTGGGCTTAAGATCAGGAACAGACACATCGGATCAAAGCTGCAACACCTCAGGTCCACCGAACCGAGGCAGCAATACCACACTGCAACTGTTGACATAGCACCGAATTGAACCCACTTTCAATGATAACTCCATAAAGGGTTTGGGTTTTAAGCTTTGAAGTTCCCCTTTTTCTACTCAAAATTTCTGAATTTCAGCTCCCTCCTTTTGTTAAATGAAGGAAAAGCAAAGGAGAGACACGGAAGTGTTTTAATCCACATAGAAAAAAGTGATTATGTGGGTTGTGAGTGGGGGCCTAGGGGGCGTGGAAGAAGAAGATGAATATTGCATAATCAACTTTTAATTGCTTATTACATTCATAATTAAACAAATAAAAATTTCTAACCTTATCAATTAAATCAAGTTAGAATGTTCAACTTGATTTTTGTTTGTTATAAGTATCATAAATTATAAAAATTAATTATATTTTAATAATTATATAATATTAATTGAATTTTTATTTTAATTATATCATCTTATACAAGATTGAAGGCTAGATTTAGAATTAGAACTAAATTGACAAATTTCAAAAATTTTGAGCTTAAATTTATTTTTATTTTTAAGAATCTGAACTAAATGAGAAATTTTGTAAATATTGAGGATTAAATTTGTCGGAAATTTTATATTTAGAATCAAATTGATGGAATGTCTAAACATTAGGGGCTAAATTTGTATTAGACCAATAAAAACAAGTTCATATCAATTTCCTGTCACTCATCTAATTGCAACTAATGAGGAAGTGATCAAAATATTTAATTTCTAAAAATTTAATGACTAAATAAAAGATTAATATTTAAGTGATCAAAATAGAATGAAATCAATAATTTGATGACCATTTTAATTTGTACTGTACCCTATCTTAATCCATCTCACAACTAAATTACTCCGTTTTGCCTAATTTCTCCGTCTTTGTCAAATTTAATAGAATTAACATTTTAATTTAAAAATATCTTTAATTATTTAATATATTTTTAATAAGTAAATGTTAATTCCGTTAAAATCATTTGTTTATATGTAAAAGTTAAAATTAAAAATATTAAGTTATATAATGAGTCTATTGAACTGATTCAATCATATATTATTATTATTGGTTTATATAATGGTTTGATTTTGAAAATATTTGGTTTAACATTTAGTCATCCTTTGATCAATTTTAAATTTTAGAAATAATTTTGTTTTTGTTTACATTTAAATGTACAGTTTCTAATGCATATGTGTTACATTTGATTTCAAGCCATTAATCCTTAATTACTTTTTAAAATAATAGTTTCTTTTAGTTTTTAAATAATGTATAAATTTATAGTTATATAAGAAAGTAAAGTATAATATTAATATTATAAAAATTAAGTAAAACAACATGCAATAATTTATAAGAAAAACAAACCGTTTAACAGTATATAAACTACTTATACAAAATTCTTTTAAATTAAAGATGAAATTATATATATAAATAACAAATGAAATTATATATACAAATTTATAAGTGAAAATATACATAATTATATTCATAAAAAATACATATGACAATATACAAACAAGGTTATAAAGTAATTCATAGGAATATAGCTTTCTTGTTTGTATTCTCATTCGATTATGAATATACCTTTCTTGTTAGTTTTCTCATTCTATTTTGAACATACCTTTCTTGCTTGTTTTCTCATTCTATTGATGATTAATGCTGCTTTATAATTTTCATAAATTTAATAGAACAATTACTACTAAAAGTATAAAAGGGCAATGATTTGCAATTGTTTTTATAATTAAGTCTGCTTCTTGCAATTGTTTTCCCAAGAAGATTATGCACTCACATCTTGAAATCCAAATTCAAGATTTTAAAGAATTTTCGAGCTCGATCACTATCATGGCTTTGTCTGCTGTGACATCTGCGGTGACAACAATTGGCAACCTACTAACGAGGAAGCCATATACCTATGGGGCGTGGAGGAGCAAGTTGATCGCTCTACAAACAGAGCTCAAATGGATGCAAAGATACTTAACGGACGAGAGACAAAACAGTAAAGGATGAGATGATTCGTCTTTGGGTTCTTTGAAATCGAGAGCTTGCTTATGATGCGGAGGATGTTGTCGAGGAATTTGCTCTCAAGATTGGATCCAAAACAAAGGAGGTCTTATGAGTTGTATTAAAAGATCACCTCTTTGTTTGAAAGAGGGATGGGCACTCCACAAAACCAGTCAAAATCGAGAAAATCAAAGAAAGAATCAACGACTTGGTCCGAAAACTACAGGCCTACGGAGTAAAGGATGAGGAGAAGAATCAAGTTCTTCAACCGAAAGACAAGAATCAAATGGCCTTATCCACATATTATGGATGATAATATTGTTGGACTAGTTGATGATACCGAGGATTGGTCAAAGTTCTTACGGAGGAAAGTGGATGCAAGGTTGTTACAATATGGGGCATGGGTCGTCTGGGAAAGACCACTCTCGCCAAGAAAATATATCACCATCGTTAGGTTATTGATTATTTCGATCACTTGGCTTTTGTATATGTTTCTCAACCATGCCAGAAAAGAAATGTTTGGGAAGACATTCTATCTGGTTTCAAAACTTTAGATAAAGTGGACAGGAAGATAAGGGATGAAGCATTAGCAGAGAAGTTGTATGTTGTGGGTTTGTTTCTGCTAGAGCCTGTTGAATATAATATGTTAAGTACTGCGTTTTGTATTAAGTAGTTTAGTAATACGGTGAGTTTTGGGATGACCTAAAACGGGCGCGTTTAGTGAACTATTGTTATGACGGTTATATTTTTCCCTTTTATATTTCCTGTAACGGAATGGGAAAGGCATGCATATGGAATATTGTTTTTTTTCTCAGTCTCCTTCTACGTTCTAGCTCTCTCTTTCTCTCTTCTTTCTTCCTTCAACTTTTCTTCTTTGTTATTCATCCGAATCATACGCAACAAAGGTATCAGAGCTTCAAGATCCTCATGACCGGTGAAGGGGTAACCATGAGAATGCAGCGAGAAATTGGTCAAATTCAGGGCGAACTTTCTAACATACAATCGGAGTTTTCTCAATTGGATGCTCGCATTGACGGCTGGTTTAAAGATTTACAGGAAGGCATCAAGTTGGAGGTACGTACAGAATTACGTGCTGAGCTTCATTCTCTATTTGAATAATATTTTGGCTTGGGACCTTCAGTTCAGGTGGGAAGTGCAGGAAGTAGCAAGGGTAAGGGTATTTTGGGATCTCCACTCGGATTCCAGCCACCGGAACATTTGATAGTTTCCCCAAGGGTAGATCTGGAACATTCCAATGCTTTCCCAAGAAGAATGTTGAGTGAGACCGATCGATCCACATTGCGAATGGCATGTCCATCGTTTGATGGTGACAACTTTCGAGGATGGTGGTCTAAACTTGAGCAGTACTTTGAGGCTGAGGGGATAGGTGACAATGCTAAAGTCCGGCTAGTTATGTTGCATCTTGAAGGTAAGGCTCTTGATTGGCATCATTTTTTTGCTCGAAGGCATGGGGGCTTACATCAGTTATCATGGGAAACGTATGCAAAAGGGCTTAGGGAGAGGTTTGGGTCTGATTCTTTCCTTGATCCTATGGCAGAATTAGTGACCCTTAAACAACTTGGTTCTGTTGATCAGTACCATGATGGGTTTTTAAGTCTGTTGAATCAGTTGAATTTGCCTAAAACGTATGCTTTGAGTATATTTCTTAGTAATCTCAAACCTGAGATAGGACAGTATATTAAGCTGTTTAAACCTCAGTCATTAGTAGAAGGATTCCAATTAGCCAGGCAGGTGGAAAACATTGTTTCGGGTCCGAGCAAGCGGGAAAATACTACTACTCTTGGAGTTAATGTGGGACGACCCTTAATTCCTGTGGCTAAAAGCTTTAGAGGGAATGGTAATTACAGTTCACCAAGTGAAGCAACAAATGGTAAGTCCAATTCTAAAATACCGTCGAAGTCTTTGTCGCAGACAGAATTGGAAGACAGGAGGAAAAAGGGCCTTTGTTTCTGGTGTGGGTTCAAGTATTCACCAGGACATAAATGTTTGAAATCCCAAGTATATCAGTTAGTAGTTGAGCCACTGGAAGTGAGTGCCATTAAAACAATAAGCTCCTCTCAGGAAGACTTTCAGGATTTCTTGGAACAGTTAGAATCTACGGAAGTAGCCTCAGGGAGTTCCACTCCTGTATTATCATTGCACGCTTTGCAAGGTTTTCAAAGCCACAGCACTATGCGATTCCCGGCATTAATCGATCAAACTGAAGTGGTGGCTCTGGTGGATTCGGGCAGCACACACAATTTTATTGATTTCAAGGTAGCCAGACGGTTGAAGTTGACTATAGACCCTGTACCTAGCTTGAGGGTGATGGTGGCGAATAGAGTCAGATTGAGCACTCAGGGTTTATGTCGAGCTGTACCCTGGGAGACACAGGGGTATAAATATGTCACAGATTTTTTAGTCCTATCAGTCAAAGGATTTGACCTGGTTTTAGGAGTTCAATGGTTGTTGTCGTTAGGACCAATTATATGGGATTTTTCAGAGTTGACCATGCAATTCCAATATGGAGAACAAAACTGCAAATTACGGGGTATGACACCTGGCCCGATGCAGCTTATCCCTAGTAGTCGGTTCTCTAAATGTATGAGTTTGACAGGAACTGGTCCTTGGCCGATGTTGTTCACTGCTTCTGACCAAGCTGCTCTTACTATGCCGACGGTACCATTATCACTTGATATGCAACAACTCCTTGCGAGTTTTGAGGATGTATTTCAGACACCTAAACAGCTACCTCCGCCTCGACTTCATGACCACAAAATACCCTTAATGGACGAGTCTAAGGCAGTGAAAGTGCGCCCCTATCGTTATCCACCAGTTCAGAAGGCTAAAATCGAAAAACTGGTACAAGAAATGCTGCAGGCTAGTATTATTTGAGATAGCAATAGTCCCTTTGCTTCTCCAGTAGTCATGGTTAAGAAGAAAGATGGAAGTTGGTGGCTTTGTATTGACTACAGGTAACTTAATCAGCTGACGATCAAAGATAGATTTCCCATCCCTCTCATTGAAGAGTTGTTAGATGAATTGGGGCAAGCTCAATATTTTTCTAAGTTGGACCTACGTTCTGGTTACCACCAGATACGAATGAGTGAACAGGACATCTTCAAGACAGCTTTTCGGACACATGAGGGTCATTATGAATTTTTGGTCATGCCATTCGGCTTGACCAATGCACCCTCTAGTTTTCAATCTTTGATGAACTCGGTGTTCAGGTCCATGTTAAGAAGATCGGTGTTGGTTTTTTTGATGATATTCTTGTGTATTCTCAAGGGTGGTCGGATCATTTGGAGCATTTACGGGAAGTCTTGCAAGTACTTCGAGAACATCAGCTCTTCGCCAAGAAATCTAAATGTAGTTTTGGTGCCACACACGTCGAATATTTGGGTCATATCATATCTCAAGGAACGGTTAGTATGGATCGAGCAAAGGTGGTCAATGTTTTGGATTGGGCTTCTCCACGGTCGATTAAAGAGCTACGGGGATTTCTTGGGTTATCTGGGTATTACAGAAGGTTTATTCGAGGGTATGGATTAATAGCCAAACCTCTTACAGCATTGTTACGGCAGGGGGCGTTGTGGCAGTGGACGGAGCTCGAACAACAGGCTTTTGAACAGCTTAAGTTAGCTGTGTGTCAAGCTCCCGTCCTAACTCTACCAAATTTTAAGGAGCAGTTTTGTGTGGAAACAGATGCCAGTGGGCAAGGCGTGGGAGCAGTCCTTCAACAGGTGGGAGACCAATAGCTTTCTTTAGTAAAGCCTTGGGAATAAAGTATCAAGCACTGTCTATCTATGACAAGGAGATGATGGCAGTACTTTTAGCTGTCAAGAAATGGCATTCTTACCTTGTGGGTCGGCACTTTATTATCAAGACAGACCATCAGAGTTTGAAGTTTCTTTCAGAGCAGCAAGCGATCACACCGTATCAACAGAAGTGGGTGGCCAAAATGCTCGGATATGATTACTCCATTGTATATCGAAAAGGGACACACAACGCGGTGGCAGATGCGCTGTCTAGGAAACCCACAACAATAGTTTCTCAACTGTTTCAATGTGATGGAAGTCAAGACCCGGATTGGTCTAAAATATGGGAACGAATCTTAGGCTCATATGACACTGATCAGAAGCTGGCCCGACTGTGTGATAAGGTGCGTTCTCAACCACAATTACATCCTAAATATTCTTGGCACGATATTTTCTTGCGTAGGAAGAACAAGGTGGTGGTTGGCAAGGACGTCGCACTCCGGAGACAGATTTTTGATGTTTTTCATGCTACACCCTTGGGAGGACATTCGGGAGTTCATGCGACTCACCATAGAATAGCAGCCCTGCTGTATTGGAAGGGACTATCCAAGGACGTACAAGCATGGGTTCGAGAGTGTGTGACTTGTCAGCGGTGTAAGTCAGATAACGCTGCATCACCCGGTCTTTTGCAACCGTTGCCGATTCCGAAACGGGTTTGGTCGGATATCAGCACGGATTTCATCGAAGGATTGCCACTGTCACAAGGAAAA
The DNA here is from genome assembly GCF_025698545.1 of Gossypium raimondii. Lineage (NCBI taxonomy): Eukaryota > Viridiplantae > Streptophyta > Magnoliopsida > Malvales > Malvaceae > Gossypium > Gossypium raimondii. The sequence goes on from NC_068575.1 coordinate 4,972,669, forward strand.
TCAACGATCCTTGTCATAGTTGACCGTTTGACAAAGTATGGCCATTTTTTAGCGTTGTCTCATCCCTTTACTGCTCTTACAATAGCTCAAGAGTATTTCGGCCATATTTACAAGCTCCATGGGCTTCCCGAATCCATTGTATCCGATAGGGACAAAATTTTTCTAAGTCAATTTTGGCAGGAGCTATTTAAGCAAATGGGGACTAAGTTAAAAAAATCGACAGCCTATCACCCCCAAACAGATGGCCAGACTGAAATTTTAAACAAGTGTTTGGAGGGATATTTACGTTGCATGGTTGGGGAGAAACCTTCTGCATGGTTGGCATGGTTACCATTGGCTGAATGGTGGTACAACACATCTCACCATTCAGCGATCCAGACAACTCCATATGAAGCCCTTTATGGGCAAATCCCACCCATCCATTTACCTTATGTAGCCGGTGCATCTCCAGTAGCAGCAGTGGATCGCACTTTGCAGCAAAGGGAAGTCATGCGCAAGGTTCTCAAGTTTCACCTTGCTCGTGCTCAGGACAGAATGAAATAAATGGCTGATAAAAGAAGAACTGAAAGGGAATTTAGGGTGGGGGACTTGGTATATTTGAAGCTGCAGCCGTATCGCCAACACTCCTTGCGCAAATTCCGAAACCAGAAGCTATCACCTAGGTATTTTGGTCCTTTTCCTGTGGAAGCTCGGGTAGGACAAGTGGCTTACAAGCTGACTTTACCCTCATCAGCTCGAATTCATCCTACCTTCCATGTTTCGCAATTAAAAAAACATATTGGTTCTGCGGTAAGCGTTCCCACATTACCACCAGTTGGTGCGGATGGTGCTCTCCTTAAAACACCAGTTCGAGTGCTGGATCGAAGGATGGCCAAACAAGGTAATCATGCTGCAGTTGAAGTATTGGTTGAATGGGCCGACACTTTCTCTGAAGATGCTTCGTGGGAGAAGCTATCTGAGTTACAACGTCGATTTCCAGCATTTGATCCTTGAGGTCAAGGATCTTTTCCAGGGCGGGCAATTGTTGTGGGTTTGTTTCTGCTAGAGCCTGTTGAATATAATATGTTAAGTGCTGCGTTTTGTATTAAGTAGTTTAGTAATACGGTGAGTTTTGGGATGACCTAAAACGGGCGCGTTTAGTGAACTATTGTTATGACGGTTATATTTTTCCCTTTTATATTTCCTGTAACGGAATGGGAAAGGCATGCATATGGAATATTATTTTTTTTCTCAGTCTCCTTCTACGTTCTAGCTCTCTCTTTCTCTCTTCTTTCTTCCTTCAACTTTTCTTCTTTGTTATTCATCCGAATCATACGCAACATTGTATAACATTTTGGAGGTTAAAAAGTGTCTGGTGATACTAGATGATATTTGAACCAGTGAAGCTTGGGATAGTCTAAAACCTGCCTTTCCAGTTGCAACGGGCCGTCATAGTAATAGCAAGATATTGCTCACCTCTAGAAACAGGGGCATAGTTTCAGATGTTGAGATAAGAGGTAAAATTTTCTTAATTAGGTAAAATTGAATACTGTTATTCCTTTTATGGAAAATAACAATGTATATTATTTCAGAGTTGAAGTGCCTAAACGATGAAGAAAGTTCGGAATCGTTTCAAAAGATTGTATTTCCTCAAACAGGTAAATATACATATAGCAAAATTCTTGTTATAAACAAACATCTTTTCTTCTTTTACAAATTTTAATCATTTTGTTTTTTTCATAAGTTAATATTTTTTATTTTTGTGCAACCAATTTTAAAAAAATAGTATTTTTTGTGCAATATTTTTCATGTCATTGACACATAATTTTGGTAATTATTTTATCTTGAACCCAAAACCCCGAACCTTGAACTCAAACCCTGAACCTAAATCTTGAACCCCGAATCTCGCAGTTGAAGGCTTGGATTTGAGATTTAAAGTTCAGAATTCGAGGTTCAAGTTTAAAGTTCAAGGGTTCAGGGTTATGGGTTACGAGTTTCAGATTCATGGTTCAAGGGTTTTGGGTTGTGAGTTTGGAGTTTTATGTTTTGGATCTAGGGTTTAGGATTCTAAATTCAGGGTAAAAAAAATTACCAAAATTATGTGTCAATGACATGGAAAAAATTGTTGAAATGTTATTAAATAATTGGAAAAGGACCATGAATAATGTGGTCAGAAGAGTCCATAAAATAATTTCTCTATAGATGAGTATATAATAATTCATATCTTTAAAATTTGATGATGTGACAAAAAAAATTTAATTTTTAGGATCATCCTAATGTAAGTTATTACCTTATCTTAATTATTGGACTATATGTTTGTTTAGTTTCTTAATCAGTTTCATGGTATTCTATGTTTATCCTGGATCCTTGCATCAGAAATATGGAGGCGCAGGTAAACCGTTCTTATCAGGAGTAAAGCCCAAGAAAGATGGTAGTTGATTCAAACAACCAGCACATCTCTTTAAGACCCTATTTAGCAAACCAATCTGCTAACCTATTGGCTTCTCGTCTAATAACGTTGACTTTCAAAGAAGAAAGTTGCATGACCAGTTTATCAAAAACCTGAAGGAGTAGCCTTAGGGTGAGTTTGGATGGGCAGTGCGTTTACCTGCGGTAATTAGTGTAAAAATAGCGGTGGCGGTGAGATTAGATACTGTAACGATACTGTAGCGTGAGACAAAAAGTAAGCTAAACGCACCACACCGCACCCAATCGCCCATCCAAACCCACCCTTAATCACCATCTTCGATATTGACTCTTCTTCTTAATATTCGAAGCAAAAGTCTGGGAGTCAGTCTTGATTGTCACATTGGTCCATTTGTTCTTCATAGCTATTTCAATCCATCCAACCATAGCTTTAGCCTGGAGAACCTCACATGAATCCACTTAATCCTTTTACCAATCCCATCCAACATCTTCCCACTTAAATTTCTGCCTATTACCAGCACAAGCTATTAAGGTGTCAAATGCCCCATCACAATTTAACTTTAACCTAACCTTCCGGTGGTTTCTCCCAAATATCAGCACAAGTTTTTGACTTCCTAGTTCGATCAGAGTTATTGTTTGAACAGAGGATCCATTGAGCAGATAAGAATTCATTCATGGAGCAATTAATCCTTCGAATAATTCTCTTCAAACCAAGTTTCACACCTCCAATTGTAACCTCACACCTAGCTTTCCAAATGTGCTGGCAAGTGAAAACAATTCTAACTTTGAAATCCTCCCTCATACAAGGCATTTGTAACAACTTTGAGAACCATCTGTCAAATGGTTGAGTTTGATCATTTAGCCCTTGAAGACCAAAACAAGCCTCATACTATATTCCCTTAACCCAATTATAACTAAGAGTAATATGTTCAAAGTCTCATCTTCAATACCACATAAACAACAAATTGGGTTCGAAACACACTTTCTTTTCCACGGATTAAAACGTGATGGAATAGCATTATGACACAATTTCCATAAGAAAATTTTAACTTAGTTCGGTACCTAGCTCCAAATAGCTTTCCAAGTGCTCCTATCAATTAAGTGAGAGCTGGAAGGTTGTAAAGAAGACTCATTTCCATAGTGCTTTCTCAACTCCTTGTACCCTGACTTCATTGGATATTAACCAACGGCTGTAAATTAACGACCACACCAATTTATCTTGTTCATCTGCTTCATGAAGGGGAACTTTTAATTTCGTAATTTCAATATCTTCTAACCACATTGAGATACTGGGTAAGTCCCAATTTAGTTCTTCTAAACAAATGATCTCAGCAACTCGTGTTGGTGAGGATCCGTCAATATTTCCAGGATGCTTTAATTTCCTATCTTTAACTCCCAGCAACCATCTATCTTCCCAAATACGGATGCTTTCGCCATTTAGCACTTGCCAATCAAATTCTCCTTTCAAAAACTCTTTCCCTTCAAGAATGCTACTCCACACCCATGATGACCTTGCTCCCTTTTTAGCTTCAAGGAAATTAGAATTCAGAAAATAAAGTCCTTTTAAAATCCTAGCCCAAATAGCATCAGAATCCTGGACTAACTGTCAAGATTGTTTTGCAAGTAGAGCAAGTCCTCCAAGCTTTTCAATGATCATTTTCATTCTGCTGAATTCATTTCCACGCATAATTTTTAAGGAAATTCGAAAAGATATCGTATATATTGAAGCGCATGCTACTGCTTTAATAAGAACCTCCCTTCCCCTTCAAGATAACGTTTGCTGCTTCCAGAAGTTTGGTAAGGACCTTTTTTTTTTTGGGGGTGAAAGGGAAGACCTTATCTTTGATATGCCTCAAAGTTAATGTTTTCGAAAGCTCCCACAAAGAAGATACACCCAAGTAGACGCCCGAATTGTTTGCCACCTCTATATTTGTCTCTTCTTGAATCAACCTTTCGTTGACCCTTCGGAGGTATTCACACTAAAAACGTTGCTTGATTTATCGTACTTGACCCTTCGACCAGAAGCTGCACAATATTCTTGAAAGTTAATCATTCTCCTACAATTTAACGAATTAGCTTCCAAAAAGAATAGAGATCGTTCGCGAATAACAAATGTGACACTATTGGATAATGACTACCAAGGCTAATCCCAGAAATAAAACTAGACTCGACTCTAAGGCTAATCATACGAGGGAGGACATTCACAAAAAAAAAGGAAAAGGTAAGTTGATAGAGGGTCACCTTACCTTAGACCTCTAGATGGATAGTTTTTTCTACTGGATTTACCATTAATAAGCAAAGTGTAAGAAACACTCCTCACACACTCCATTATCCAATCAGTCCATGTTAAAGCAAATCTCATTTTTCTTAAAATAGTTTCTAGAAATATCTACTCGACTCTGTCATATACTTTATTAATATCGAGCTTCCAAGCAACCTCATATTTCTTACCCCTCTTCTTCAATTTCAAATGATGAAAACCCCTTGAGCAATTAAGATGTTTGTATTTGTCTACCTACAGAAGCACTTTGATTATTCATAATCACTAACCCTAGAACCCCTTTCAATATATTCACCATGATCTTCGATATGATTTTATAGGCAAAATTATAAAGATTAATTAGTCTAAATTATGTAATTAATTCAAAACATTTAGTCTTCAGAATTAAAATTATCTCAATCTCATTTAAACCCATCGAAAATTTCCTTCCTAAAAAAAAAAAACTCTTAATAGCTTCCAAAACATCCTTCTTAATAATTTTCCAATAATTATGATAGAAAATTCGCTAAAATCATTTGCAAAAAAGAGATTAATTTAATTGTTTTGTATGCTTAACTTGTACAATATAAGTAAAATCTTATAATTTTATCTCTAAATTCTCTCAACACAATTTTCTAAATTCTTATTTATAATCTTATTTGTATCTAACAGGATATCCAATTTAAAATTAAATAGTCTTTTTATGTAATGAATTATATATTTATTTGAATCTCCTCTTAAATTAATTAGAGTGAAGTTTCTTATTTAGTATTGACTGTTCCATAAAGTATTCAAAGTTTTCAAATAGATTTATCTTTTAAGTGTAGTTAATAACCGTAATAAAATTAAATTTTATAAGTGATGAATTTATATTAATTATTACTTAATAAATTAATAAAATATAAGTTTGAGTTCATCTATTTTTACATTTCTTTTACCTACTTAAATTAATTCCTAATTTTTCTTATTTTTTTAAAATTTATTCCTAATTTTTTATACAAGAAATAAAATCGGTGAGGAAATAAAAGAGTTGGGAGAGAACATGGTTAAACATTGTGCAGGGCTGCCATTAGCCATTGTTGTATTGGGAGGAATTTTGGCTACAAAGAATAATTCATTAAACGAATGGCAAAAGATATCTGACAATGTAAAATCATACTTGAAGAGAGGCAAAAATCAAGGACCAGAGGATGTGTTAGCATTAAGTTATGATGATTTGCCTCCCTATCTAAGACCATGTTTCCTCTATCTAAGCCATTTTCCGGAGGATTATATGATAGATGTGGATAGATTGATTCAATTATGGGTTGCTGAAGGTATTGTGTCATCAAAGCAAGAAGAAAGAGACGGTGGGGAAATTGCAGAAGATGTGGCGGAATCTTATTTAATGGAGCTGGTGGAAAGGTGTATGATTCAAGTAAGAGATGTGGCAACCTTAAAGGTCAAAATGATTCAGATGCATGATCTGATGAGAGATCTTTGCTTATCAAAGGCAAAACAAGAAAATTTTATCTTCATTGTTGATCGATCGAATGCATCTTCATTATCTATGATTCGGAAGGTTCGTAGGGTTTCTGTGCACGAGTCTTTTTTCATACAATGCATTAAAAGTCCAAATATTCGGTCACTTTTGTTCTTCAATCAGTTCTTTCCGGAGGTGGTATTTGAAAAATCTTTGCCATTGAAAGTGTTGAATTACATTGAAGAACATGAAGATGATGATTGTAATCCACTGTATTGGATTCTTTTGATTTCGGGAATTAGTACGATGGCTCTTAAAATTCGGGGAATTTTGAGATACATGTTCAACAACTTCAAATTGCTAAGAGCCCTAAACTATGAGAGAACAACAGGTGATCTTTTTGGAGGGTTTAAGTTACCCAGTGATATAGGTAATCTCATCCATTTAAGATTCTTGAGTCTAAAGGATCTTGAGTTCTTATGGCCAAAGTTGCCATCATCTCTAGGCAACTTAAGGTGCTTGCAAACCTTGGATTTAAGAGTTGATAGTGACAGAATTCATGTACCTAATGTGATATGGAGGATGGAGCAACTAAGACATTTATATCTCCCTTTCAGTTGTAAAAGCAGAACTAAGTTGAAGTTGGGTACTTTGAGAAAACTCCTAACACTTGTGAACTTCAACACCAAGAATTGTTATCTGAAGGATCTTATCAACATGACAAATCTTAGAGAGTTGGGGATAAATTGGCCTTTCAATATTGAAAATTTCAATGAGAAGGAGTTGGGCGAGAATCCACCCATAATCGGAATTAAATATCTTCATTCCTTGTCTATTATTACCTCTGGGTACGAATCAATAGATCCAAAACATTTGACCCATCTCCTTTCAAATTGTACAAGTATTTGCAAGTTGAGTATAAAAGCAAGGATAAGCGAGTTACCAGAGTATCAGTACTTCTCTTCACATCTCGCTTACATACAGTTGAAATATTGCGTGCTTCAGAAAGATCCAATGCCAACACTAGAGAAGCTGCCTAACTTAAGGATTCTTAAATTCGAAAGTTATTTCAAAGGAAAGGAAATGTTTTTCTCTGCTCAGGGTTTTCCTAAACTTGAGTCTCTAATCCTTGCGGAGCTCTACAATTTGGAGGAGTGGAAGGTGGATAAAGGAGCCATGCCTTCTCTTAAGCGATTGGAGATCAGGCGTTGCCCAGAATTGAAGATGCTTCCAGAAGGATTGAGGTTCATTACAACCCTCAAAGAACTGAAGATTAAATCAATGCCAAAGGCATTCAAATATAGATTGGAGGAAGGAGGAGAATATTTCTACAAAGTCAAACATGTTCCTTCTATCATATTCCAAAACATCTGGTAGATTGACTGATAATTGAGAGGTAATTTCATAACCTCTAGTTTAGGAAATGATTCCTACTTTCTTTGCTGCTTATATATCTTTCGTTATTGACAATGTCTCACATTCTCACTCCATTTGTCAACACACCAATGAATAATTACATTTATTAAAAGTCAAAGGAAGTCAGACATTGATCTTTTTAGTTTTGGTTTTCAGGTAAAGACGCCATTTTTTCACCTGCTACTGCTATTCACGGGATCAAATCTATATTTAAAACTCCTATAATAAGTGGCGTGTGAAAGTGTGTTATGTGGTGAGATTTGGAATTATCTTCTCTCATGTATATATCTATGGTTGTTGACATCAGACTGGTTGACTGTTTGTTGTTTTCTTCAAATTACAATAAAAAGGTTGCAAGATAAGGTATTGGAAGAATGGGAGGTGTTTGGATTAGCAAGGTACCAAACCCCTCCTCCATCTCAATTTCCTTCAATCTAATTTAATTACACATTCATTTTTGTCTTTTAAAACATAAAATTGCAGGTAAGGATACGTCACTGACCTTTGTTCCGACATAGCTTCGGTCTGCGGTCACCATTCCTATATTTATTTGTTAGCTTTGCTTTCTCTTTCTTTTTTTTCCCTACTTAAGTCTGCATTAGTCTTTCTCTTTTTTCTTTCTTTTTTTGTATGTACTTAATTTAATATTAAAAGCCAAGGTAGGACCATGCTTATTTTATGCAAGTCGATTGGTATTCAACATAATCTTTTCCGTCATCCTTAACTTAATAATCTTTATTACGATATCGTATCAGATTTAATAGTTGCACTTCATCCTCACACTTCCAAAGCAAAACATAGGAAAAATTAATTCTTACCAACTAATAACACTTCCAATTTACGTTGTCTTACAAAAAAAAAAAAAAAAGATACAATTTGAATTTTTTTATCAAATGGTTTAGCAAGCTATGCTTTATAGAAGGCAAAGGAATTCAAGGGAATCAAAGATTCCAAAATCGATATTTAGATTCAAGATTTTGTATCCCCATGCTTTGCTTCTTATATCTACCAACAATATCTTGATGATAACAAACAAAAAAAAAATTCAAGGGAATCGAAGATTCCAAATCCAATTTAATAGTTTGAAAATTTCACATCCACTTAATTAATTCAAATGATATTTATTCAATAAGTTTAAATTAAAACGCAAGAATCTTCATTTATCTTTTATTCAAAATATAATTGGGATTCAATGAAAATATTGAACATATAATGTTTGCACATGGAAATGTCCAAATCTTTAAATATAGGGTCAACATGGGAGAAATCTCCTAATACCCAACGTTAAAGATTTATAAAATTCAATATGATCCTATTATTTTCGTTATAAAACTCAATATCTTATTCGGATTAGGATACGAGCGAATAAGAGATAACTATTTGTAGTTCAAGGTGTGATAAAATCTCAGTAGCTAAGATATGAATGTTGCAAAATAGCATACAAAATCACAGCCACATTTGTTAGTATGACTATTTTGGGTAATCAAAGGGGAAAAAAATTGTAAGTTGTTGAGCAAACAAGGTGAACAAATTAGATATTCCAATTACGTTCAAGCACTTGACAAATCCTTCCTGCAATGGCTTCAGCACGCATCCTAGGACCTTCATCATCTGCAAAAACCGACCATTTCTAACAACAAAGCTAACATCACACATGATAATATATGTATATAACATATATAGATGATGATTATGTGGATTAAAAGCTATGTTAGTTTGACTCAATACATGACCATGGGACATGCACGATTCTTCAATAACGATATGAAAATACTTGGAAGAAAAATTAAATACATCAATATCTAACATTTACATCTGAGTTCGAGTAAAGAAAACATGCCATTCTATCTAAACATGCAAAATATCCAAAACTCTTGATGAGTGTTAGATACAAATATGTAGAATGCACCCAAAATATTGATGGTTGTCGATTCCACCAATATAAACCTATGCCTAATTTGCAATTTAAACAGTATAGGGAGTAGGGTCTACCAACAATATCTTGATGATAATAAACTAAAAAAAAAATTCAAGGGAATCAAAGATTCCAAATCCAACTTAATCGATTGAAAATTTCACATCCACTTAATTAATTCGAAATGATATTTATTCAATAAGTTTAAATTAAAAACTGCAAGAATCTTCATTTATCTTTTGTTTGAAATGTAATTGGGATTCAATGAAAATATTGAACATATAATGTGTGCACATGAAAACGTCCAAATCTTTAAATACCCAACGTTAAAGATTTATAAAATTCAATATGATCCTGTTATTTTCGTTATAAAACTCAATATCTTATTCGGATTAGGATACGAGGTGTGATAAAATCTCAGTAGCTAAGATATGAATGTTGCAAATTACCATACAAAATCACAGCCACATTTGTTGGTATGACTATTTTGGGTAATCAAAGGAAAAAAATGTTAGCTGTTGAGCAAACAAGGTGAACAAATTAGATATTCCAATTACGTTCAAGCGCTTGACAAATCCTTTCTGCAATGGCTTCAGCACGCATACTAGCACCTTCATCATCTGCAAAAACCGACCATTTCTAACAACTAAGCTAACATCACACATGGTAATATATGTATATAACATATATAGAAGATGATTATGCGGATTAAAAGCTATGTTAGTTTGACTCAATACATGACCATGGGACATGCACGATTCTTCAATAACGATATGATGAAAATACTTGGAAGAAAAATTAAATCATCAATATCTAACATTTACATCTGAGTTCGAGTAAAGTAAAACATGTCATTCTATCTAAACATGCAAAATATCCAAAACTCTTGATGAAAGTTAGATACAAATATGTAGAATGTACCCAAAATACCCATCTCGAACTCAGTAAAGAATATCTAGCACTCAAAAGGCACTAGCTTCAACCAAGAACAAGGAAGTTTCTTCAAAGGCTTGATATACTTTCTTCACAGCCATATATATGTGTGCATATACCCATATTAAGGATGATTGTTTTGGCAAAGAGGATGAGAAGATAGAAAGAAAACCTTTAATCCAATGACAATATTTGATTATAACAACATGACACATATAATTGTGATTAAAATTGTGGTCACAAACATGTTTGCAATCACATCATGTTAACGAATACTATCGCAATCAATTGCAATAAATATCCACAACAAGAAGAGCCAGAATCCTAAAAACAACAAAGATAATACATTACAGCTGTTAAGGAATTTTCAATAACGTATATACCTGCAAGATTTTCAGTGATGACACAACAAAGTTCACCACCAGACAACTTCCCGATCTAATGAAATTTTCAAACATATCAGGTCATAAGTTTCAAGATCAACTGAAACATGCGGATACCAATTATGATAAGAAATTAAATTAAGGATTTTCTACTGCAAACCTACCACGAAAACATAATTTTTATTAGGATCAAAGGCATAGCCCATCATGGCAGCATTATTGAGTCCATTTTCAGAGGAAAATCCTGAAACATGTTACAGGCAAATATTAAGAAAAACAATGCACAAGCATAAGTACAAAAACATAGCATGCAAGAAATCAATACTTGAAAGGATTAAAATCACTGCTAACCTAAGACTTTGAATCTAGCACCACTAGGAAACATCCGAAATGATCCTTGTCTTTCAATATTGAGATACATAGGTCCAAGTCTGCCATGTTGCGCCAAACGGGAATTCATCAACCTCTTGAGAATCTAAAGGATGAAAAGTTCCAGTCCAAGTTATATATATACAGACACACACACAGATAGACATGAAGAAAGTGGGTTAATGGTGTATTATTTAAGTAAAGAAAAAGTTGAAATCTTAAACCTCTAAATATTGGGTAACAGTTAGTGTTAAAAGTGCATAAAGTTCTGCTATTATCTACAAGAAACAATGGAGAAATCACATACATTGTTTATATTCACTTTTCTTGCTACACAAGCAAGCTGAGTCCATAAACAAAGGCATACCTTTTTCTCCGTTTTTAAATGGTTTTCTAGTTTTTTGGCTGCATTTTATATTAAGAGAGAGAGATTGTGAGACGTGGTCAAGGATGAAGATGATGGGAAGACCACAAGTCGATGGTGGTCGATCCATGAGTTGATTATGAGTAGCTTCATGTTATGAAGTAAAAATGTTAGCTAAGTTAGTTGAGTGCTGTGTTTTAGGGCTGAGGGTTTAATGAAACTATAAGTTTTGATGTTGAATGAAAACGGTGTGTATTGACGGTTTGTTACAACTGCTCGAGGAACAGCCCTATAACAGACTTTGTAACTGCCAATTCGCAGCCATAATAGAAACCGGCATGGGAAATGAGCAGATATGCCATTTTGTGAAGAAAATCAATTCTTTCTTCTTCCTCGATTCTCTTTCTCTTCTCTCTTTTTCTTTCTTCCTCTATTCTGTTGAAATTATGCATCACTTCACCAGCATTCATCATTGTGGACGTATCTGATCTTCAGTCTCTGGTTTACTGCCCATGTAAAGTTATGGAAAGGAATGCAAATTTAAAAGGTTTTCTTGCTATAGTCTATGCAATTTCATGTGTGCGTGAAAGGAGATGAAGATTAATAGAGTAATACTGATATACCAACAATTCATTAATTGAAGTACTATCAATATTATCAACAAGTAACAGAATTAAGTGAGTATACTAATATAGTCTAGAAAAACAATTTAATTAATAATATCATAGGGATGGCAACAGGGTGAAGTTGCTATTGCTATTTATATCTCTGCTGCTAGCTTTTGACGACTTCACCAAGTAAACTGCAATCACAAGTGTTGTTCTTATTACCTGCAAAAACACAGCCAACAATCTGAATCCATATCCCCATTTTAGGAACAAATGCATGGTGTGCCATTTGTTTCGAAGCCAAATCAATTTTCTTAATTTTTCTTGAAGTAAAACCGTATCTGACACTTATATTCAACACATATTCATGTATTGGTATGAAGATATGGCATTCTTATCCTATACTCATATCCGTGCTCAAGTAACATAAACTGAACCCGCAAGATAACTGATTTAACATTGCATTGCTGCTAGCTATTGATGATTTCACCAAGTAAACTGCAATCACAAGTGTTGTTCTTATTCCTTGAAAAAACACAGTCAACAATCTGAATCCACATTCCCATTTTCGGAACAAAACCATGGCGTACCATTTGTTTCAAAGCCCAATCAACTTCCTTTACCATCTTCCCCTTATAAAAACCATGAATCAACTTCTTGTATGAATCAAAACTAGGATTAACCCTCTCGAAAACCATTCTCCCCATAATCTCCTTTGCTTCCATAAACCTCGCAGCATCAAGCAAACCATACAACACCTCTTGATAAGACCCTGCATTGGGATAACACCCTTTCTTTTTCATAATTTCCAACAGCTTCACACCTTCATCAATCCTACCTTGTTTCCTAAGACCTGAAATCAAGATATTAAAGCTAACAGCATCAGCATCGATTCCTTCCGTTTCCATCCTCCCCATCAACTCAAAAGCTTCATCAACCTTCCCCTTATCGCACAACCCGTGCATTAAAGTAGAATAAGTTCTAACATTAGGCTTACACCTTTGTTTAGGAAATTCATCGAGCAGTTGGAATGCAAACTCTAATTTCCCATTTTCACACAACCCTTTAATGAGAATATTCAGAGTACAAGCTTCGATTTCAACACCCAAATTGGGAGGTAAACCTCGTGAACAACATCAAATAGTTTGTTCGATACGAGTAAGCTCAATACGATATTGAAGGTTTTAACACTAGGCCAAGTCCCATATTCTGGCATACTAAAAAGGATCTCGATTGCCCTTTTGATTCGACCTCCGACATGCCCATACTTTTTAATCACATTCTGGAAGAATTCATCGGATAAACGACAGGCCTTTTCACGTTTGAGCTTTTCCATTATATTTTCAACGGAATCAAAATCCTGGGCATATGCGAGCTTGTTGATGAGCAAAGTGAAGAGAGGTTCAGTTGGTTTATAATCCTTGCGAGCTGAGTATTGGGCTAGGACTGAAATGAGAGAGTTTGGATCTTTAAGATTGTCAAAGATTTTGAGGATTTCGGTCGGGGACAGCCAGTCTTTGTGGGTTAGTTTGAAAAGGGCAGGGGAAGTGGAGTGGGTTGGTTGATGGTAGCTGGAAAATGAGGAGAAAAACGAAAGGGGTTTAAGAGATGAGATTTTAGTGGCGATTGGATGGTGAAAAAGTGAGGGAAAATTTTGGGGGTAAGAGCTTTTGACAGAAGAAAGAAGGGAACGTGAAATCATGCGTTTGGCCATTGGAGAATGTAGAAACTGGAGAGCTAAAAGCTTTGTGCTATTCGCACTATAAACATATATAGGGTAAGGGACAGGCTTAATACTTGTTTTGTCCCCTGTAATATAGTAAAAAATCTCATTTTGACCCTTTTCCTTTACTTTGTCTGTTTACTTTCATTTCGTCCATCATGTTAGTCTATTGATCATTTCCGTAAATCCCATGTGTTAGGGTTCCTATATTATAGTATTCATCCATATACTTTAACCCTCCACGTAGTCGCAATCAATTGGCTTAAATGATCACACACGAGGATCACTATAGTATAAGGACCAAAGTGAGAATTTTATTATTAATTAAGTGACAAATACGTAAACATGCACTAATTTTTTTATACAGAAATGGTCAAAGAATTAAAGTGATAGATGAAATGAAAGTAAAGGGCGCAAAGTGATTGGAAAATTAGTAAAAGGTTGGAAAATATGAAGAGATTGTATGATGCAAAACTTAAATAATTTATCTACTGCAATTTTGAGGTGTATTAATTTGAAGTAATGAATCATTGTTATTTACAACTATATATTATATCTCTTTGAAATGTACAAATAAATTAATGGGCAGAATGTTTATGAATGTCAAAACTTTATTTTTGCTTCTTCTTCCCTTCAAGAATTGGTTGGATTTGGAGATGCCAATTGAAAGCCTGGTTCAAAAGGAATCGAGTTTGGAATGCCGAAATGATCGGAAGCCATGCCAATATAGCAATTGGAGAGAAAAGGATCGATCCCATTCCGTAATCATATGCCTTAGCTAGTACCTCAGTGAACTGCCAGAGTCCGGTGTTCTCAATAATTGGCCTCACAGCTTGAGCAACCTGAAGGGAACTAAAATGTCAGAGGGAATAAGGCAAAAGATGTAAACTCTAGACAAAAACTATATGCCGATCCTCTAAATATATGAACAAATTTAAAAAAAAAAATTGGCCATGCCCGTATTTGATACTTATTGTTGAATTCGAGTAACATAGTCAACTAGACATACCAAAATCAGACCCCATCCAGTCAGCAGAAATGCAAGACAGCAGACAAGTAAATCCTTGAACGACAGTTCACAGATGACTGAGAGACTAATAACAATGGCCAAAATCCTTTACAATTGTTTGATTCCTCAGTCATATTGCCTTGGAATCTTCGGAAGTCAAGACAAGTCTAGCTCATCAGCTTTGCCATTCATCTTGAAACTCCAAGCCAATATGTCGTGCGTGAACCCAGGCTATATAAACAATGCAAATAAAATATATGAAATCACGGTGTACTGTAAGTATAGAGATTAAATTGTAATATAGTTTTAGATTTATAATGAAATACAAAAATATTTCAAAAATCGTACTCAAAGAAAGTATGAACTAAAATTGAATTAAACATTAACAAAGAATATGCAAAACTAAGTCTAAATAGCTACTTCCTTAATTATGATAGTATGATTAAACATAAATTGAAAGTATAAAACTGGTAGACAAATCAATGAGAAATGACAAACAATAGTTCATTAATATCCATGATTGTAATTAATCTAGACTTATTCTACCAAATAATCAATTTAGTCCTCTTATCTTTCGAGCTGATGGATCTAAATGGGACAACTGAATCAGTTCTAGATAAAATCTCCTTTCAATCTCATCTACTTAAATTTTCATCTAGAGTCATCAATTTGATCCAATTAATCAACTCAAAGCCTAGAATTAAATTAACTATTCTCACTTCAATTAACCAACTTTCTCAAAAATTTAGTTAAGACCCATTCTAATGATACTAGACCCACTTAATTCGTAAACCATGAATAAAGTTAATGATACGAAAGAATAGAGTTGAGAGATGCGCAATAATCCAAAAATTTCTGATTGTGGATATCTTCTTTGAGTAGCAACTGAAATTCTCATAACGAAAGCGTGAAATGAAAAAATAAATATATTTTTATTAAAATGAGTATGAAGCGAGTGAAATGAAAAAGAAAGGAAAACGGATAAGGCTCCGATTAAAGTTACTTTAAACAAGTAAATATATTTTATTCAAATTTATAGTTTATTATATTTATCTGTAATCCTCACTTTAAAAAAGCATTCCAAATATGCTTCCTCACTAGAGGTAATAATGGGTTGGACGGCCCGGCCTGACGGCCCACCCGAAATATGGGAGGATTTGGGTAAAAATATAAGCCCGAAATATGGGTTTGGGTAAAAAATGAGACCCGTTTAGAAAACGGGCTGGGCCTTAGGCAAAAAGTTTTTGGCCTGGGCCGAGCCTGGACAAAATTTTAGTCCCATATTTTGGGCCGGGGTAGGCCCAGGGATAGGACGTAGGCTGAAAATTTTTTTTGGGCCTTGCCCGAACCCAGCCCGGCTCGGCCCATGATCACCTCTGTTCCTCACCTTATCATTTTTGCTTTTTTTCAAGTGCCATTATAATTTTTGTTAATCTTTCTTTTCCCTTAATTAAAGCTTGATGACTTATATTATATATATCCATTTTAAAGAAAATGTCACTAAATTATTGCTTTCGTTCTGTTTTGGTTATTAAATTATTAATTTTTTCGATTTCGTTACTAAATTTTTCGAAATTAATTATTTTGATCACTTTCTCGTTAATTGTCATTAGATAAGTGAGGAAAAGCTAACACAAGTTTATTTTATTGTTCAAAGTAATCCCTATATATTAAATAAAATTCAATTTAATTATTGAATTAAACTAAAAATTCAAATAAACTCATAATATTACAACTTTTTATTATATATAATATTTCCAAATAATAAATTTAAATTTATTATGATTATCAAACTTTTGTTTCAATATACCTACTATAGTATATTTTCACTTTTTAAATTGATTATAATTATTTTTAAATGTTAATTTAATAATACGATAAAAAATAAATGATATTTTATCGATTTAATTTTTTAAACTTATGCTTTTATAGATATTATAGATGGATTATAGATTATAGGAATAGGGTCTAATGGCTAAAAAGAAAAATTATGTACCGGCTATGTGAAGGCATTATACAATGGATCATCAAAGTAGAAAGATTAGTATTAGATAAAGTGAAAGTGAGTGTCCTCCACTCATTTTACTTTTAAAAAAAAAAATTTAAACAAAAAAGACTTTACTTTTGTTCTACGAACCTTTCTGTTTGTAGGATTTCTGCACTCACATCTTGAAATCCAAATTCAAGATTTTAAAGAAATTTCTGAGCTTACTCACTATTATGGCTTGGTCTGCTGTGACATCTGCAGTGACAACAATTGGCAACCTACTAACTCAGGAAGCCATATACCTATGGGGTGTGGAGGAGCAAGTTATGGATGCAAAGCTCCTTAATGGAGGCAGAGACAAAACAATCAAAGGATGAGAGGATTCGTCTGTGGCTTGCTGAAATCAGAGAGCTTGCTTATGATGCTGAGGATATTGTTGAGGAATTTGCTCTCAAGATTGGATCCAAAAACAAAGGTGGCCTTCCGAGTTGTATTAAAAGATCAGCCTGCTGTTTGAAAGAGGGATGGGTGCTCCATGAAACCAGGTCAAAGATCGAGAAAATCATAGAAAGAATCAACGACTTGGTCCGGCGACTACAGGCCTACGGAGTAAAGGAATTAAAGGACAGAGGAGAAGAATCAAGTTTTTCAACTGAAAGACGAGAATCAAGGCGGCCTTATCCACATATTATGGATGATAATATTGTTGGACTAGTTGATGATACCGAGGGATTGGTCAAAGTTCTTACGGAGGAAAGTGGGTGCAAGGTTGTTACAATATGGGGCATGGGTGGTCTGGGAAAGACCACTCTCGCCAAGAAAATATATCACCATCGTCAGGTTATTGATTATTTCGATCACTTGGCTTTTGTATATGTTTCTCAACCATGCCGGAAAAGAAATGTTTGGGAAGACATTCTATCTGGTTTCAAAACTTTAGATGACAGGAAGATAACAGATGAAGCATTAGCAGAGAAGTTGTGTAAAACTTTGGAGGATAAAAAGTGTCTGGTGATACTTGATGATGTTTGGACCAGTGAAGCTTGGGATAGTCTAAAACCTGCCTTTCCAGTTGCAACGGGCCGTGATAGCAATAGCAAGATATTGCTCACCTCTAGAAACAAGGGGATAGTTTCAGATGCTGAGATAAGAGGTAAAATTTTCTTAATTAGGTAAAATTGAATACTCTTATTCCTTTGATGGAAAATAACCATGTATATTATTTCAGAGTTGAAGTGCCTAAACGATGAAGAAAGTTGGGAATTGTTTCAAAAGATTGTATTTCCTCAAACAGGTAAATATACGTATAGCAAAATTCTTGTTATATGCTAAATTTATTTTTCATTTAAAATTTTTTTTTGGTGAAAGTAAGGACCTTATCTTTGATATGCCTCAAAGTTAATGTTTTCGAAAGCCCCCACAAAGAAGGGACACCCAAGTAGGCGTCCGAATTATTTGCCACCTCTAAGTTAGTCTCTTCTTGAATCAACCTTTCGTTGTCCCTTTGGGAGTATTCACACTAAAAACGTTGCTTGATTTATCATAGTTGACCCTTCGTCCAGAAGCTGCACAATATTCTTGAATCAAGTTAATCATTCTCCTACAATTTAACGAACTAGCTTCCAAAAAGAATAGAAATCGTTCGTGAATAACAAATGTGACACTACTGGATAATGACTACTAAGGCTAATCCCAGAAATAAAACTAGACTCGACTCTAATAATAATCACTACCCCTAGAACTCCTTTCAATATATTCACCATGATCTTCGATATGATTTAATACTTAAAATTACAAGGACTAATTGACCTAAATTATGTCATTAATTCAAGACATTTAGTTTTCAGAATTAAAATTATTTCAATCTCGTTCAAAAATTTCCCTTCCCTTAATAGCTTCCAAAACATCCTTTTAATAATTTCCCAATAATTATTATAGAAAATCCCGTTAAAATCATTTGCAAAAAAGAGATTAATTTAATTGTTTTGTATGCTTAACTTGTACAATATAAGTAAAATCTTATAATTTTATCTCCAAATTCTCTCAACACAATTTTCTGACCCTTATTTATAATCTCATTTGCATCACACAGATATCCAATTTAAAATTAAATAATTTTTTTATATAATTCTTTAAATATTAAAAGTATTTTCCTCTATTATTTTTTTTTTGTTGGAGTATTAAATATTAGCCTTGAAACCATAAGGCAGGAACTATTCCAAACAACCCTTAAAAAGATATGTAAATTTTGTTTTTGAATATCATTTTACTTTTTAGATTTCAAATTGGATAATGAACTATATATTTATTCATTCGAAACTCCTCTTAAATTAGTGAGAGTGAAGTTTCTTATTTAGTATTGATTGTTCCATAAAATTTTCAAAGTTTTCAAAGTTTTCAAATAGATTTATTTTTTCAAGTGTAGTTAATAACCGCAATAAAAATTAAACTTTATAAGTGATAAATTTATATTAAAAATTGTTTGATATATTCATAAAATATAAGTTTGAGTTCATCTACTTTTACATTTCTTTTACCTATTTAAATTATTTCTTAATTTTCCTTATTTTTTAAAAATTTATTCTTAATTTTTTATATAGGAAATATAATCGACGTGGAAATGAAAAAGTTAGGAGAGAACATGGTTAAACATTGTGCAGGGCTTCCATTAGCCATTGTTGTGTTGGGAGGAATTTTGGCTACAAAGAATAATTCATTAAACGAATGGCAAAAGATATCTGACAATGTAAAATCATACTTGAAGAGAGGCAAAAATCAAGGACCAAAGGATGTGTTAGCATTAAGTTATGATGATTTGCCTCCTTATCTAAGACCATGTTTCCTCTATCTAAGCCATTTTCCGGAGGATTATATGATAGATATGGATAGATTGATTCAATTATGGGTTGCTGAAGGTATTGTGTCATCAAAGCAAGAAGAAAGAGACGGTGGGGAAATTGCGGAAGATGTGGCGGAATCTTATTTAATGGAGCTTGTGGAAAGGTGCATGATTCAAGTACGAGAAAGAGATGTGGCAACCTTAAAGGTCAAAACAATTCAGATGCATGATCTGATGAGAGATCTTTGCTTATCAAAGGCAAAACAAGAAAATTTTGTCTTCATTGTCGATCAATCAAATGCATCTTCATTATCTATGATTCGGAAGGTTCGTAGGGTTTCTGTGCATGAGTTTTTTTTCATACAATGCATTAAAAGTCCAAATATTCGGTCAGTTTTGTTCTTCGATGAGTTCTTTCCGGAGGAGGCATTAGAAAAATCTTTGCCCTTGGAAGTGTTGAATTACGTTGAAGAACATGTAGATGAAGTTCGTAATCCACTTGTTTGGATTCTTATGATTTCGCTAGGTTGTACGAGACTTCTTAAAGCTCGGGGAATTTGGAGATACATGTTCAACAACTTCAAATTGCTAAGAGCCCTAAACTATGAGAGAACAGGAGGTTATCCTTTTGTAGGGTTTAAGTTACCCAGAGATATAGGAAATCTCGTCCATTTAAGATTCTTGAGTCTAAAGGATCATGAGTTCTTATGGCCAAAGTTGCCATCATCTCTACGCAACTTAAGGTGCTTGCAAACCTTGGATTTAAGAGTTGGTTGTGGCATAATTCATTTACCTAATGTGATATGGAGGATGGAGCAACTAAGACATTTATATCTCCCTTTAAGATGTAAAAGCAGTACTAAGTTGAAGTTGGGTACTTTGAGAAAACTCCTAACACTTGTGAACTCAACACCAAGAATTGTTATCTGAAGGAACTTATGAACATGACAAATCTTAGAGAGTTGGAAATAAATTCGCCCTTCAATATTGAAAATTTCAATGAGACGGAGTTGGGCGAGAATCCACCCATAATCGGAAGTAAATGTCTTCATTCCTTGTCTATTATTACCTCTGGGGACGAATCAATAGATCCAAAACATTTGGCCCATCTCCTTTCAAATTGTACAAGTATTTGCAAGTTGAGTATAGAAACAAGGATAAGCGAGTTACCAGAGTATCAGTACTTCTCTTCACATCTCGCTTACATACAGTTGAAATATTGCGTGCTTCAGAAAGATCCAATGCCAACACTAGAGAAGCTGCCTAACTTACGGATTCTTGAATCCGACAGTTATTTCAATGGAAAGGAAATGTTTTGCTCTGCTCAGGGTTTTCCTAAACTTGAGTCTCTAATCCTTGCGCGGCTCTACAATTTGGAGGAGTGGAAGGTGGATGAAGGAGCCATGCCTTCTCTTAAGCGATTGGAGATCAGGCATTGCCTAGAATTGAAGATGCTTCCAGAGGGATTGAGGTTCATTACAACCCTCAAAGAACTGAAGATTGAATCAATGCCAAAGGCATTCAAAGATAGATTGGAGGAGGAAGGAGGAGAAGATTTCTACAAAGTCAAACTTGTTTCTTCTATCATATTCCAAAACTGTGGCTAATAGATTGAAGGATAATTGAGGGGTAATTTCATAACCTCTAGATTAGGAAATGATTCCTACTTTCTTTGCTTCTTATATATCTTCCATTTTTGACAATGTCTCACCTTCTCACTCCATTTGTCTACACACGAATGAATAATTAGATTTATTAAAAGTTAAAGGAAGTCGGACATTGATATTTTTAGTTTTGCTTTTCAGGTAAAGAAGCCATTTTTTCACCTGCTACTGCTATTTACGGGATCAAGTCTAGATTTAAAACTCCTATTATAAGTTGCGTGTGAAAGTGTGTTATATGGTGAGGTTTGGAATTATCTTCTCTGTTGCATATATCTATGGTTGTTGACATCAGACTGGTTGACTGTTTGTTGTTTTCTTCAAATTACAATAAAACGGTTGCAAGATAAGGTATGGGAAGAATGGGAGGTGTCTGGATTAGCAAGGTACCAAACCCCTCCTCCATTTTAATTTCCTTCAATCTAATTTAATTACACATTCATTTTTGTCTTTTCAAACATAAAATTGCAGATAAGGAGACGTCACTGACCTTTGCTCCGACATAGCTTTGGTTTGCGTTGACCGTTCCTATATTTATTTGTTAGCTTTGCTTTCTCTTTCTATTTTTTCCCTACTTAAGTCTGCTTGAGTCTCCCTTTTTTTATATGTACTTTACCTAATATTAGAAGCCAAGGCAGGACCGTGCTTTTCTATTGTAAAATTCATCACTTCGTTTGTCAATGTTCATTTCTACTCTTCAGTTTACTTAAATATAATTGTTTGATATATATTTGAATATGAAGAATATAATCTTTTTAAGATATACATATTTTAGAAAAAATTGAATATATGTATGTCGGACACATTTCCCGTTTCAACATATTTCCTTATTTTATGCAAGTCGATTGGTATTCAACATACTCTTTTCCGTCATCCTTAACTCAATAATCTTTGTTACGATATCATATCAGGTTTAATAGTGGCAGTTCATCCCCACACTTCCAAAGCCAAAAATAGGAAAAAAATTAAATGTTACCAACTAATAACACTTTCAAATTACATTGTCTTACAAAAAAAAAAAGATACAATTTGAATTTTAGCAAGCTATGCTTTATAAAAGGCAAAGGAATCTAAGGGAATCTTTCATTCAAGATTTTGTATCCTCATGCCTTGCTTCTTATATCTACCAACAATATCTTTGTGATAATAAACTAAAAAAAAAACTGCAAATCCAACTTAATCGATTGGAAATTTCACATCCACTTAATTATTTCAAATGATATTTATTCAATAAGTTTAAATTAAAAACTGTAAGAATTTTCATTTATCTTTTATTCAAAATGTAAATCGGATTCAATGAAAATATTGAACATATAATGTGTGCACATGGAAATGTCCAAATCGTTAAATATAGGGTCGACATGAGAGAAATCTCCTAATGCCCAACGTTAAATATTTATAAAATTCAATATGATCCTATTATTTTCGTTATAAAACTCAATATCTTATTCGGATTAGGATACAAGCGAATAACAGATAACTATTTGTCGTTCAAGGTATGATAAAATCTCAGTAGCTAAGATATGAATGTTGCAAAATACCATACAAAATCACAGCCACATTTGTTAGTATGGCTATTTTGGGTAATCAAAGGAAAAAAATGTTAGCTGTTGAGCAAACAAGGTGAACAGATTAGATATTCCAATTACGTTCAAGCACTTGACAAATCCTTTCTGCAATGGCTTCAGCACGCATCCTAGGACCTTCATCATCTGCAAAAATCGACCATTTCTAACAACTAAGCTAACATCACACATGATAATATATGTATATAACATATATAGATGATGATTATGTGGATTAAAAGCTATGTTAGTTTGACTCAATACATGACCATGGGACATGCACGATTCTTCAATAACGATATGAAAATACTTGGAAGAAAAATTAAATACATCAATATCTAACATTTACATCTGAGTTCGAGTAAAGTAAAACATGTCATTCTACCTAAACATGCAAAATATCCAAGACTCTTGACGAATGTTAGATACAAATATGTAGAATGTACCCAAAATACCCATCTCGAACTCAGTAGAGAAATATCTAGCACTCAAAAGGCACTAGCTTCAACCAAGAACAAGGAAGTTTCTTCAAAGGCTTGATATACTTTCTTCACGGCCATATATATGTGTGCATATACCCATATTAAGGACGATTGTTTTGGCAAAGAGGATGAGAAGATAGAAAGAAAACCTTTAATCCAATGACAATATTTGATTATAACAACATGACACATATAATTGTGATTAAAATTGTGGTCACAAACATGTTTGCAATCACATCATGTTAACGAATACTATCGCAATCAATTGCAATAAATATCCACAACAAGAAGAGCGAAAATCCTAAAAACAACAAAGATAATACATTACAGCTGTTAAAGAATTTTCAATAACATATATACCTGCAAGATTTTCAGTGATGACACAACAAAGTTCACCACCAGACAACTTCCCGATCTAATGAAATTTTCAAACATATCATAAGTTTCAAGATCAACTGAAACATGCGAATACTGTTGGTGTTAAGAGGTAACAGCAAGCTGATTTGAGCTTGCTTATACAGCAAGGCTCGAGGCTTGCAGAAGAAACAATTGAAGAAAGAAACAGAAAATGAAGCTTGCGAATGGAAAACAGAAAAGAAAGAAAAAGTTTGAATGAAAACAAGCTAAAATTTTCATTAATTGTCAAAGAGGCATAATGCCATTATATATATGAGTTAACAATCACAAAATAAACAAGTTACTACCTAAACTTAGACCTAACACCATTAATTTACATTGAACTTGTTAAATTTGCTTGAGTACATAAACAAGTCACCTAAACTTGTCATTCAGCACCTAATTACATCAAAATGCAGCTACCAACTAAGTTTTATTCAAACTAGAATACAAAACATTCATTAAAGAAACTAAATGAAACAAAATAACTTCAGTTTGCTGCTTGAAGCACGTTCTCTGCATGGCCACCTTGGCTGCTGCATGGGGGCTGACTTCAACACTCTTCCTCAGCTTCTATGCTGCAGACTCCTAGTTGCTTTCTTAGGCTTAGAAATCTCGTTGTACCAAGAGACTTTGTAAAGATATCAGCAATTTGATTTTCAGAGCTGCAATAAATCAGCTCGATCTCTCGAGCTTGTTCCAGTTCTCTTATCACATGCAACTTTATGTTGAAGTGTTTTGTTCTGCCATGAAAGACTGGATTTTTGGCAATTACAATAGCTGACTTGTTGTCACAATAAATCTTGGTTGCTTCATTAAATTCAAATCAGTGAGGATTTTTCTTAGCCACATAGCTTGATTAACAACATTAGCAGCTACTACATACTCTGCTTCTGCTGTTGATTGAGCCACCATTGTTTGTTTTCTTGAACTCCAACAAATCATAGTTGAGCCAAGTGTAAAAGCATAACTAGAAGTGCTCTTCATATCATCTTTTGAACCAGCCCAATCGCTGTCAGTGTAGTCAATCAATTTCAACTCTTCAGCCTTTTTAAAATGTATTCCATGGTTCAAGGTACCTTTGATGTACCTTAGCACCCTTTTTCCTGCTTTGTAATGCTGCTGATTACAACAATGCATGAATATTGACAGCATGCTTACTGCAAATAGAATATCAGGTCTCGTTGCTGTCAAATATAACAAGCAGCCAACAAGGCTTCTATAATCTGTTCCACTGATAGGTTCATGATCTTCTTGACTCGATAGTTTCATGCCAACAACCATAGGTGTGCTGGTTGGCTTGTAGTTCTCCATTGAAAATTTGGCTAGAACTTTCAAAGCAAATGATTTCTGTCCCAAGAAGATTCCTTCATCTGCTTGATTAACTTCCATTTCTAGGAAGTAAGTCATCAATCCCAGGTCTGACATTTCAAACATCTCCTTCATTTTTGTTTTAAAATCAGCCAACCTGAGTTTGTCTCCTCCAGTCACTAAAAGATCATCAACAAAAAGTGACACAATGAGCTGTGTTTCAGCTCGATTCTTTTTAACATAGAGAGTTGGCTCACTGGCACTTCTTTCAAATCCCAAACTGACCAGGTATGAGTCAATTCAAGCATACCAGGCTCTAGGAGCCTGTTTCAGGCCATACAGGGCTTTTCTTAGCCTATACACCAAATGTTCTTTACCAGGCATTGTAAATCCTGGAGGTTGCTCGATGTACATCTCCTCTTCCAACAATCCATTGAGAAATGTAGACTTTACATCCATTTGGTGAATTGTCCACTGATTCTGAGCAGCTAGAGCAACCAGTAATTTGATTGTATTGAGTCTGGCTATTGGAGCAAATGTTTCCATGTAGTCCAGACCATATCTTTGACTGAAGCCCTTCATAACTAGTCTAGCTTTCAACTTATTTAAGCTTCCATTTGCATTGTGCTTTACTCGATAGACCTATTTTACACCAATGATCTTTCTGTTAGCAGGTTTCTCAACCAACTCCCATGTTTGGTTCTTCTCGATCATGTTGATTTCATCAACTATAGTGTGCTTCCAGCCTTCATCTGCCTCAGCCTCTTCAAAACAGGTAGGTTCTGCTATAGCAACCTGTGCCCTCTCATAAATCTCATCTAGGGACCTTGTTCCTCTCACAGGTACATCATCAATGTCTATTTCAGGACTAAGCTGCTCGAATTTAGCTTGATTAGGCACCAGGTCTTCTGTAAGAGCTTCTAGCTCATTCTTTTCCCAATTCCAGCAAGCCTTTTCATCAAAGATGACATCTCTGCTTACCTGGATTTTGCTTGTGAGGGGATCTAGGATCCTGTAGCCCTTCTTAGTTGAGCTATAGCCCACTAGGATACTTGGTTGAGCCCTTTTTGCAAGCTTGTCCCTTTTTACTGCTGGTATTTGTGCATAGCACAGGCAACCAAACACCTTCAGATGTGCCAAGGAAGGCTTGAATCCAAACCAAGCCTCGAAAAGTGTCTTGGAAGCAAGAGCTTTGGTAGGAAGCCTATTCTGGAGGTAGACAGCAGTGTTTACTGCCTCAGCCCACATGCTCTTGGGCAGTTTCTTCTCAAACAGGAGGCATCTGGCCATATCCATCAGGCTTCTGTTCTTCCTTTCAGATACCATATTCTGCTGAGGTGTGTACACATTTGTTAGCTAGTGTTTGATCCCAGCATCACTACAAATGGCTTGAAACTGAGCTGAAGTGTACTCAGTGCCATTGTCTGACCTTATCGATTTTAGCTTGCAGCTTGTTTCTGTCTCAACAGTAATTTTAAACTTTACAAACACTTGAGCTACCTCAGACTTGTGTTTCAAGAAGAAAATCCAGCAAAACCTTGTAAAATCATCAATGAAGAGGATGAAATACCTGTTTTTGCTAAGTGATTCAGTCCTCATCGGGCCACATACATCAGAGTGCACCAGCTGTAATCTTTCAGTGGCTCTCCATGCTGAATTTGTAAGAAATGGCAATCTTGCCTGTTTTCCTATCTGGCAAACTTCACACACATCATTATGCTCCACTGAGTTGGTGAAGTTCTCAGCTAGACCCTCTTTGGCTATTTGAGCTATTGATTTGAAATTGGCATGTCCAAGCCTTTGATGCCAGAGCTTGGAATTATCAACAGAGGCTGTGTATGCTGACTTTGAGTAATTTGGCCAATGAACCTCAAAGCATTTGTCAGTCATTGTGACTGTCATAAGGCTTGATCCACTTGGATCAGCAATGTGGCACTGTTTGTCCTTGAACACAACTGAATAGCCTTTCTCGAGCAATTGAGCTATGTTGAGAAGGTTTCTGTCAATCTCAGGCACCAACAGGACATTTGAGATGATTTTGTTGCTTGTAGGAGTGCATAACATCACCTCTCCTCTTCCTTCAACCTTTATAAACTGACCATTTCCAACCTTGACCTTGGTTTTGCAACTTCTGTCCAAGGTTTTGAACAAGGAGGCATCTGGTGACATGTGGTTGGTGCAGCCACTATCCAACAACCAGCCTTTAGAGCATTTCTTCTCAGCAGCTAAGCAAGACACAGCAAATACCTGCTCTTTTTGGTCACTACTGTCTTCAACCACTCGAGCTTTTTGCTTTTGACTGTTGAAATTGGTTCTGCCTTGGTTTGGTTTTGTTTTTACACACCTTTTCGACATGGCCCTTCTTTTTGCAGTGTTGGCATACTACATCTGGTCTAAACCAGCATCTGTCTTCTGGATGTCCTGGTCTCTTGCAATATCTGTAAGGCTGGTCACTGCTCCTTGCAGCATCAGGCTTAGGCCTATTTTTCCAGGGCCTTTTACCTCTATGAGCATTGATGCTCGAGGCTTCTCTGGCCTTGGCTTGAAATGCACCTTCCTGGTGATCTTCAGCTCTGCTAGCTCTTCTTTGTTCCTGAGCATAGAAAGTGTTAATCAGCTCAGTCAAAGAGATGCTAGCAAGGTCTCTTGAGTCCTCTAAGGAGGATATCTTTGCCTCATGTCTCTCAGGCAAAGTGGAGAGGACTTTCTTCACGATTCTTGCCTTATCAAAGTGCTCACCTAGGAGCCTTATGCTGTTAACCACTGCCATGATTCTATCTACATACTGCTTCATTGTTTCTTCTTCCCTCATCTTCAGATTCTCAAAGTCTCTCCTCAAATTCAACAGTTGTTGTTGCCTTGTCCTTTCTATGCCTTGAAACTCCTCCTAAAGCTTATTCCAGGCCTGTTTTGGAGTCTCATAGGCCATAATTCTGGTGAATATGACATCTGACACACAATTCTGGATGTAGGACATAGCTTTGTGCCTTTTGGTCCTCTCATCAGCGTGTTGTCTGATCTGAGCTACTGTGAGATTGGCCCTCAGTGGTGCTGGCTCAACATCTGTGTTAACAACTTCCCACAGATCAAAGGCCTGCAAGTAAGTTTTCATCTTAACCAGCCATACGTGGAAGCCTTCTCCATTGAAGACTGGTGGGGCTGCTGGTGAAAATCCTGAAGAAGCCATCCTGGTTTTTTGGTTTGATATATCAGGTCCACTAAGACAAGGGCTCTAGATACCAATTCTTGGTGTTAAGAGGTAACAACAAGCTTGTAATGCCCAATTTTAGCCCGAGCCCAAAACCAAAACATACAGTCCATTACAAATAAAATTAATTACAGGCCCAAAATACCCAACAGGCCCTAATTAAGAAACCCTAGCCCAAAAACATAATTTTTTTTCAGTACCAAACCCTAGCCCCCCTAAGCATGCGCCGCATCCCCTTGTCGGCCACTCCCTCGCGCCGCCCCCACCAGTCCCGTCGCCAGGCCGCTCGTGCCGCCCAAGGTGCCCCTCTGTCACACTCCTTTTGACCGAAATAGCCACCTCCAGACAGAAAAGCAAAAAGAAGAACAATTAAAATGATAGCAAGGGTAGAAGAACAGTGATAGCAGTTAATCTTGGCTATAAGAGCCACGGAAATATCAATGTAAAGGGAGGACAGATTTTTAGAGTTTGAAAAAAGGGTTCCGAAAATTTAAAAACAGAAGAAAATAAAAAAATAGATCTATTCGAAAAGCAATTTGCAGTTTCTATTTTGTTCTCTTTTCTTTTGTTTTGATACAAAAAACAACTTCAAGAACTCAAAAAAGAAAAAAACAGATCTAAAATTTAACATTCCAAGGTGATTTTATTTTCGTTTATATTTCTTTTCCTTTTGTATTTATTTATTTTTTTCTTTTTCAAAAGAACAGTTTATATTTGTGCAAAAATCATACATAGAAAAATATATAAAAAAATTACCTTTTAAATTTTTCAGCCACTGCACGGTGGTGGCCATGCAGCAGTGGAGCGGCGGCATTCCACCGGATTCTGGCAAGGCCTGAATGGGGAGAGGAATTGAGAGCATTTTCAGAAATTTTTTGGAGAAAAGAAGGGAAGAATGAAAATTAAAAATAAAAACCAACTTAAATAGGCCTCCAAAACGACGTCGTTTTGGGCAGGCCTCTCAGGCACCAAAACGGCGTCGTTTTGGCTTTGACCCGATTCGCCCGACCCGCTCCAGGCTAGGATCCGCGTGTTTTTAGCGGAAGGGCTAATTGCACTTTCAGCCCTTCCGCTTTAAAATAATTTTACAATCAAGGCCCCTTTTGTTTTTTTAAATTCGCACAGTAGTTTATTATTTTTACAATTTGGTCCTATGATGCTGTGCGTTTTGGGAAAGAGGGAAAAATTGCTCTCTTGATCCCTTCTTGTTGTTTGCGCGTTCAGCTTTGTCCTTCCTCTTTTATTTATTTATAGATTTGGCCCCAAATTTTGTTTTAATATCTAATTTAGCCCTTCTTTGTTATTTTGTTTGTTTTATTATTAAATTAATAAATGATATGTTATTATTATTGTTATTTATTATTAGTTTTTATTTTATATTTATTTATTTATTCATCATCATTATATAAATTAGTTTTGCATTACCTTTTATATATTATATTATATTATATATATTATATATATTTTTAGTTTTTTAGTTTTATATATATATATTTTTATCTTACTGTATCTTTATTATTTATCATTTACTTCAAGCTTTTCATGTTTTCAAATTATTATTATTATTATTATTATTATTATTATTATTATTATTATTATTATTATTATGTTTATACTCTTTTAATTTTAAATTCTTGTTATATATTTACATATACAAACGCATACTTTTTATAATATATATGTACATATTTTATTTTATTTTATTTTATTTTGTGTGTAAATATATACATTTTCCTGATGCATATACACATACATTTTAAAGTTATTATAAATATATTTTATATTTCATTTTCATACTTACACATACCTATATCTATTTCTACGTATTTTATTACACATAGATATACGTATACATATTTTAAATATTTTTATATTTTCATAATTCTAAAATATATATATACATGTATTTATATATTTTATTTCTTTTATGGTTTCGTTATTTATTACTGTGTTTATTTTATTTTATTTATTCATGCCCACTTTCATTCGAATAGTGTATTTGCTTATTCTTTTGCATGTTTAATTCGCTTTTTATTTATTTATCTTTTATTTGTTGTTACTTGTATTATTCATACTTACATTATCGAATTTATTATTGTTTTGTTATGAGCATTAACATCATGTTTTATTTCTACTATTACACGTTAAATTATTTTTCATTCAATGTATAAATTATGATTTTTGAATAAACAAAATTTCGTGTTTAGATTTGAGAAAGTCGTACCCTAACTTACTAGGTTTTGATTTTCACAATGAATATAAATACGTGGATCTTTTCAAACTCAAATTTTCAACGATCTCGGGATTTATAAAAGATCGTATCCTAACTTACTGGGTATGATCCCTTTTTTAAACCCGAGATAATTGAATAGCTTTTAAATAATTTCTTCGGCATTTATTCTTGAATCGGGAATTTAAAGACATTGTGTCCTAACTTACGGGATATAATTCTTTTTCTTGATTATCGTGAAAATGCCCTTCTCTCGAAAACTTTTAGCATTTTAATAAAAGATCGTATTTTTAAATTTCTTCAAAGTTCTCAATTTTCGACATTAAGACATTAAGTAATCAACTAGGTACCAATTTTGGGCGTTACGAGGGTGCTAATCCTTCCTCGTACGTAACCGACTCCCGAACCCGTTTTCTAAATTTCGTGGACCAAAATCGTTGTTTTAATAAAATTAAACTGTTTATTAAAAACAACCAGTTTTCGAGGCGATCCAATCACACCTCGTTAAAAAATGATTGGTGGCGACTCCCACATTCGATTTCATTTTTTTAAAAACCCAAGTCGAATCCGTTTTCACCCAAAAAATGGTGTCAACAAAGCTGATTTGAGCTTGCTTATATAGCAAGGCTCGAGGCTTGCAGAAGAAACAATTGAAGAAAGAAACAGAAAATGAAGCTTGCGAATGGAAAACAGAAAAGAGAGAAAAAGTTTGAATGAAAACAAGCTAAAATTTTCATTAATTGTCAAAGAGGCATAATGCCATTACATATATGAGTTAACAATCACAAAATAAATAAGTTACTACCTAAACTTATACCTAACACCACTAATTTACATTGAAACTTGTTAAATTTGCTTGATTACATAAACAAGTCACCTAAACTTGTCATTCAGCACTTAATTACATCAAAATGCAGCTACCAACTAAGTTTGATTCAAACTAGAATACAAAACATTCATTAAAGAAACTAAATGAAACAAAATAACTTCAGTTTGCTACTTGAAGCATGTTCTCTGCATGGCCACCTTGGCTGCTGCATGAGGGCTGACTTCAACAGATACCAATTATGATAAGAAATTAAATTAAGGATTTTCTACTGCAAGCCTACCACGAAAACATAATTTTTATTAGGATCAAAGGCGTAGCCCATCATGGCAGCATTATTGAGTCCATTTTCAGAGGAAAATCCTGAAACATGTTACAGGCAAATATTAAGAAAAACAATGCACAAGCATAAGTACAAAAACATAGCATGCAAGAAATCAATACTTGAAAGGATTAAAATCACTGCTAACCTAAGACATTGAATCTAGCACCACTAGGAAACATCCAAAATGATCCTTGTCTTTCAATATTGAGATACATACGTCCAAGTCTGCCATGTTGCGCCAAACGGGAATTCATCAACCTCTTGAGAGCCTAAAGGATGAAAAGTTCAAGTCCGAGTTATATATATACAGACACACACACAGATAGACATGAAGAAAGTGGGTTAATGGTGTATTATTTAAGAAAAGAAAAAGTTGAAATCTTGAACCTCTAAATATTGGGTAACAGCTAGTGTTAAAAGTGCATAAAGTTCTGCTATTATCTACAAGAAACAATGGAGGAATCACATACATTGTTTATATTCACTTTTCTTGCTACACAAGCAAGCTGAGTCCATAAACAAAGGCATACCTTTTTCTCCGTTTTTAAATGGTTTTCCTGTTTTTGGCTGCTTTTTATATTAAGAGAAAGAGAGTGTGTGAGACCTCGTCATCCTCAAGGAGTAAGTGGTCAAGCACGAAGATGATGGGAAGACCACGAGTCTATGGTGGTCGATCCATGAGTTGATTATGAGTAGCTTCATGTTATGAAGTAAAAATGTTAGCTAAGTTAGTTGAGTGCTGTGTTTTAGGGCTGAGGGCTTAATGAAACTATAAGTTTTGATGTTGAATGAAAACGGTGTGTATTGACGGTTTGTTACAACTGCTCGAGGAACAGCCCTATAACAGACTTTGTAACTGCCAATTCGCAGCCATAATAGAAACCGGCATGGGAAATGAGCAGATATGCAATTTTGTGAAGGAAATCAATTCTTTCTTCTTCCTCGATTCTCCTTCTCTTCTCTTTTTCTTTCTTCCTCTATTCTGTTGAAATTATGCATCACTTCACCAGCATTCATCATTGTGGACGTATCTGATCTTCAGTCTCTGGTTTACTGCCCATGTAAAGTTATGGAAAGGAATGCAAATTTAAAAGGATTTCTTGCTATAGTCTATGCAATTTCATGTGTGCGTGAAAGGAGATGAAGATTAATAGAGTAATACTGATATACCAACAATTCATTAATTGAAGTACTATCAATATTATCAACAAGTAACAGAATTAAGTGAGTATACTAATATAGTCTAGAATTAAGTGAGTATACTAATATAGTCTAGATTTATAATGAAATACAAAAATATTTCAAAATTGTACTCAAAGAAAGTATGAACTAAAATTGAATTAAACATTAACAAAGAATATGCAAAACTAAGTCTAAATAGCTACTTCCTTAATTATGATAGTATGATTAAACATAAATTGAAAGTATAAAATTGGTAGACAAATCAATCAGAAATGACAAACAATGGTACTTTAATATCCATGATTGTAATTAATCTAGACTTATTCTACCAATTAATCAATTTAGTCCACTTATCTTTCGACCTGGTGGATCTAAATGGGACAATTGAATTAGTTCTGGATAAAATCTCCTTTCAATCTCATCTACCTAAATTTCCATCTAGAGTCATCAATTTGATCCAATTAATCAATTCAAAACCTTAAATTAAATTAACTATTCCCACATCAATTAACCAACTTTCTTAAAAATTTAGTTAAGACCCATTCTAATGATATCAAACCCACTTAATTCGTAAACCATCAATAAAGTTAATGATAAGAAAGAATAGAGTTGAGAGATGCTCAATAATCTGAAAATTTCTGACTGCGGAGATCCTCGTAACGAAAGCGTGAAATGAAAACTAAATATATTTTTATTAAAACAAGTCTAAAGCGAGTAAAATGAAAAAAAATAAAGAAAACGGATAAGGCTCCGATTAAAGTTACTTTAAACAAGTAAATATATTTTATCCAAATTTATAAATTATTATATTTATATGTAATCCTCACTTTAAAAAGCATTCCAAATATGCTTCCTCACCTTATCATTTTGTTTTTTTAGGTGCCCTTATAATTTTTGTTAATCTTTCTTTTCCCTTAATTAAAGCTTGATGACTTATATTATATATATCCGTTTTAAAGAAAATGTCACTGAACTATTGCTTTCGCTCTGTTTTGGTTATTAAATTATTAGTTTTTTGATTTAGTTACTAAATTTTTCAAATCAATTATTTTTATCACTTTCTCATTAATTGTCATTAGATAAGTTAGGAAAATCACTTTCTCATTAATTGTCATTAGATAAGTGAGGAAAAGCTAACACAGATTTGTTTTATTGTTCAAATTAATCTTTCTATATTAAACTAAAAATTCAAATAAACTCAGAATATCACAACTTTTTATTATATATATTTCTTTTCCAAATAATAAATTTAAATTTATTATGATTATCACAACTTTTATTTCAATGTAACTACTATCATATATTTTCACTTTTTAAATTGATTATAAATATTATTTAAATATTAATTTAGTAATATGATAAAAATAAATGATATTTTATCTGTTCAATTTTTTAAACTTATGCTTTTATAGATATTATAAGATAGATTATAGGAATAGGGTCTAATGGCCAAAAAGAAAAATTATGTACCGTCTATGTGAAGGCATTATAAAAGGGATCATCAGAGTATAAAGATTAGTATAAGATAAAGTGAAAGTGAATTGATTAAGTCCTCCACTCATTTTACTTTTAAATAAAAAAAATTTAAACAAAAAAACTCTACTTTTGTTCTACCTACCTTTCTGTTTGTATTCTCATTCTATTAATTAAGTACTGCTTCTTGCAATTGTTTTCCCAGCAAGATTGCGGCACTCACATCTTGAAATCCAAATTCAAGATTTTAAAGAATTTTCTTAGCTCGATCACTTTTATGGCTTTTTCTGCTGTTGCATCTGCAGTGCAACAATTGGCAACCTGCTAACTGAGGAAGCCATATACCGATGAGGCGTGGAGGAGCAAGTTGATCGTCTGCAAACAGAGCTCAAATGGATGCAAAGATACTTAATGGACGCAGAGACAAAACAATCAAAGGATGAGAGGATTCGTCTTTGGGTTGCTGAAATCAGAGAGCTTGCTTATGATGCTGAGGATGTTGTCGAGGAATTTGCTCTCAAGATTGGATCCAAAAACAAAGGAGGTCTTCCGAGTTGTATTAAAAGATCAGCCTGCTGTTTGAAAGAGGGATGGGCACTCCACAAAACCAGGTCAAAAATCGAGAAAATCATACAAAGAATCAACGACTTGGTCCAATGACTACAGGCCTACGGAGTAAAGGAATTAAAGGACAGAGGAGAAGAATCAATTTCTTCAACTGAAAGACGAGAATCAAGGCGGCCTTATCCACATATTATGGATGATAATACTGTTGGACTAATATATATAGGTGTGCAGTTCTGGCTTTATTGAATTTCATTGTTGTCTTAATAAACTGTCTCTATTAATATGCTCTTTTTTGCTGTATTATCTATTATTTATATCCGAATCCTTAGTAATTTCTTCACCAAGAATGAAGCCTGAGAGGTTGGGAAGGCCATGGCCCCTTAGCTAAATGGGAAAATTTCATTTTTAGTCTCTCCTAAATATTAATATTGTAAATTTAAGCCTTTTACCCCTTGGATAAATGGAAAGACTATATTTTTGGCTGCTCCTAAAATTTTTTAGCTTTAGCTCCCTTGTACAAAGTTCATGGCTTCGTCCCTGTTCTTCACAATACTGTACATGGAGTTTGTCTGAAAATAGAACAGCATAATTAGGAAGTCATTATATGCTTAACTCGAATATTTATGCTCTACTTGTGGATGAGCTTTCTTTATTTAGAGGGTTCTTGGAGGGTCATATCTTTATGCTCATATCTGATTGTGTCGAACAGGCTGCTTCAAGTGATATCCAACAGGGTTAAACATTAGTGGATACTTTTAAGTACCATTGGTTTAGTTACGTTATTTAGAAACATTTATTATTATCATCAGGTTCCGAGTTTTTATAGATAATTTGTCTGGTATCCTGTCTATACATGGATTGAAGAGAATTGTTGTTTACATCTTGCTTATAGTTCTGGAGTACGGGAAAAGAATGTCAAAGTAAAACCATTGCAAGATATGCTATTGGAAGAACCCGAGCTTTCTAGATTAGGAAGGTACGAAACACCTCCACTTTAATTTCCTTCTGCTTAAATTATATGTTTTAAGTTAATTTTTAGTTTTGAACATGTTAAATTGCAGGATAATGAGACGTCACTGACCTTTATTCGGATGTAGCATTGCATTTACATGTTTGGTTTGCAGTGACCATTCATAAATTTTGCTGTGATTACCCTCTTGCTAGTTCTTTTTTCCTACTTCGATCTGCTCAAGTCTTTTATGATATAATTAAATGTAAAAATATGTAATAGTAGAAGCCAAGACAGGATATTGTAAAATTGATCATTTTGTTTTTAATGACCATTTGTTCTCAACTTTTTCCATTTTTCATAAATGTGTCCAATATATATTTATTGAATATATTTATGCTGGACACATATCCTAATGTGGTACACTAAATCTGAGTCATATTGTGCAATATTGGTGAATTACTAGTTGGTGCAGAATCATATACATCGATGTTCTGTCATTTGTTGAAGATAAAAGATCCAAAGCCTCCATTATTAAAATGAAAAAAGAAAGAAAATTGGATATTCGTTTCTTTCTAGATTTAGAATATAGATATTTGTAATATTGAGATGATAAACGATTAATAAATGGATTAAATAGGATCTAATGTCTAATTACAATCCAAGAGGAACAGGCTCCTGCCGCCATAAAAAATTCCATAATTACTTATTTTATTGTATTTTTTGATAACACATTGATTATTGCATGGAACATTGGTTAAGAACAAAATAGGAACCAAGAACAAACAATGTCTTCAAACATATTAAAATGACAGCTCCAAATCCTTACTTCAATTATTGTTGTGTTGGGTTTATTTTGGATTAGCTAATGGAAATAATTGAAGCTCAGCATGACAGCAAATCAGGTTCTTTTTCTTCTTCCTCTGTCCTTTCTCTCTATTTAGATACATGTTCATTTCGTGTTTATTGCAGATGTTGTCTGAATGATTTCTATGAATATTAATGGCAGCAAAGCTGAAACCGTAAAATAATGATCCAGTAAAGTTGGTGTTTCAGTTTCTATTTAAATCGCAAACAACTTCCCTATTAATCAAACAAATGCTCTAAACTTGAATGTCATGAACATGTCAAAAATCATACCTTGTAGTCATGTATGAATGTGAGGAAAAGTGAAGAACAGAGAACCACAGGCCACACCTGTCATCAATGTGTTATAACAACATCCTTAACATCATAAGCAAGCTCTTTAATAACAATGAAAATTAACCATAAAACAAAATTGAAGGGAACTTTAAAATATTTTTTAATAATAACTTGGGAAGTACTTTAAATGTGAAAATTGGGTGTTTACCCAAATGATGAATGGATGTCTCCTAGGTAAAACTCCCACAATCTAATGGTTACAAATTATATAAGTGTACAATCGGATTGTGGTTTCTAGAATGTTTTATAAACTAATAAATTAAAAATTATTTGGTGAATTAATAAAATATAAGTGTTCAATATAATTGTATAATTAATATTTTGGGTTCATCTATTTTTACTATGTGCTTTTTAAAAAAAAATTTTGGTTTAACTATTTTTACATTTCTTTTATTTACTGAAATTCATTTTAATTTTCACTATTCTTTTAAATTTATTTTAATTTTTATACAAATAATAGAATCGATATGAAAATGAAAGAGTTAAGGAAAACATAGTTAAACATTGTGCAAGGCTTCCATTAGCCATTATTGTATTGGGAGGAATTTTAATGTGTTAACTTTAAGTTTCGATAATTTATCTCTCTATCTAAGACCATGTTTCCTCTATTTAAGTATACATATTTTTTTAAAATATATTTTCAATTTTTTGGAAAATATATATTTTTAATATTTTTAGTATTTTTGATGTATTTTTTTAAAATTTATATGAACCGGACCGCGTTTTAACATTTTTATCCGGACCGAACTTAGAAAAAATTTTAGATCCATTTTTTATGCCAAACCCAAGTCTAACAAATGGACCTAAAATTTTAATTAGGCACGGCTATGAACACCTCTAATTATTTGTAGCTAAAATTCCCTGTAAGTTCAATACAATTTACTAAAAATTTCAGTTGATTTACTTGTTATATTCATCACCTAAATAAATCAACAAATAAATGACGAATTATCCCTCTAAGCTGCAATATGAACCTTCCATCAATTGTCTCTAGGTTCAGTCATTTTATTACATAAGTATTCTTAATTAAAAAATAAGGAAAAATGTAATTTATTCTAATTAATTATTGAGCAAAAATAAATAAAAGAAATTGTTAGAGCCTCAGTTTGTTCTTCAATTAAAATAAAATAAAATAAATAAGGATAATAATTTTAAAATAAATAAAAATTAAAACATGAGAAAATCAATATACATTTTTATACTCACTAGTTTTGTTGTCAAGAACTGAAAAGCACTTCAATTCCTTGTATCCGAATACATATCCTTTTAAAATTTATCGAAAAATATTTATTTTAATGTAACTTAAAAGATAATAACTGGATTTGATTATCAAATTAAAAATTCAAATAAGTTTACAATATTATCAATTTTTTTAATTTATATATATATTTCCAAATAATAAATTTAAATTTATTATGATAATTACACCTTTTATTTTAGTATAACTATCATGATATATTTTTTCCAATTTTTTAAAATTTATTATAATTATTTGTAAATATTAATTTAATAATACCAAGAAAAATAAAAGATATTTTGTAAATATATATTTTTTAAATTGGTACTTTTATATATATAATATGGATAGATTATAAATATACATTGTACATGGTGGCAAAAAAATGTTTATAGGGTATATGTAAAGGCCATATACTATGGATCATCAAAGTATAAAGATTAGTATTAGATAAAGTGGAAGTGAGTTGATTAAGTCCTCCACTCATTTACCTACGTACTCTTCCTTTTTCTAATTAAATAAGACTGATTAGATACTTTTAAATAAAATACTTTCCTAGTCTTCCTTTTTTTTCCCACTTTTATTTAGTGTTAGATAAAGTGGAAGTGAGTTGATTAAGTCCTCCACTCATTTTCCTACTCTTCCTTTTTCTAATTAAATAAGACTGACTCTATACTTTTAAATAAAATACTTTCCTAGTCTTCCTTTTTTTTTCCCCACTTTTATTTAGTGTTAGATAAAGTGGAACTGAGTTGATTAAGTCCTCCACTCATTTTCCTACTCTTCCTTTTTTTCTAATTAAGTAAGACTGACTATATACTTTTAAATAAAATACTTTCCTAGCCTTCCTTTTTCCAATTTTATAATCAGCAGATCAAGAAAGAAGTATTGATTTTGGGAAATTTGTTAGTTTAGTGTTCCTTTTCACTATTTTTAAAAAGTATTGTAAAATGGTAATTTTGAGGAGTACTTTTAGAAAGTTTAGTTTAAGATTTAAGTATTTAGTATTACTGTAAAAAATACTTTTGATAAATAAAATATCTATTTTAGATATTATGTTATAAAGTAAAAATATGTATTTAAATAATGTTTAAATTAGTTAATATTATGATATCTTAGTAAGAATATAAAAATAATTTATTATAATTTGTTGTTAATATTTTAATATATGAAATATAAATTTTAATTTTTTAAGTAACTAATATTAATTATTCATAAAATCTAATTGAATATATAAACAATATTTTAAATAATAAAATATGATCAATAAAAATTTAAATATATATCACAACTTTTTTATTTTATATATATTTCTTTTTCAAATAATAAATTTAAATTTATTATGATTATCACAACTTTTGTGTCAATATAACTACAATCATATATTTTCACTTTTTAAATTGATTATAATTGTTTTTAAATGTTAATTTAGTAATATGGTAAAAATAAATGATATTTTTATCAGTTTAAATTTTTTAAAAATTATGTACTGTCTATGTGAAGGCATTGTACAAGGGATCATCAAAGTATAAAGATTTGTATTAGGTAAAGTGAAAGTGAGTTGATCAAGTCCTCCACTCATTTTACTTTTAAATTAAAAAAATTTTAAACAAATAAACTCTACTTTTGTTCTACCTACCTTTCTGTTTGTATTCTCATTCCATTAAATAAGAACTGCTTCCTTCAATTGTTTTCCCAGCAAGATTTCTGCACTCGCATCTTGAAATCCAAATTCAAGATT